>NC_053494.1:88611452-88964577 GCF_905171775.1 Rana temporaria | reverse complement strand
CCATCCCTCCACAGCCAGCACCCTGCTACAGGCCATCCCTGATCTAGACCACCAGGACCTCCAGCACCGTCAGTCAGCCCCCACCTGAACCGCAAGTACACAGCCTGGCTAACCTGCCTAGTAGTCCTTGAATGCCTAAGAACTGTGCTATCATTACCAAGTAATGTGGAAACCTCACATGCCTGCTCAGTAGTTTCCACATGCCTGTGATCTGTGCTTGTCTTGCCTTGTATTACTGGAAGTCAATCTGTGCTATTCTTACCAAGTGTTTCAGGAAGCCTTTCATGCACGCTCATAGCCCTTACTAGCCTTGTGACGCTTATGAAGGAATAAGTGTCAATCACTCCTCTGAGGCTGTGATGATTGAACCCTAACTCTCTACACTGATTGAGAGTGAAACCTGGGTTCAAACCTGCGAAGCCTCCGCAGTTGTGATCCACACATTTAGAACCCAGATAGGCGTGTCGTGACACATAACTACTGTTAAACCTGAATGCTAGTCCAAACTCAAATGCCCCGTACACACGATCACTTTTTGTGATGAAAAAAAATTACATTTTTAAAAACGTCATTTAAAATGATCGTGTGTGGGCTAAACATAATTTTTTGTCTTCTGAAAAACGACCAAAAAAAAATTCGAACATGCTTCAATTTTTTATGTCATTTTTTAAAATGTAATTTTTTGTGTCGTAAAAAATGATCGTGTGTCGGCAAAAACAACGTTTTAAACCCGCACATGCCCAGAAGCAAGTTATGAGACGGGAGGTAAAACTACCATTCATAATGGAGTAAGCACATTCACCACGCTGTAACAGACGAAAAAGCACGAATCGTCTTTTACTAACAAGTAACCAGCTAAAAGCAGCCTCAAGGCGAATAGAACTTCCCCTTTAGAGTGCCGTCGCTTTGTTCATCATTTTTCAAAAACGATGGTGTGTGGGCAACATCATTTTAAATGATGAAGTTGAAAAATTTCATTTTTTTTCATGATAAAAAATGACATTTTTTTCCATCACAAAAAGTGATCGTGTGTACGCGACAAAAGACTATTCTGTCTGAGGCATGTTAAAGTGTAAAAAAAAAGAAAAATACATGCCCATTTTGCCAGAAGTCCAATGAGCTCCTAACTTACTGTAGTGACCTGGCAACTCTGCCTCTGCTGAAGTGAAATCACAAAAAGAGTTATAAGTGTTTTCCGAGTTGTAATTGAAGGTTTTGATTACCTGGTAGAGGTCAAGCTGATGAGAGGGCTTCCCTTGCATCTCCTGTCCAGTACCCCCTACTGTTGGGGACACGGTGTAGCAGAGTGCCTACGGTAAGTCCTGGCACAGTAGATGGTCAGACGAAAGTCTTGATGCTGCGGATGCTCAGACTGAAACCTGCCCAGAATTCTGCCACACAGGTGGAGTGCAGGAACTTGCAGCTGCAGGAAGTAAAGAGGTAGTCAAAACCAGGCAGATTTAGCAACATTCGGGTAGAAGGAATACCAAATCCGAAGCAGGAGCAGGGTCAAAAGCCAGGTCAGAGTCTAAATCAAATGAGCAGCAGAAATACCAAACCAGATGGCAGAGGACGAAGTCAGGATACAAGTCAAGGTCAGCATTATGAGATCTGGATACAGCAGTCATGAAGCATGTTGGTTTAAACACAAGATAGCAGGATGCAGGTCTGGTCACAGACACAGGATCTGACAACTACTCACCAATTCTCCTTAGTAGTGCTTTTAAACACTTCACGTCTTTAGGCAGTTTTAAAATATACTGGTTATGAAAATATTAAAACAAGGAGTGATTCTTTTCAGATGGTGATCGGCTGTTTATTAAAAGTGATCGTTTTACAATAAGGAGAAGAGCCCCCCTGTGTAACAGGCGCTGTTGCGCCACCTGTCTTAGTGAAACGGGCGCCGTTGCGCCAGCTCTTTTTTGTGAATAGGCACTCTCGGCTCCGTATTGCGTTCCATGCTGGAATGCATGCGCGATGATGTCATCGCCCGGCGCCGTAATGCGTTCCAGCGTGAAACGCGGAAGTGCGCCGCACATGGCGCTCGTTTGAATCAGTGCTATGCACTGCACCTGTTTCTATGCCTATAAAGGCATACATTTGATAAAGGAACTTCATTCTATTATTGCCAGCTGTAGTGTCAGCCGTAGATTCAGGCCTAGCCTGGCAGCTCAGCCATGCTGCTGTCCTTACTACCTTTGCTGGAACACCGCTCCAGGAAACAACTACTACTTTGCTGCTAAGACTGCCTACAACAACTGCATTGTTAGAAACTACCTTTATGCCAGGAACATCTTGCTTTATGGACATTCCATCTCCTGCAAACGCATAAGTAGACATTCCTTCACTTGTAGTTCTATAGGAAGATCTAATGCTAATGATTCATCTATTACAATTGTACTATTACAAATACTGTGTAGATATTACTATATCTTCTGGGAGATAATAATGTGTTAAAGCTTATTGCAAAGGAGTACCTAAAGGGCACAGCTACCTGTAAATCATTATAGCAATAATTACCTCAAGTATGTTACTATAATTACCTGAGCTATACTGCCTCTCATATGTGTGCATTGCTACATCTATAATTATAGCTCATGTCTACAACTATATTTACCTGAGCTATACTGCCTCTCATATTATTCTACAAATAAATACCTCAAGTATGTTACTATAATTGCCTGAGTTATACTGCCTCTCATAAGCAATAGTATTACATCTACCACTTTAGGGTGGAGCTCTGCTTTAATGCATTGCCTGCCTTAAGATAACAAATCCCAGTTTATTGCCCCTGCAACTCCATAAACACTTATCTGAATCCTTTCTTGATCCAGTGCCAGGTCCATCTGCAGCAACACTCTCCCCTCTGCCTCTTCTCATAGCTCGGGAGTGCGCCCACATGAGTGCCCCAATAGCACTTGCCTTGCTCGCAAAAGAGGAGAAGCAGAGAGTGTCAGCGGGGCACCCCAGAAGTGTAGGTAAGAGAATGCTTTGTGCAATACCATTTCACAGAGAAGGTAAGTATGACTACTTTTTTATTTTGGGAAAAATAAAAGACTTCATTACCACTCTAAGATGTTTTTGCTCAAGAGAAATACAAAGTAGCAGAATGGTAGTTTTTGTTTACAGCAGGGATATGCAAATAGCTGACCTCCAGCTGTTGCTATGACTCATGTGATAGTTCTACAACAGCTGGAGGTCCGCTAATTGCATATCCCTGGTTTACAGGATTTACCTGTATTCTGACATCTTTCTGACCTGCTTCAAGATAAGGAAATAGAGTTTGTTTAAATGAAAATGCATTTTTTCTATAAATTGTACAGTAGATCAGGAATGTGTCCTGAACAGCAGGTATATTTCTCCAATATTTGAGCTGTGGTCCCTTTTAAGAGGGATAGTTTGAAGACTGGGCTGAGTACTTAAGGGTTCTCACCCATGCAGGGTGAGAGGTTCTGGGGTAATCTGGTTGGAAAGAGAGGACTGATTGTTAGTACTCTCTGCATTCATAAGTTCCTATCAGGGACCTGGAACGTCAGGAAGGAAGGCAGCAGGAAGGAATCGGCACTTGTGTCAATGAGGCAGAGAGGAGTGGTTCACAGGTTGTGAGCAAGGGTGACCCCTGCAGCCTGTCCATTACCCTGATACACCGAGGAAGCCTAACCCATTATGGGATCAAGAGATTAGTGATGAGCCTGTGGTGTGATTCCTTTTTATACCTGAACTAGGCACCTGTTTTTTTGCTGTACTTTTGGCCAAAGAAAGCTCTTTGAGTTTATTTTGGGGATACAGATAAAAAGACTGCTTGATTTTACCAACTTGGCTGGCTGATGTTCCTGGGGTACCTCATATAACAAAATATATCACATAATAAAAGTCCAACTTATTTGTATCTTTTTCAAATTTTTATCTTGTGTAATGTAAAAAATATTGAGGTTACAAAAAGGGGATCTGAATTTGATTATTCAAGTAATATACTCCTTATTCAATTGCTACCAGCTAGATTTCACAGTTGTGATGCAACAAAAAAATGTAATTGATAATATTGGATTGTCGTTCCTGTTTAGCATCTCCTTTACTCAACCACAGTAATGTCTTGGGGCTATGGGCCAGGTTAATTAAACTGATACATTTGTGAATGAGTGTAATGAATAAAGCAAGTGCGCTAAGGAATTATTTTTATTACATAAAGTATATGAACAATTGTGTAATTTGATATCCATATATCTAAAAAGCATCTGGTGCAATATCCATAACAAATACAGCAGATCAGGGTCATCTCAAATAAAAACCATGGAAAATGTTTTGGTTGTGTTGCATCTCATCTGAATAGTAACAAGTCAAAATCAACGCTATAAAACACATGCAAATCCAAATGTATTCAATGTAATGAAATGCAACACAATTTAAAAAGCTTGACAGAAGACATCAACACATTTTAAAGATATGTAGAGTTTTAAAAGCAGAAAGCAGATTACAAATACATTCTTAGAATATTGATTAGATCAGTGGTTCCCTCTTGATCATCTGGGACACTAGAGGTTGCATTTAGGCTATGTTTACACTGCTCCGACACGAAAGTTGTAAGACTTCCGGTCCGGCTTTGCCCTGATATTTCAGACCCGACTTCTATGCAACTTTAATGAACAGGATCCGACTTACTGTGACTTGTCCTCTGGCGAATTAAAACAATTTCTTTGCTTCGCTATGGAGGAAACCTCATGCCAAATAAAAAATAAATAAAAAATAGTTGTGGAGCCCCCCCACAGCCATACCAGGCCCTTTGAATCTGGTATGGATCTTGAGGGGGAACTCCACCCCAAAATAAAAGAAAAAATGGTGTGGGCACCCCCCAAGACCATACCAGGCTCTTCGCTGTCGGGGGCCTCTTCCCGACAACCCTGGCCAGTGGTTGTGGGGTCTACAAGCATTCCCATTCACCCCAAAAAAGTGTAAGTTTACAAAAAACGGTGCTCAAAGTCCTTTATTAAAAAATGAAGAATGTCCCCATGGTAGCGCCGTGTCTTCCTCCGGTCTTCTCCCTCTGATTTTCTTCTCCCAATTTTTTTCCCTCTACTTCATCTCCTGGTTCTTCTCCCTCCGCCGATGACTTCTTCCTCCAACACTGGCTCCCGCAGTTGTCAGGACCGGTGTCAGACAGTTCTTATATATCTTATAAGATCCCACCCCCTCGTGACAAGGGGCGGGGTTTCCAGGTGACGTCCACCAGATGGCCACCCCCCCCCCCATGGCTATATAAGAACTGTCAGAATCCAGTCCTGACACAACTGCGGGAGCCAGCGTTGAAGGACCGGGTTGGTAGAGGAAGAAGTCATCGACAGAGGCAGAAGAACCAGGAGAAGAATCGGCAGAAGAACTAGAGTCATCGGGAAGAGGCCCTTGTTCCCATCAACATGCGGACAATGTGATTTGGGGTAGGGGCACAGAGCCTCACTGTCCCAAAGCACACACCCCCCATGTTGAGGGCATGTGGCCTGGTATGGTCAAGGAGGGGGATGCTTGCTCGCCCCCCCCTTTCCTGACTTATCGGCTGCATGCTCAGATTAAGGGTCTCGTATGGAACTTGAGGGGGACCCCACACCCGTTTTTTGTTTTTTTTGTTGGTGTGAGGATTTTCCTTAAAATCGTTACCAGACCGAAGGGTCTGGTATGGTCTTGGGGGGGAAGGACTCCACACAGTTTTTTTATTTATTATTTTGTTATTGGGTTCCCCCTCTAGAGCCATACCAGAATCAAAGGGGGGGAGAACCCTATGCCATTTTTTTTTATTAATTTTGGCTGGGGTTCCCCATCAAGATCCTTACAGCACAAGTCGCATGTCACAAGCTGGATCAGTTAAGATAGTGATCCTGACTTCCATTCAAATCTATTCAAACCAATATCTATATCAAGCCCAAATTGGACCAAAGTAGTACAGAAGGCATTTTCAAAGTCAGACCATCACAAGTCTGAACAGTTGAGATGGCTCTCATAAAATGATAAAACTTAAAAACTAGTAGCAATAATAAATGTGTGCATAAATCCCCAAAGAACCCCACAATGTCCCAGAATGAACTGAAACTAATACAAAGTGATACTATCAACAAAAAAGGTAAAAAACTTAGCAAAGCTCCTTTCATCACTCCTGTGTGATAGTGACCAAGTAACCACCCTTAAAACTCCAAACCATCCACCATGTGCTGTCCTCCACTCACATGGATCTGCACTAGGGCCGAAACAACTAATCGATTAATCGACAACTAATCGATTATGAAATTAATTGATTACAATTTTCATAATCGATTAATCGGCCAGTAACATAATGGGTTTAAAAAAACTAAAATTGGCCCTTTATAGTACAACAAAGTAAATCGCTACTGTAAATATTTGTACTTATTTTAGTTTTTTTAACCCCATTATGTTACTAAACATCTCAGGCCTGGGTTCACACCTCTGTTTTTTGGTGCTTTTTGCAGAAACGCACTACAGTTCAGTTACATGTTTTCCTATGGGACACGTTCACATCCATGATTTTTTTTCAGCTGCTGCGTATTTAGAAAGGGCAAGGACTTTTTAACCCAAAACTGTGCCATTTTGTTGTTTTTGGTTCAATATACTTCTCAATGGAGAAGCTGCAGAAAAGCATGTAATGTGTTTTTGCGGCAATTTGTGTTTTGTAATCTGCCCAACAAATTGGCCTGAAAAAAAATGTTTTTTTTTTTTTAAGGCTATTATCCGATTTAATCAATTAATCAACACAATAATCGGCCAACTAATCGATTATGAAAATAATCGTTAGTTGCAGCCCTAATCTGCACTCATCAAAAGATATTGCCATACTTTTCATATTATTTTTCAAGTTTATATGTTATGTATTTGATGTGAGTTGTTTATTGCACTGTAGTATGGTTTCCAGGCACAAGATGGAGGCAGGTCCTGGTGCGCTGTTCTGATGTGAATATGTTTACACAATTAAAGCTCTGTTAGTCTTAGACTAGTATCTGCATTGGCAGTTTACTGTTCTAATATTAAATACATTTTTAAATACTAATATTAGTTTCACTTCATCGGTATTGATTTAATGTTTTTTTAATTTTTTATTGTGAATATTATTTATTATTATTATTATACAGAATTTACATAGAGCCAACAGTTTGTGCAGCGCTTTACAATATAAAATAATTATTTATATTGTGAATATAATTTGCCCCCATTTTTAAGATGGAGCCGATATTAGGCGTTTTGTTTCTAGCCTAGGCTTCCTGTGTGTGGATTGCACAGGAGACGCTTATTTTCTGTGGTATCGAAGATATTTCTCCTTCCTTTACTTGGTTTGGCACGCAATTATCTGGTTACCGGTCATGTGTATGTATAAGGTGCAATGGCGGACGCAAACCACGCCCCTGATGATGTCATTGATGAAACGCGTAGGGAGGAGCTAGGACTTGTGATGACATTGCGCACTGGGACACAGCGGCCATTTTGTTGGTTGGAAACGATCTGCAGATTTAAATCAATGCCTACAATTTTCTTGTATCATGTGAGTTCCATAATTTCACACTTTTAATAAACCTCTTTTGGAACATACTTCATTATGACATGCACTTTTGTTCCTTCCTGTATGGATGTGAGTGACTGACAGACCTGGGGGAGTGGATATATCCAGTAAGAGTACTATGAGACATCCTTCTAAGACCCCACTCCAGCTGACTGTTTAGAACAGACCTGATTGACCTCTGTAATAGTGGTCCATGCATAGCGGTAAGAGGCAGTGTGAACCAGTGTTGGATACACTTCGGTCCAATCCATTATTGTTTTGGTTCTTTTATAGAGACTATATATATTACCATTACAAGACTGTCAATCTGTTTTTAAGTGCTGCACTTTTTGTTGTTTTATTATTACTGTCTATGTTGTTCCAGCGTTTCCGTGCTAACTGCTGTTCCTCATACTATTCTTTGTCACTGTAACTCAATTTTTTAGCGCAGCTGGTTTTGGTTTTTATATTATACTTTTCATACATACGGCAATTGCACTTATGAGATCGCAGAAAGATGAAAGCCACCTCTTCAATCACCAAGTTGTTTTCTGATGTTTACATGTAATCTCTCCACCAGCAAGCATACAAAAGAAAGAGGCCATACACAGTATGATATTGTAGGATTAAAAACCTTTTATTTTTACAAAGCCATTATACTCACATTTAAATTGCACAAAAATGCTGGGTTCACATATATGCAAATTGGATGCTTGTTTAACCGCATACAATTCACATTACATGTGAATGTGACCGGCTTTCAATGGAGCCGGTTCACACATATTCAGGGCGGCTGCGGAGTGGTTTGAAAAAGAGTCCTGTGCATTTTTTGGTCAAGTGCAAATTCAGGTAAAAATTTGCCCCTGAATCGCACAGGAAATGGTGAACAGAAATGCTCCGGACTGCAAACTGCAGCTGGACATGTGTGAACCCAGCCTAAAGCATCCAAAATACCCCCAGCGGATCACAGCAGTGATTAGTGAGTGCTCCACTGTGTCTCACACACACCCAGCCACACTGTGAGAGAAGACTCCGGGGCTGATTTACCAAGCCTTTACTCCATGACTCATGGAGTAAAAGCAGGAGTAGCAGCCGTTTGGTCATTTACTAAAGAAATACGCTGCTAGTGCAGTGTATTTCCCTAGTTACTAATGTGCTCCGTGCGCCCAGGAGAGGGTGCATTGTGCACCAGTACAGACCTGGCGCACGGCACATTGAAATGTAAATTGCGGGGGTTTGGGCGGGAGTTTATTAGGGGGGGAGGTGGGGGGATGCAGGGGAAGTGAAGTGACATGTGTTTGAATGTGTTTGGCAGGCCGAATTGAAAGTGAAAGTGTTTTTTGAAAACAGATCCCCGTACGCTTGCACAGTGCGCCTGAACCTCGGGAGGTTCATTTGCATACTGGGCATGCGTAGAGAGAAATTTCGGAGCTTCCCGTGCGCCGTGTCAGTACGCCGTGAAAATCTTGGTAAATACCAAGTGGCGTACCCGTGATTGCGATGCGTGACGCGGCGCACGGGAATCTCCGAGCTGTTTTCAGCCATGAAGGGGAACTCTGTGCCAAATTTCAAACTTGAAATCGGCGCGGGGTCCCCCTCCAGGGGTACATTAGGCTCTTAGGCTTGGTCCGGAACGTGAGGGGTTAAACCCGCGCCGATTCGGCGCGGGGTTCCCCCCCCAGATCCAAACCAAGCCCTCATCCCAAGCACGCAGTCTGGCCCGGACAGGAATGGGGGTGGGGACGAGCGAGCGCCCCCCCCCTCCTGAGCCGTACCAGACCGCATGCCCTCAACATGGGGGAGTGTGTGCTGTGGGGGAGGGGGCACTGCCCCCCCACCCCACAGCACTCTTGCCCCCATGTCGATAGGGACAAGAGCCTCTTCCCGACAACCCTTGCCATTGGTTGTCGGGGTATGCGGGCGGGGCTAATCGGAATCTGTGAGCTCCCTTTAATAAGGGGGCCCCCAGATGCCGGCCCCCCACCCTATGTGAATGAGTATGGGGTACATTGTACCTCTACCCATTCACCTGGGGGAAATGTAAAGTAAAATAAAACACCACACAGAATAAAATATTTTATTAATCAGCTCCGGAGCCCCCCCCCTTTCTTCTTTAGCTCTGTCACAAGGGGGGGTTTCTTCTCTCCCGATCTTCTGCCGGGACCCTGGGCTTCGGTGATTTCTGCCGGGGGAGGGCGCCATCCCTCGGTCCTCCCTGGAGCCTTCCGCCGGGTGCCCCCACCCCATTTAATCTCTTTTACATTAGGGGGGGGGCATCCGGACTTCGGCGGCTTCTGCCGGGGGATGGCGCCTATCCCCCGGTCTTTCCGGTGCCTTCCGCCAGGGTTCCGGTCTTCCTGGTCTTCTGCCGGGGGTGCGCCAACTCCCCGGTCTTTTCTCTGCTCCCTCTTCTGCCTGGCTCCCCCGCGGAGCCAGGGCTTTCTTCCGTCTTCTTTCTTCTCTCTTCCTTCTTCTGCCTGTCTCCTCCGGGAGCACAGGGCTTGTCTGCGCTGTCCTCTCCCTTCTCTTCCATTGGATGTTGATAAAACGAGGTTCCGCGCTGACATGCCATGTCAGCGGCGGGCATCGACTTATATAGGGCAATGCCACCATGTGACCTCAACCCATGTGACATCACATTCCCTGGGCATGATGGGAATGTGATGTCACATGGGTTGAGGTCACATGGTGGCATTGCCCTATATAAGTCGATGCCCGCTGCTCAGACGGCATTCCAGCGCGGAACCTCGTCGTGTCAACATCCAATGGAAGAGAAGGGAGAACACAGCGGAGACAAGCCCTGTGCTCCCGGAGGAGCCAGGCAGAAGCGGAAGGCACCGCAGAAGCCCGGAGGGTGGCGCCCTCCGGCGGAAGAAAGCCCTGTGCTCCGCGGAGGAGACAGGCAGAAGCGGAAGGCAGCGCAGAAGCCCGCGGGTGTCGCCCCCCGGCGGAAAACACTGTAGAAGCCCGGGACCCGGGAAAGACGGTGCTGCACCCCCCCCCGCAGAAACCGACGAAGCCCGGGACCCTCCCCCAAAGGCAAGGAGCCTCACTGGTGAAGGGAGTCCCGGTGAAAGACGGCGCTGAAGACCCCCGCAGAAACCGACGAAGCCCGGGACCCTCCCCCAAAGGCAAGGAGCCTCACTGGTGAAGGGGGTCCCGGTGAAAGACGGTGCTGAAGACGGGGGGTAGGTGAACCCCCCCGCAGAAAGCGACGGAGCCCTCCCCCATAGGCAGGAGCCTCATGGTGAAGGGGGCTCCGGCAGAAGACGGCGAAGCCCGGGGCCTAATGGGGTGGTGGTGGGGGGCCCCGGCAGAAGACCCCCGGCAGACTAATAAATTAATTTATTAATGTGTGTTGTGTTTTATTTCTTGACATTTTTTTCCCCAGGTGAATTGGTAGGGGTACAATGTACCCCATACTCCTTCACATAGGGTGGGGGGCCGGAATCTGGGGGCCACCTTATTAAAGGCGCCTCTCAGATTCTGATAAGCCCCCCGCCCGCATACCCCGACAACCACGGCCAGGGTTGTCGGGAAGAGGCTCTTGTCCCTATCGACATGGGGACAAGAGTGCTTTGGGGTGGGGGGGCAGTGCTCCCCATGTTGAGGGCATGCGGTCTGGTACGGCTCAGGAGGGGGGGGGTGCTCGCTCGTCCCCGCCCCCATTCCTGTCCGGCCAGACTGCGTGCCTGGGATAAGGGCTTGGTCTGCATCTTGGGGGGGACCCCACGCTGGTTTTCGGCGCGGGTTTAACCCCTTATGTTCCAGACCAAGCCTAAGAGCCTGGTATGCACCTGAAGGGGGAACCCACATTTTTTTTTTTGGTCTGGAGTTCCCCTTCATGAACAGCGATCTGTCATTTACCCATGTCAGTCCCACCCCCCCTTCAGTTAGAACACACCCAGGGAACATATTTAACCCCTCCCTCGCACCTAGTGTTAACCCCTTCCCTGCCAGTGGCATTTTTATAGTAAGCAATGCATTTTTACAGCACTGATCGCTAGAAAAATGCCAATGGTTCCAAAAAAGTGTCCGATGTGTCCGCCATAATGTAAAACAATAAGACCCAAATAATTTAGACAACATTGGCTGCTTGAGGCCAAACAAGTGTCACTAATTAGGTCAGGGGAAGAGGGAAGGGGATTTTGGTGGGGATTTTTCACGGCACTGGTTGGAAACGGTATGGTAAAAAGTAACAATGTTTATTTAACATCAAACAAATATCATAAAACAACATTTAGGGACAGGCCCCACATTGCACATCAGAAAGCCAAAAACAAACTGTGTCTGAATGTAAGGAGTCGATGACCTCGACCGGTTTCGCGGTAGTTTACTGCTTCTTCAGGAGGAGATTTTTTACGAAATATGCATAAAACATAAATACACAAGCAAATTATACAATAGATGTAAACATTATGTAGAAAGATCCAGGCAGCACGCTATATAATGGAGCAGAGAACTCGCCCAGACTGGTCATATGATCAAGCTCGGAGCCCGGTTTAAGCCTTCTTTGGCGCATGGAGGGGGATTTTTATTTAGGACGGGCTCTATTGAAGTGAGGAATGAAATTTGATAAAGCATATGCAAAAGGATGATCAGTTAATTAATGGGGTGTGGATCACCAGTGAGTGAATAAGGGGAAGTGTATCTGAGTGACAGGAAGTGAGGAGAATAAGGGGAGGGGAGGGTGGGGGGAAAGGGGGGTGGAGGGGGGGGAGAGAAAAGGGGGAAAGAGGGGTGGAGGGGGGAGAGAAAAGGGGGAAACAAAGGGGAGTGACAGTCAGATATGGTGTGAATGGGTGGGGGGAGGGACTAGAAGGAAGAGAGAGGAGAAGGGAGATGGATAGGGTGAAGGTAGGGCAGGAAGGAAAAAGGGGGGGATTAAGAAAAGGGGGAGGGAAAGAAGGGAGGGGAGGGGGGAAGTAAAGGGGGGGAAAGGAGGTATTATGGGGGAGGAGGACTAGGTAAAGGGGAGAAAAAAAGAAAATAAATTTAAGATAAGGCTAGATTAGAGAAGGGTTAAGGTTTGAGAAGGGAGGGAAGAAGAGGGAAAGTGGGGGTAGGGAGGGGGGCAGAAGGGAGGGGGGGAGGGAGGGGGAAGGAAAAGGGGGAGGGGAAGGGAGAGGGAGAGTGGGGGGAGGGAGGGGGGGAGGGCAAGGAGTGGGTAGTATAAAACAAGAGGGGGGGAGGGGGCGGGGAGTGTCAGTGATGGGGGGGTGGTTGTGAAATAGCAAGGGTAGGTGTAAGAGGTGTGGGGGGGGAAGCAAAAGAGGGGGGAGGTAGTGCGGGGGGAAAGGGGCAGTTGTGAAGTGATGGAGAGTTATTGTGAAATAACAAGGGTGAAAGTAGAAAGTGGGGTGTCTGGGAAGGTGGAGGGGGTATCCAGGAAAACCAGGGATAAGAGAAACCAGTCACCAGACAAACAATAAGGAGACCCAAATGGGTCCTTACCATTGCTGTAATGGAAATACGCAAATTACTGGGGCACAGAGGGACAGTTACTTTCGGCCATGTATATGGTGTGCTGTATTGCCAGGGTAAGGGCAGTATTAGGCACTGGATCCAGCTGAGGAAATCAGGGAAGAAGTTAGCCATCTTATCAGATAACAGGGCAAGGGAGGGAGAGGCCAAATAGTTCAGCAACAATCTCACTTACCGTGGCTAGTGACTCCCCCCTCCCCCCTCTTTTGCTTCCCCCCCCCACACCTCTTACACCTACCCTTGCTATTTCACAACCACCCCCCCATCACTCCATCACTGACACTCCCCGCCCCCTCACCCTCCCCCCCTCTTGTTTTATACTACCCACTCCTTGCCCGCCCCCTCACCCTCCCCCCCTCTTGTTTTATACTACCCACTCCTTGCCCTCCCCCCTCCCTTCTGCCCCCCTCCCTCCCCCCACTCTCCCTCTCCCTTCCCCTTTTCCTTCCCCTCCCCTCCCCCCCCTCCCTTCTGCCCCCTCCCTACCCCCACTTTCCCTCTTCTTCCCTCCCTTCTCAACCCTTAACCCTTCTCTAATCTAGCCTTATCTTAAATTTATTTTCTTTTTTCTCCCCTTTACCCAGTCCTCCTCCCCCATAATACCTCCTTTTCCCCCCCTTTACTTCCCCCCCTCCCTTCTTTCCCTCCCCCCCTTTTCTTAATCCCCCTCTTTTTCCTTCCTGCCCTACCTTCACCCTATCCATCTCCCTTCTCCTCTCTCTTCCTTCTAGTCCCTCCCCCCACCCATTCACACCATATCTGACTGTCACTCCCCTTTGTTTCCCCCTTTTCTCCCCCCCCCCCTCCACCCTTCTCCCCCCCTTCCCCCCTATTCTCCTCACTTCCTGTCACTCAGATACACTTCCTCTTATTCACTCACTGGTGACCCACACCCCAATAATTAACTGATCATCCTTTTGCATATGCTTTATCAATTTTATTCCTCACTTCAATAGAGCCCGTCCTAAATAAAAATCCCCCTCCATGCGCCAAAGAAGGCTTAAACCGGGCTCCGAGCTTGATCATATGACCAGTCTGGGTGAGTTCTCTGCTCCATTATATAGCGTGCTGCCTGGATCTTTCTACATAATGTTTACATCTATTGTATAATTTGCTTGTATATTTATGTTTTATGCATATTTCGTAGAAAATCTCCTCCTGAAGAAGCGGTAAACTACCGCAAAACCGGTCGAGGTCATCGACTCCTTACATTCAGACACAGTTTGTTTTTGGCTTTCTGATGTGCAATGTGGGGCCTGTCCCTAAATGTTGTTTTATGATATTTGTTTGATGTTAAATAAACATTGTTACTTTTTACCATACCGTTTCCAACCAGTGCCGTGAAAAGTCCCCACCAAAATCCCCTTCCCTCTCTTCCCCTGACCTAATTAGTGACACTCGTTTTGGCCTCAAGCAGCCAATGTTGTCTAAATGATTTGGGTCTTATTGTTTTACATACTAAATGGGATGTAGGCACCTGTTTACTCTTCATACTTTTACTTTAAAAGAGGCCATACTCGCCCTTTTCTTCAAGTGTCCGCCATGTCGCAGTACCGATAAAAATCGCTGATCGCTGCAATAACTAGTTCAAAAAAAATATAACAAAAATGCCATATTTTGGAGACTTTTGTCAAAACCAATCAATAAACGCTAATTGCGATTTTTTTGGAACCAAAAAGATATAGAATATGTATCGGCCTAAACTGAGGGATTTATTTATTTTTTAGAATATATATTTTTGGGGATATTTATTATAGCAAAAAGTCAAAATTATTCTTTTTTTTTTTTTTTTTTAAATTGTCGCTCTATTTTTGGTTATAGCTCTAAAAATTCCAAAAACGCAGAGGTGATCAAATACCACCAAAATAAAGCTCTCTTTGTGGGGAAAAAAAAGGTTGCCAATTTTGTTTGGGAGCCACGTCGCACGACTGCGCAATTGTCAGTTAAAGCGACGCCGTGCCGAATCACAAAAACTGGCCCGGTCATTGACCAGCAATATGGTCCGGGGCTCAAGTGGTTAAAAATTCACAAAACACTAAAGTTAGCCCAATTTTTGGTGATAATGTGAAAGATGATGTTACGCCGAGTAAATGGATACCTTACATGTCACGCTTCACTATTGAAAATACTCCTGCAATGGGGCCAAAATTCAGTACTGGAAATTCCCCATAGGCGACTTTTTTTTTTTTCAGGTTACCAGTTTATAGCTACAGAGAAAGTCTAGTGCTAAAAGTATTTCTCTCGCTCTAACGCACGCGACAATACCTCACATGTGTGGTTTGAACGGTGTTTACATATGTGGGCGGGACTTACGCAAGTCCCGCCCACATATATAAACATCGTTCAAACCACACATGTGAGGTATTGACGCGTGCGTTAGAGCGAGAGCAATACTTTTAGCACTAGACCTTCTTTGTAACTATAAACTGGTAACCTGAAAAAAAAAAAGGTCGCCTTTGGGGAATTTCAAGTACTGAATTTTGGCCCCATTGCAGGAGTGTTTTCAATAGTAAAGCGTGACATGTAAAGGTATCTATTTACTCGGTGTAACATCATCTTTCACATTATCACCAAAAATTGGGCTAACTTTAGTGTTTTGTGAATTTTTAACCACTTGAGCCCGGACCATATTGCTGGTCAATGACCGGGCCAGTTTATGTGATTCGGCACGGCGTCGCTTTAACTGACAATTGCGCAGTCGTACGACGTAGCTCCCAAACAAAATTGGCAACCTTTTTTTTCCCACAAATAGATTATTAAATGTGCGTGTTCAATTCTGTCTTTAACACCTCCCCTTTAGGCTGGAAAGCATCAGATCAGGAAAAAAAAAAAAAAAAAGCTCTCATGCCATTGCAGCTTTGTTCCTACATGTGTGATGAACTGAGTCTGCTCAGACACTTAGAAAAAAATTATCCTTTCTTTTGAAAAGGTGAAAATCACTTTGATGCTCATAGAGCGTGGTTTGGGTTAATACCAGGTGTGCGCAATTACAAGCTCACCCAACTAGAGACTGCAATTTGTTCATGTGATTTCAATTGCTTCATTACTAGCACTGTTATAAAAAGCATGGATCGATCATTCCTCAGCTGCCCTCAGAAGGGGCAGGCTGGCAGAAATGCTGTTGCTAAACACAAATGTGGTTTGTTGCATGTTTTTTTTTTATTTTGCCAATGGTTTTTGTTTATTTTTAAATGATGTTCACTTTGATGTATTTGTCTATGCGGCCTTATTTTATGAAAAATTGTCAAGATGTTGTGAGGTTAAAACTATGTTTATTTTGATTTTTGAAATGTATTTTTGTTTGTGTGTTTGTTTGTCTTTTTTTGCTTTCCTTGTTTTGTTGACCAATAAAAATTACTTTAAAATTTGGAAGTTTGTTTTTTGTTACTTTTTCATGCTATATTTTGACAGCTGCAGCTGAAATAGGTTTATGCCTAACAAATTATGTGTGATTTTTGTCTAAGCTTCTTTCCTGGTGTGTAGGCATGAAATGTTTGCCATGTTTAATCTCGAGGAAATTAAAGACAAACTGGTAAGTATTTTCTTTTTTCTGCAGTGGTCCTCATCCCTCAAGTACCCCCTACAGGACATGTTTTGTCGATTTCTCTTATCAAGAATTGCTGTCCAGACTGTCGTTTAAAGCACATGTGCAAGATGAAGTAAAACCTGCAAACATGGCCTGTGGGGGGGGGGGGGGTTTGCTATTGGTGGACAGGCTTGACGTGCTGATTTACAGCACTGTGCTTAAATCTAGCGCAAGGCAATCCTATTCTAATTGTGGGTGTTTGATGGAAGCCAAGTGAGTGTTAGAACCCCTGCTTTGTGTTTTTTTTGGGGTTGAGCTTTGTGTCCCTTTTCTTAAAATTGGCTTCACTTCCTGTCACACAGCTGAACAGGAAGTGAGGTTAAAACCCTACCAGTGTCTTTTCTTGGGGACACAGGCCACTCTAACTAGTGTCCCCATTAGGCAAATTGCACTCCAGCACTGCTGTGTACACCCCAAATCATGGGTCTTCAAACTACGGCCCTCCAGTTGTTCAGGAACTACAATTCCCATCATGCCTAGTCATGTCTGTGAATGTCAGTGCATTACAAGGCCTCATGGGATGTGTAGTTCTACAACAGCTGGAGGGCCGTAGTTTGAGGATCCCTGCCCCAAATGATTATTTAGTTTGGGGTTTAGTAAAGGCAAAGCCACTCTGCAGTACAAGCATAGTTGCTGAAAATCAGAGAGGAAGCACTGATGGTTTTAACATCCAATCCTGTAGAAGCAAAGTTGTTTTGTTTTCTTCATTGCTTTGCACTTGTAGTGCAAAGTGGATTTGCCTTTAGTAAATGGACCCCAAAGTCCAAGATCCCTAATAATTTGGGGTGTACACAGCAAAATGCTAGAGTGCAATTTACATAATGGGAAACTATTTAGATTGATCTGTGTCCCCAAGAAAAGATATTAGTAAGGTTTTACCCTTACTTCCTGTTTGGCTATGTAACAGGAAGTGAATGAATTAGAAAGGGTGAAGACATCTCACAAATGTTGTCACTATCAGGGGTGCAGACATCCCCCCAAAAAATGAGCAGATAATACTTATTTGCAAATTAATAATTTTTTAGTTAACATTGGGTGGGGTGCTCTAACACACACATTCATACATATTAGCCACGCTGTATCCTGGCCTATTGTCATGGTTATATTTTCTTAGGCCTCTCAATAAAACTCTATGAAATTTGTGCTTAAACTAGAACCAGGGGCGGACTGACAACTCATGGGGCCCCCGGGCAATAGAAGATTATGGGGCCCCTCTGGCTTACAGATGGCCACCACGCCAGGAGGCAGTGCAGAGGCAGGGCAGCTAAAATCTTGGGATATTCACATTAAAAGCATGTCAGTTTCGGACATATCAGGGACAGATCTAAAAAAAACACAGATTTTTACATACTGTCCCTGGTTTTACTGAGCCTGGCAACCCTGATGGGGGCCCCCTAGTGGCATGTGGCCCTCGGGCAGTGCCCGAGTGACTCAATGGTCAGTCCGCCCCTGACTAGAACAATAATCAACACTTTTTATTTTCTTTAATTTTGGATAGAGTGAGGGAGGGTTATAGGCCCTGTCAGTTTATTTTGTATTATCTGTGTCCAATTGGGGAGATTTGCCTTCACTTCCTGCCCCATAGCCAAACAGGAAGTGAGAGAAAAACTATGCAAATTAAGGGAGTCCAGTAACCCCCTCCCCCCCCCCAGAACTAGTGTGTGTGTGTGCCCTGAAAATTCCTGGGCGGGTGATACAAAAACAGGGTGTGGAGACTGGGTGAAACTCCTGCGCTGTCTTGGATAGGTGAATGGGGGAGAGGGGAATGTGGGACGTGAATGGGAACACTGCAGCAGACAAAGAAAGTCTATCCTAATTAGACAATAAAAGATAATTTGCAAAAGGTGATGATGTCTGCGCTGTGAATGATTACCACTGTGGGCAGGGGAGAGAGGAAGGTGAGGGGAAGGGGGGGGGGGAATTAAGGTTAAAGGGGGGGGGTTAAAGTCAGGTGGGTCTCTGGAGCAGTAATGAAAGCACAAAAATGGTAGAGGTGCAGTTGCAAAGTGGTGATTAAATCAACATAAACTAGACAAAACTGTGCATATCACTGAAGAGGACTGAGAAAAAACTACAGTACATATATCTGACAGTCCCAAGTTAGATGAAAAAAAGAACCAAAATCAAATTCCAAAAAGTGCTGTTGCAAGAAAGCATACGGAGTAAATAATCAAAAATAAAGTTCCAAAGCCAATGATGAATGAAGATGTGCGGGAAAATCAAATCCAAATGAATGAAGATGTGCGGGAAAATCAAATCCAAACAAGTGCGCCCACACCGTTAGTGATCCAAGCAGCTTACCTCCTGGTTATCATTCAACAACCCCAAAAATGGGTGCTCTGGCCTTTCATTTGGTGGGGATCTTCCTGGTGAGTCTCAGTAGTTGGTCATGTATGGAAAATATATAATAATAAAGATAATGTGGCGTGATGCTGGTATCACATAAATAAAACAATTATATGTGATACCAGCATCACGCCACATTATCTTTATTATTATATATTTTCCATACATGACCAACTACTGAGACTCATCAGGAAGATCCCCACCAAATGAAAGGCCAGAGCACCCATTTTTGGGGTTGTTGAATGATAACCAGGAGGTAAGCTGCTTGGATCACTAAGGGCGCACTTGTTTGGATTTGATTTTCCCGCACATCTTCATTCATTTGGATTTGATTTTCCCGCACATCTTCATTCATCATTGGCTTTGGAACTTTATTTTTGATTATTTACTCCGTATGCTTTCTTGCAACAGCACTTTTTGGAATTTGATTTTGGTTCTTTTTTTCATCTAACTTGGGACTGTCAGATATATGTACTGTAGTTTTTTCTCAGTCCTCTTCAGTGATATGCACAGTTTTGTCTAGTTTATGTTGATTTAATCACCACTTTGCAACTGCACCTCTACCATTTTTGTGCTTTCATTACTGCTCCAGAGACCCACCTGACTTTAACCCCCCCCCCCTTTAACCTTAATTCTCCCCCCCCTCTCCCCCCACCTTCCTCTCTCCCCTGCCCACAGTGGTAATCATTCACAGCGCAGACATCATCACCTTTTGCAAAAACAGGGTGTGGCTTTGACAGGAAGGGGTGGGTCATTTTTCTATTAGGAGGTGCAGAAATGTAGTCAGGCCTAGGGCAGCACAAAACCTAAATATACTACTGCATATTAGGGCTTATTTAGACCGGATCCGATGTACAGCATGTTTTTATATTGTGGGAGGAAACCCACACAGGGAGAACATGCAAACTCCATGCAGATGCTGTCACGGGCGGGATTCGAACCAACGACTCTTTTGCTGCTAGGTCAAAGTGCTATACATTACACCACTGTGCTGAACGAATATGATTGCAGCTGAAAGCATGAGATCTTTTTTTTTTTCCAATACCATGCTTTCCAGCCTTATTGACCCCGCCTCTCTCCATAAAGAGGACCTGTCACACACTAGTCCTATTACAAGGGATGTTTACATTCCTTGTAATAGGAAGAAAAGTGATCCGAAATCAAAAAAAGTGTCAAAAAAGTGAAAGAAGAAAAATATGAGCTAAAAAACACCAAAAAATAAACGGCCCTGTCCCTAGAAGCTCGCACTCAGAAGCGAATATGCATGTAAGTCCCCACATATGTAAACACCATTCAAACCACACATGTGAGGTATTGACGCATGCGTTAGAGCGAGAGCAATAATTCTAGCCCTAGACCTCCTCTGTAACTCTGAACTGGTCACCTGTAAAAAAAAAAACAAGCATCGCCTATGGATATTTTTATGTCCCGAAGTTTGGCGCCATTCCATGATTGTGTGACAAGTCGGTATCTATTTACTCGGTGTAACATCATCTTTCACATTATCCATAAAAATTGGGCTAACTTTACTGTTTGGTTATTTTTAAATTCATGGACCATGGTGTTTTTTTTGGGCAAAAAAAAAAAGGCGTTAGAATAATTATTGCGCAAATGCCGTTGGAAAGCAAATAAAAAATGTCCGCCACTTTATTCCCTAGGGTGTCTGCTAAAAAATTATATATAATGTTTGGGGGTCCTGAGTAATTTCCCAGTAACAAAATATAATTTTTACATGAAGGAGAGAAGTGCCAGAATAGGCGCGGTATGGAAGTGGTTAAAGTGAAATAATAAAAGTGAAATATTCCTTTAAATTTCATACAGGGGGGAGGGGGTCTACACACATGTTTCCCGTGCTTAGAACTGTCCCTGTACAAGATGTCATTTCTGAAGTGAAAAAAAAGTAAGTTTAAAGTACTCATGGCTATAAAGAATACAGTCATTGCTCATTAAAACAAAAACAAAAAAAAATTTATGGGGGTCCCCCCAAATTAAATTACTAGACCCTTCAGGTCTGGAATGGATATTAAGGGGAACCCCGCCGTAAAAACAAAAAAAATGGCGTGGGGTCCCCCCAAATATCCATACCAGGCCCTTCAGGTCTGGTGTGGATTTTAAGGGGAACTCCACCCCAAATTTAAAAAAAAAAATGGCGTGGAGTCCCCCTAAAAATCCACACCAGACCCTTATCCGAGCACGTTAACCTGGCCAGCCGCAGAAAAGAGGGGGGGACAGAGTGCGCCCCCCCTCTCCTGAACTGTACCAGGCCACATGCCCTCAACATGGGGAGGATGTCCCCATGTTGATGGGGACAAGGGCCTCATCCCCACAACCCTTGCCCGGTGGTTGTGGGGGTCTGCGGGCGGGGGGCTTATCAGAATCTGGAAGACCCCTTTAACAAAGGGGTCCCCCAGATCCTGGCCCCCCCTGTGTGAAATGGTAATGGGGTACATTGTACCCCTACCATTTTACAAAAAAAAAGTGACAAAAGTGTGAAAAATGACAGTAGCCGGTTTTTGACAATTCCTTTAATAAAATCTTCTTTCCGCGGTTCCTTCTTCTTCTTCTTTCATTCGGGTTTCTTCCTCTGCTTCTTTCTTGGGTCTTCTCGTCCACATCTTGCCATCTTGCCATCTTCTCCCATCTTCTTCTCTGTCCGTCGACCTTCTCGTCCCGCATCTTCTTCATCTTCTGGGCGCTGCGCTTGAAATTGTAGATCCCGCCGTGTTCCCGCTCCTGGGACCCGTCCCCCTCTGACGCCACAGGTTAACTCATCTGAAAGTCCGCGTGTGGCATATGTGCGTCAGAGGGGGGCGGGGACACATGAGTGTGACACGGCGGGAACTTCAATTGGAAGCTGCGGCGGCTTTTTCTTCTCCGGATGTCGCGCTTGAAATCGAATTCCCCCGCCGTGTGACGCTCTGTGACCCCGCCCCCCTCTGACGCACATGACCTTCTAAGGAGTTTACTTGTGGCGTCAGAGGGGGGCGGGTCCCAGGAGCGGAACACGGCGGCCAATTCAAATTCAAGCGCTGGGTCCGGGGAAGAAAAAGATGTGGACGAGAAGGCTGGCGGACCGAGAAGAAGACCGGAGAAGACACAAGATGCGGACGAGGAGGCCGACGGAAGGAGAAGATAGGAGAAGACACCGGGCAGACGAGGAGGCTGAAGGACGGACGGAGAAGATAGAAGAAGACGTCGGGCAAGATGTAGACGAGAAGACCCAAGAAAGAAGCAGCGGAAGAAACCCGAATGGAAGAAGAAAAGAAGATTTTAATAAAAGATTTGTCAAAAACCGGTTACTGTCATTTTTAACACTTTTGACATTTTTTTGGGGTGAAATGGTAGAGGTACCATGTACCCCATTACCAATTCACATAGGGGGGGCCAGGATCTGGGGGTCCCCTTTGTTAAAGAGGTCTTCCAGATTCTGATAAGCCCCCCACCCGCAGACCCCCACAACCACAACCCCCACAACCACCGGGCAAGGGTTGTGGGGATGAGGCCCTTGTCCCCATCAACATGGGGACATCCTCCCCATGTTGAGGGAATGTGGCCTGGTGCGGTTCAGGAGAGGGGGGGGGCCCGCACTCTGTCCCCCCCTCTTTTCTGCGGCCGGCCAGGTTAACGTGCTCGGATAAGGGTCTGTTTTTTTTTTTAAATTTGGGGTGGAGTTCCCCTTAAAATCCACACCGGACCTGAAGGGCCTGGTATGGATATTTGCCGGGAACCGCACGTCTTTTTTTTTTTTTTTTTTTTTTAACGGCGGGGTTCCCCTTAATATCCATATCAGACCTAAAGGGCCTGGTAATTTAATTTGGGGGAACCCCTACACATTTTTTTTTTTGTTTTATGAATTAATCCTGTCAGAATTGTCAGAGCCGACAATTCATTATAGCCGCGTGTGAATTTTAAATGGCTTTTTTTCCTTCTGAATGTCACTTTGTGCAGGGGCAGTTCTAAGTGCGGGAAAAATGCGCTATTTCACATGCTGACATTACACCCCCCCTAGGTACGAAATTTAAAGGAATATTTCACTTTTATTGTTTCACTTTAAGAATTATTAATTTCACTGCTCCCGAAAAAACGGACGTTTAAAAAAAAAAAAAAAAAACATTGATACATGTCCCCTGGGACAGGACTGAGGTCCCCAAACACTTTTTAGGACAAAACTTGCAGATTAGCCTTTAATAATAACACTTTTGATTTCTCCCATAGACTTCTATAGGGAGATCGGCGCGGCTTTACATATTACTTTCAATGCGCCGGCTGCTACGCTGGTTCATGCGCCTAATTAAGGCTTCACCCGGAGTACTAATTAACGCATTAACCAGCGCAGCGCACAGAGCATAGTAAATCAGCCCCATTGCCCGATGCACACAAAGCCTGACTCTGCCTAATGCATATTGTCAGTTTGATGATTTCTTCCAGAGTGTCAGACTGAAAAAATGCATTAAGAGCTATTTATACGACTGCTTCGTTGGTTCGTTGTATTCACAAAAGCGGTGCTTTTGCCGGCAATGGCCGCCGATTTAGGTATGCGGTTTGACATGTTGAGTCGCATGCCAAATCGCTTTAGTTTGAACCTAGCCTTGGGTTTGTGGTATCTCTGCTCAGAATTGTTCACTTTTGTGTATGTCTGATGTGCACCTGTATAAGATTGTGTCTTTTATGTCCTATATTTACTGCCTTGTTGGCTGCATATCAGAAAAGACACAACAGTGAGGTTGGCTGTCCTTTCTGGTTTTGTTTTGCTTCTCAACAGAGATGCACATTAAAGCGGGAGTTCAACCAATTTGTTTTTTTTTTCTCTTTTCCCCTTAGCTTCATGCTCGTTTTGTCTAGGGGAATCGGCTATTTGTTTTAAAATATGAGCCGTACTTACCGTTTTCGAGATGCATCTTCTCCGTCAGCTTCCGGGTATGGGTCTTCGGGAGCGGGCGTTCCTTCTTGATTGACAGTCTTCCGAGAGGCTTCCGACGGTCGCATCCATCGCGTCACTCGTAGCCGAAACAAGCCGAACGTCGGTGCGGCTCTATACTGCGCCTGCGCACCGACGTTCGGCTTCTTTCGGAAAATCGTGAAGCGATAGATGCGACCGTCGGAAGCCTCTCGGAAGACTGTCAATCAAGAAGGAACGCCCAGTCCCGCAGCCCATACCCGGAAGCGACGGAGAGGATGCATCTCGTAAACGATAAGTACAGGTCATATTTTAAAACAACTAGCCGATTCCCCTAGACAAAACGAGCATGAAGCTAAGGGGAAAATGTGTTCTCTATGGGTGAACCTCCGCTTTAAGGGTGGTGGCATCTCTGCTCAGAATTCTTATGTTGCTACACATCAGACATACACAAAAATGTAAGATTGTTTGTGTCCTTTATGTCATATATTTACTGCCTTATCGTCTGCATATCAGAAAAACACAGCAGACTTTTTTTTTTTTCTGTTTCTTGTTGGCTTACCTTGCTGCTCTTTAGGGATACACAGCAGGGGATTGTTGGCTGCGCTCCAGGGAGACACTTTCACTTATGCGACCTGGAAATTGCATGTTTTTTTCTACAACTTGAAACGGTACTGATGTAATCTTGAGACTTCGGGTCACACTAAGGTCAAACCAGAGTGGTGCAGGGACTGCTTTTGAGGCGGTGTGACCTGGAGTTGCACAGACATGAATGGTACCCATTGGAAGTCATGGAGTATGACTTGTCATGCGTCTTGCAGTCCCAAGTTGCAAGGCGGGTCTCGTGGGTGTGGCGGGGGCCTTAAGCTTATCTGTCCCTTCTGGTTGATGTTTTGCTGCACAGCAGGAATACACATCATTGATTATTGCCTTATTTTGCAGCACACCAGAAACATCACAGCTATGAAAGCTGTCTCTTTTTTTCTGTTTTATGTTGCTGCTCAACATTGAAGCTTGTTGGTGCCTTCTATTTCATGTTGCCTTACCTTACTGCACTTCAGAAAAACAATATGCTGCAGGTTGCTTGAGTTCCTTCTCAGTTTTCCTCTATCTGGCTGTATTTCAGAACTGCATAACATTAAAGAGTATCTTGTGTTTCATTTTATTTTACCCTGCGGCACATCAGAAATGCACAACATGGGAGTTGGTGTCTTTTTTGTGTTTTTATATTGATTTTATAACGGTATTTGGTTGTTCGTCAGAAATACGCAATGCTTAAGGTTGGGTTGTGTTTTTATGTCTTCTAGTTATTGCCTTATTTGTTGTACATTAGTAAAACACCACAGTGAAAGGGGATTTCTGTATTTATATCAGTTATAACCTAGCTAGATGCACTTCAGAAATACGTAGCATTAAGGTTTTGCTCTTGTCTTTCTGTTTTTACATTTTGGCCGCACATCAGAAAACAGTGAAGATGTTTTTTTTTTTTTCCGGGTCATATCTCTTATAAAGCTTAGCTTGTTATACTTCAAAGATATATAGCATTGAAGTTCAGATTTGGATCTCTTCCGTTCATATTTGATATGTCGGTTTAGCTAGCCGCACTCAGATACACAACATTGTTGTCTACGCTTGTGTCTCTTCTGTCTAAATCTATTTATTGTGCTGTGCGCACAATCTATGACCTTTTACATTTGTGATATTAATAATACATGTTTAAACTTTTTATTTCAGACCTTCCTTTCCATGGAGGGGCAAGGAGTTTTGGCTGCAGATGTCAGAAAGCCTCAGCCCTTTACATTCAGGGATGCCAAAATCATTTACTGGGGTTATAGGACACTGAAGGAAAGCTATAAAAATCATCCTGTTTAGAAAGAACTTAGGAAGTTCTGATCAGAGGAGTATTATGGCCTGAAGATGAAGTATAAGAACTTATCACCTGACCGGTATAACCGACCAAAAAGAATACGGCTAGGTAAATGGCCTTCATATCACCCTCCTAGCAGAACTAGAGGTAGCAATATGAGTGTTCTACTCCTGCTATGGGTTTCCTTTTTTTTTCCTTGCATCTATTTTATGTGAGCTACTGATGTCTATAAACCTTTCCAGCCCTCTCAGAAGTGCCCCTATTTTGTTAAAATCAAGATAAATACCTGTTCATACAGCATCATCCAGACAATGCTGTGAATATAGAGTCTGGATACACCCCCTTCCTTGTCGTTTTGCTTGACTAATGTCCTCTTTCCTCCCTCTGCTCGTTTCTGAGACTTCACAGAGCATAGCTGCTTACCCCTCCCTTCTCACTTCTCTCTCCTCCCCCTCCCTATCTATCAGCACAGCCATGTCTGTTAGGGGAGAGGGGACAGAGGCAGGGGGTGTGTTGGTGAAGATGTTCACACCCCCTGAAACTTTTCAAACTGAAAATGGACCGTTTTTGCCAGCTGAAGGAAAGTTCATGTGCACATGCTGTAAAAACTAAAAGAGGTAGGAAAAAAAGACTAGCTGATATGTGACTGATGTGATATGTACTAGTTATTTAACCCATCCCATACTTCTCTTTTAATCTCCTGAAGTAGGCACTCGGGTGTAAGGAAAGCCATGGGTTGGGCATGCCTTCTAAACCCAGGGATCAAGCTTCTGTTAATCTATTAGGCGGCTTTCACACTGAGGCGCTTTGCAAAAAATAGCGCCTTGAAAGAGCCTCTCCTTTCATTTCAATGTGAAAGCACAAGGACTTTTTACACTGAAGCCGTGCACTGGCAGGACGGTAAAAAAAAGTCCGCTAGACGCATCTTTGTAGCACTGTAGGAGCGTATACACCTTTCTTAAAGCGCCCCTGCCCATTGAAATCAATGCTGTTATAGCACTGAGCAGCGCTTTACCGCCGACACATTGCGCTGCTCAGTATAAAAAACAGCCTTAGTCTTGAGGAGGCTTCCCTTAAAGCGGAAGTAAACCCATCGATCTAACAGTTTCAAAAAGCAGTTACATTTCCGGCATGCCGGGATTGCTAACTGTCACATTGGTTGTGCTCTCAACCAAACTGTCAAACCATCCAATGGCTGGTGCCATAACTGATCACATGTGCAGCATCATGGCAGTTGAAGATTAAACATAGGCCAAGATGGCAGCTTCCTTGCCTGAAAATGATAGGTGGGTTTACTTACACTTTAAGTCTTCAAGGGGAAGGGTGGGGACTTAAAACAGCTGCCAATTAATTGTTTGTTAGTGTAATGTAATTTTTTTACAGGTACCTGCACACATTGCTTACAGCCCTGTTGCCCGTACTTCTATATGGGCTGTCACTTTCAGAGTTGTAGGCAGTAAGCACTACATTGTCTGCCGCGGTGGAAGATGTCAGTTTATTTATTCACAGTGAACTTATTCTTTAAAAGCTTAAGTTCACCTTTTAATAAAAAATAATGAATGCACATACCTTTTTCTGGTCAAATATATTTTTTCCAAATGGGAGCTTTCAAAGTATTGCTCCTTCTTCTGCACACGATGCCCACAGCTCTGTTACCCATACCTCTGTAGGGGCTGTCCTTTTAGACATGTGCACTGCCAAAAAAATCATTTTTTTTAGTTTGTTATTTTCGTTTTTTTGTTTTTTTCGGAAATTCTGGAAAATCTAAAAAAAAAAAAAATCTTTTTTGTTTCATTCGTTTTTTTTTTTTTTCGGAAATCCGGGAAAATCTAAAAAAATTTTTTTTTGCGTTTTATTCGTTTTTTTGCTTTTTTCGTAAATTCAGGAAATTTGAGAATTCGGAATTCGGAAAATCCGAATTTTCGGATTTCCGAAAAAGCAAAAAACGAATAAAACGCAAAAAACTAAATTTCCGGAAAAAAATTAAACGAGAATTAAATTTTTTTTTTCGGAAATTAAAAAAATTCTGAAAATTTCCGAAAATTCGGAAATGAAAAAATTCGGAAGTACAAACATTTTTGAATTAGAAAATTTGGGATTTCTGAATTTCTAAAATTCGAAAATTATAATCGAAAAATCCACAATTTCGAAAATTCCACAATTTCGAAAATTCAAATTTTTATAATTTTCGAATTTTTATTTTTTTTATTTTTCGAAAATGAAAAATTCGAATATTAGAAATTTCGAAAATTAGAAAGGCAGGCTTGACAAGAATTACATTGAGAAAGATGTTGTTTTTTTCCATGACATGAAAAACGGTTGTGTGTATGTGGCATTAGAGTTGTCCCAAGAACAAAAAAATAAGGGTCAGATCTTCTACTAGGGTTGCCTATTCCTGGGACAACTGCCTAAGAGCAGAATTTCTCTAACTTCCTGATGTGTTACTGGGAAAGTGAAGGGTAATTTCCTCAGTGGTACAAAAATAGGATTTTATACTCACCGTAAAATCCTTTTATCTGAGTTCATGGACAGACACAGCCTTAATCTTGACAACATGGAAAATGGCATTCCTTTTGGAGTGACTAGGCAGAAAGTGTTAACTTCAAAGCTGAACAGACTCGCCCAGGGTGTGGTCCTACTGACTATATCCCCTCAGCCTGCACCAAGCAGTTCAGTTCGTAGCGAGCAGTACAAACCTAAAAAAAGAAGGGTGGGTGCTGTGTCCGTCCATGAACTCAGAGAAAAGGATTTTATGGTGAGTATAAAATCCTATTTTCTCTTTCGTTCATGGACGGACACAGCCTTAATCTTGACAACGTGGGACGTCCCAAGGCAGTGTCAAAATGAGGGGTGGAAACCGCATAAAATTTAACTTTACCCCAAAACAAAACAGAGCTCCTCAACTGAGGAGTTGTCACTCTAAACAGCCGCCTGCAAAACTTTGTGGCTGAAGAAGAAGCATCTGAAGATGCACTCACATCAACTTGTAAAATTTAGTGAAAGTGTGAGCAGGCAACCAGGTCGCCACCTTACACACCTGGGAAACAGACGCTTGATGTCAGAAAGCCTAAGAGGCACCATTGCCCTGGTCAAATGCATCGTGACAGGGAGGCGCCCGACTATTTATGAAATAAATTAAAGAAAAAAGTGCAGCGCCAATGGAAACAAATATGCCCTGTTGGGCAATATCATATAATGTATCAGTGATTACATAAGCAAAAATACCCAATAGGTGATAAATTAGATGAGAAGTAACTGATATATCCTCACAGACCTGAATGGTCAGCAGGAATAAGTTCTTCCCAAACTGTGAATATCTAAGTGCTGGAATCTAAAATCCCAAAAAGGCTATAACACCCTCACAAAGTATACACATATGTGATCAATCACAAACAAACATGATATTCATATAGTGAAAAAAGAGGTTCTATATGGTAAATGACATAGAATGTATAGTCCCATTCAATACACAGAGGTATTCTATGTTCTCATAGGTGGAAGACAAAGAAGAACACTTTTCTTTCTGATCAATGGTGTCTCATCCCCAATCAGATAATCTCTGTTAAGAGTAAATGCCCTTACCAGATGTTGTAGACCTACAGCTCGCCATACGGTGGGGGGTCCTTAAGGCTTGTGTAGGCCGATTGCCTTACCAGGGTAACCTTCTGGACACTCCTGATGGTGTTTTCAGCAGGGCCTTCCTACAGCAAATCAGACCAGGAACATATGATGGTGGTGATCTTGGTGGCAAGTAAAATTCTCAGGGGATCCAGCATAAAAATATAAAAGGAGAGAAACACCTCCTCATCGCGTAAAATTTTTATCAAAAAGTCAAAAGGACATGCTCACAGAAGATCCAAATGAATCTCAAAGAGATCTCACACCAAAATGTCCATACAGGTAAACATCACTGCACAGCAACCACAGCAATCTTAGCAATCAATCTTCAAAAAGGTGGTAGAACAATCAGTGCGCAGTAAGGGTGGATATAATCAATAACCCGACCGGTTTCGTCTAACAAGACTTCGACAGGGGTGCATATCTGAATACACCACCCTGCCTGCGCCTTAAATAGTCCCTCAAAGTACCCCAATGAGGTCCGGTTCCCCAGCACTCACCGTTCACGGCGTGCGTTCAAATTCCAGTCACTTCCGGTATTCGTGCGCTCCAGGTGCCCGGAAATGAAGTATCAGAGTGTCTCCAATTGGCTCCCAAGCTCTCCCTTAACCTTGCGTTCCAGGCGCAAGGAAATGATGCGCCCTCTATGCCCGCCCACAGTCCGGATCTCTCCTATACAGAAACCTCCTCCAATGAATGGCAGGAGGTCAAAGAAGACCGCACCGCCCCCCGCACAGACAGCGTATCACACAGATGGAGCGCGTCACCATCTCCCGCAAGCTCCACCCACTTATGACGCGGCCATATGGCAGGGGGTTAAACAGACGCTGCCAGTATGTGACTGATCGGTATACGCTCCAGCGTGACCCAAACATGTCACAACCACAGTGTCTGCTGAATGGGTCAGATGGACTCATCGATCCTTGTGGGACCACAGGGCACCGAGAAGAAACTTAAAGGGAAGGGGATTAGGAGAATTTAAACTGAATAAACAGCTAGTATATACTGCCAATTGGATAATATATTCACTGTGCGTGGAGAGCCTCCTAGTGGTGAGAACATGGTAGCTATACACCACCACCTCATCTACCCACAATCATAGGCTCCCAAGGAGAATATTTTAATATTCATCTATGGGGTCGGTCTCATGGGAATATGGAGGAACAGACATTTAAGTCTGTCGACATATATAACAGAGGAAACAATAAATGTTAAATAAATAATAAACATCAATTATAGTATGCAAATGTCAAGATTGGTTAATAAACGAGTTTACGTCCCACTCCACATTAAGGCCATGGGGCACGTAACACTTTAACTGGTAAATCCAGAAAACCTCCAGTTTGGATACACCCCGAACACTAGGTTCCCCTCTCCAGTGGGGAACGAAGTGGTCAATGATCTGAAAGGTGGTACCCTCAATCTGTTTGTTATGTTGTTCAAGATAATGTCTGGGTACCGTATGTTTCGTGCACCCTTTTTTAATTTTGGCAATGTGCTCACCTACCATTGTGGAGAAACTTCTTATGGTGCGACCCACATATTGTTTCCCACAAGGGCAGGTGATAAGATAGACAACATGTCTAGTCGCACATGTGAAAAAGTGTTTCATAGGAAACACAAGACCAGTAACCGTAGAAGTGAAACTAACAGTTTTCTTTCTGTTGTGGTTATGTAGACATACCTTGCATCTTCTGCAGGGATGATATCCCTTAGAGAGAGGGAAAAAAGATCCGGATATGTCAGATCCACCTCAAAATGGCGGCCGATGAGAAGATCAGATAGGGAGCCTTTCATGACAAGGCTGCCAGCTCAGAACCCGTCTTAACTGACATAACAGCCACCAAAAGGACAACTTTCTAAGAAGGTGTCAACAAGGGAACTTCCCGAATGTTCTCAAATGGTGGTTTCTGAGGCACCTAGAGGTCATGCCATTAGGGCCATTGACTGTAAAGCAGGATGACCTATGGGACCTTGCAACAGCAGGTCCTCTCGTAGCGGTAGACGCCAAGAGACATCTGCTATTCAAATGCCCACGGAGGTAGTGGAGGTCGGACCGGAAGGGCCGCATGCCGAACCGACTGTACAAACGTTCTCACTAGAGAGTGGGCCGCCAGGGGTCGTTGAAAAAAGACAACCAGGGCAGATATCTGCCCCCTAATTGTACTTAAAGCAAATTTTGTAAGAACAGCAGGACTCTGGGAAGCAAATAAGCACACAGATGTCACCTCATTTTCTCACGAATGGATACGTAGGTCTTCCAAGTGCGATGGTAAATCTTCCTGGAGGACGATTTCCGAGCACTCCTCATGGTAGAGATCACCGAGTCTGACAGGTCCGGGTCTCTTAGCACCTGGCTCTCAATAGCCCTGCCATTAAGCCAGTGACTGTAAAACAGGATGGCATATGGGACCTTGAGACAGCAGGTCTTTCCTAGCAGTAGACGCCAAGGGACGTCTGCTACTAGACCCACTAGGTCGGCGTAGCAAGGACGCCTAGGCCAATCTGGAGCAATTAGGATCATTGGAATCCCCTCTCTGTGAAGCAGATGAGGTAGGAGCTTTAGAGGAGGGAAGGCATAGGTTAGCCGGTACTGACTCCACAGTGCCACTAACGCATCTGTTGCATCTGCCCATGGCCACAAACCTCAATACCTTCCGATTGAGTCGAGACGTCAGGAGATCTACATCTGGCGTGCCCCATCTTGGGCAAAGGAGCTGAAACACACGTGCAGAAACCATTCTCCTTGGTCCAGCATCTGGCGACTCAGTAGTCCGCCTGCCAGTTTTCCATGCCCGGAATGTATACGGCCGACAGGGCCAGTACGCTCCTTTCTGCCCACCTTAGGATGTGAGCGACCTCTGACGCTGCAGCCAAGCTTCTTGTTCCTCCTTGATGGTTGACATATGCCACAGCAGTGGCGCTGTCTGACTAGATCCTGACTGGACGCCCTTGTAGCCTCTGAGACCATGTGGAGAGGCACAGCCTGATTGCCCGAAGTTCCAGGACATTGATCGGCAAGTGGGAATCCTCTGGAGACCAGCAACCCTGGGTTGACTGAACCCCCCAGACTCCAGCCAACCGGTAAGGCTGGCGTCCATCGTGATGACTATCCAGTGAAAGGGAAGGAACGACTTCCCAGGCAGAAGTGCCGGTGAGGTCAGCCACCAAACAAGGGAGGTCCTGACCAGGTGGCTCACCCAGATTTAATAATCCAGGGATGATGGGCGCTTGTCCCATCTGGACAGAATTTTCTTCTGCAGCACTCGCATGTGAGATTGAGCATATGGTACCGCCTCGAAGGAGGCCACCATGAGGCCCAGGACTCGCATGCAAAAGTGGAGTGTAACGAAATGACCCGTGATAACCAGAGACTTTTGAAGGATGTGGGGTACTCCTGTGCCAGCGTCACTAATGACTCTTGGGTCTAGGGCCATCCTGTGCCCCTTTTGGGGCATAGGATGACTGGGAAATATTAATTATAAATTACATGAGATGGGACAATACTGATAATTCGTGTTGCAGGATATCTTGAGATATTACAAGTTGGTTCATGCTGACCCACACCAGGTCAATAGAGTGTTTTCATTCAATGTGAGGACACATGCTCTTGAGATGTTAATTGGGGCTGCTCCAAGACATTCCATTGTCTATTGTGTGATGCTAACTAAGTCGTAAAGCTCAGATGTCTAGCTTTGAGGTGTTAATTCAGCCTGGCTCCTAAAGACCTTTCATTATGTATGCTAATAATACTGTTTTGTGTGTGGAATGTGACTTGTCAAGCTGTAGTAATTACCTCCTCTAATGCGGAGACAGGCTGTCTGGAATGTTTAGTAATTAGCCCATCTAAAGGTGTATTGAAGCCCCATTGTGTGATGCTGGGGGTGGAGAGTTCTTTTGTTCCTTTGATTACTGTAAACATGCCTGTACTGCATAAAAAGCTGAGAGCTAACCATTAAAGATCATTCATACATTTTGACTCAGAGAACAGAGCTTGTCTCGTTTATTCTGGGGAAATCCATATGGATCGTGTCTGGTTGGATGGTTGGAGTGTCAGATAAGCTGTCGTGGTTGATGGAATGGGAATATCGTAAACGGTGGTGACCGTTACACGGAGTGACGACCATTTCTGGGATGTCAACTGCCACATTGCAGCCCGAAGGGTCTGCAACTTTTCCACAGGGAAACAAACCTCTGCCTCTGAGGAGTCCAGAATCAACCCCAGATATACTAGGCATTGAGTCGGTACCATTACTGACTTCTGAATGTTTAGTACCCAAGCAAAGTGTCGGAGGGTTTGACAGATTATAGACACGCTCACCTCTAATTCTGAGGCTGAAGCGGCACTCAGAAGCAGGTTATCCAAGTAGCCCACGATAGCGATGCCACGTTGTCTTAGTAGGGCGAGAATTGGGGTAAGCACCTTGGTGAACACCCTTGGTGCCAATGCCAGGCCAAAGGGGAGAGCCACAAATTGATAGTGGTCTTCCCCGACCGCAAAGCGCAAAAGTCTCTGATGCTTTGTGCATATGGGGACATGTAAATAGGCATCCCTGATGTCCAAGGATGCCAGAAAGTCCCCCGGCTGGAGGGCCGTGACGACAGAGCGAACCGATTCCATCCGGAATCTTTGTACGTTCACGAAGCAATTGAGGGCCCTGAGGTCCAGAATTGGGCAAACGCCATACTACTTTGGTACTATGAACAGATTGGAGTAAAACCCCTGAAACCGATCCTGTTCTGGGACAGGAATAACCACCCCGCGTTTCAGCAGGTCTTGAACTGCCCCAAATAGGGCTTCCCGACGAGTCGGTTGTCCAAAAAGTCTGAAAAAAAACAACAAAAACACTGGCGCTAAAGATGGTAGTATAAGTAAGAATAATTGATGGTAAATAGTTCAGGAAGTTGCCAATATCTCCTAGGAGAGTGTAAATAAGAGAGTCCAGAGCCGCAGGAAAAAAATACCCAGAAGTACTAATTAAAAATAAAAACAGCACTAAAACCAGAGCTCATGGCTCTCAAACATATATAAACTAGATACCAGAGAGTGTAAAAATAAGGTTCAGGGTTTTGAAGAGCACGCCCCTGTTCCCCTCCCCTTGTTTGCCCTTATGCCCCTCCCTTTTTTTCTATTTAAACATTGTGGGTGCCTCATTTCCTTGACTTTGAAAAAGCGCACAGAGCGGAAAACGCGTTGTCAAGGCTACCCTGCCCCCCTCTCATCTATTTTAGATCTTATTTCATGATCCGGTCCACAAGGATTTTATTCAGCGTTTTTTTACTGATCCCCGTTTTATGTCAGCTTATGTATACTAAGGACTAAAAATTGGGTGGTCATTTCCATTCTTTTCCACCAGAGCGTAGCAGTACACCTATGCTCCAAGTACAGGCATTGCACCTACGGCTCTGTCCATCCATAGCGCTGCCTGTTCCCCCAGATAGCAGCTGGTGTCGCAGACGTGTGACGTCATCCCCCTCAGAGGAAGGAAGGCAGCGTGTGTGTGTCTTTCCCAGCCGTGCTACAGTCTCGGCCAGCGCTGCCTGCGTTTGAGGGTTCCTTCACCCTCCCCTTCACCATCGACTGCTGTCAACTAAGGAACAGAAGCCCTAAGCCGCGCTACAGTCCCAGCCAGCACTGCCTGCGTTTGAGGGTTCCATCCCCCTCTCCTTCACCATCGATTGCTGACAGCTAGGTAACAGAAGCCCTAAGGTACTGTGTATTCCTTTCATCATAGGAGCTGCTCTCTGAGTCCTGAAACCTTCACCCATTGTGTGCTCCCTGGATCTCGGACACTACCATTGTTGATTGTACATTGCTGTTTATCTAATTTTATCTATTTTTATCTGCTTTCACTATTTGGACAATTATTCACTCATGATTGGACCCATTATATGTTATTGCGATCAATAAATGGACTTATTTTTACACTCTCTGGTATCTAGTTTATATATGTTTGAGAGCCATGAGCGCTGGTTTTAGTGCTGTTTTTGTGTCCAAAAAGTCTGTCGCCCTTAAAGGGCAAGTCCATCAGGGCTTTCTTGGAAGATTGGTCGGCGGACCAAATCTTTAACCAAAGTAGGTGGCATAACGCCACTGCCTAACCTGAAGCTCTGGCCAGCAGAGGAATAGTGTCCAAGGCTGATTCACAAATGAATTTTAGGCCTTGTACTAGTTGGTCAGCTAGGGCTACCTCGTTCGAGGAAGCCTGATGTGCTTGTAACCCATTGAGCAGCATCTTTGCCCATTCAGTGAGTGTCTGAGACACCAGGGCCCCAACTATGGTTGGGCGTACCGTCGAACCCACTACCGTGCACAGGTTGCGGGTGATCGCATCAGCCTTCTTGTCCGCAGGGTCTTTGAAGGCGGGAGCCCCCTCCACTGGTATGGTGGTTAGCTTGTTTAATCTGGACAGAGGAGGGTCCACTATCGGGGGCGAGGTCCATCTTTTCAAGAAACTCTTCAAGAGGGTAACGCACCACTAGATTTTTAGGGACTGAAAAAACCTTCTGTGATTTATCCCACTCCTTGTATAAAAGTTTGTCTAAATAAGACACACAAGGAGACACTTTAGCAGTGCGGGTTGCCTTACGGAACGGAAAAGGGACCAGCTCATCTGCTGCTTCTGCAGACCCCTCTATTTTTTGAGTATCTCGCACTGCGGTGATAAGGTCACTTACCAGAGCCCTATCGCGTCCTGACCTGAGTCCGAGGTCTTCTTCACTGTCTGGGCGATCTTGGTCCGCATCCTCAGATACCTCAGAGCCAGGGTCATGAGCGCTAGCTGGACCCGGCTCTGCATCTGAGTTGTCCCCAGAAGATGGCAGGGGGAGGGGGGCGCTTTCTAGCCCCCGTTCTCACATGCGTTGCTTCCACCTTGGCCACAAAGGCATCAAGGATTGCCGACATAGCGTCCACATCAATACATCGGGTGCCCCTCCTGGCTGCAGCCAAGGGGTTCCCCCCCAGAGGACTCACCACCCAGGAACCGTAGTAGATGGTTTAGATAGCAAAGCTGCTTCCTGCAGAGTGTGTCTGTTGATTTGTGCTCTCCAAAGCTGGGATCGAGGGTTGTTTGTGGGGCTGTTATTTTTGTCAATCTTTCAGACTGCTCAGTCAGCAGCGTGTATCTGTTCATCTGCCATCTTTATATGGTCTGATCCATGGTACAATGGCCGCCGATCTGACACTAGAGGCCAACAGGGCCGAAAACCGTAATGCAGCAGTCAGTACACATCAGCAGAAATCACCAGGAAAATGGCCACGGAGCGTCGCTAGAGGCCAATACAGATGCGGCTACAAGAATATGGCCGCCAGTGCAAGTAAAGAAATACAGCATGGTCACATCAAACATGGCCAATGACAGCATGGAGCAGGGTACACAGGTAAGCAAAATCTCTTATGCAGCTTTATACATTGTGCAAGTAAAGAAATACAGCATGGATACACCAAACATGGCCACCAACAGCATGGAGCAGGACACACAGGTAAGCAGAATCTCTTATGCAGCTTTATACATTGTGCAAGTAAAGAAATACAGCATGGACACACCAAACATGGCCGCCGACAGCATGGAGCAGAACACACAGGTAAGCAGAATCTCTTATGCAGCTTTATACACTGATTTAGTGACTTATGGTTCCCCAAGTGAAGCTCCCCAGAGGAACCCCTGCCCAGCAGCTAGCTCAGAGAGTCTAAGGAGGAGGGAAGGGAGGGAGGGGAGAAGGGGGATAAGGCCCTTAACTCACCTCTCCTGGGATGCCCAGCTTTGTCTTACTGCCAAAGCAGGGGATTACTACTTACCCTTTCTGAGGGTTGTGCTGGAAGCATTCTAGACAGACCATCTCTTGCATGGTAATGGAGGTGACTGTCGGCCTGGCTGCTGCGACTCGACCCTATAGGACCGGTCATATGCGTGCCCTGGAGCGTCTGGCTCACCGGCCACCCGTAGAGCGAAGGGCATGTCGTGGAAGACCCAGTGCGTAGCTATGGTAGGCACACACTCGATGGCCAAAACTGGGGGGACTACAAGGATCTGGGATCCAGCCTGTCACCCAGTCGGCAGTTGATAGAAGATCACAGGAACAAATAAATTAAAAATTAAAAACAAAATCCAAAGTAGATTTGAAATAAAGCCTTCAGGCCTATGGGCCCGAAGAGAGCCATGTCTTCTCCTTAACTAGGCAGAAAAAAACTGGACTGCTTGGTGCAGGCTGAGGGGATATAGTCAGTAGGACCGCACCCTGGGCAGGGCTGTTCAGCTTTGAAGTTGTTAACACTTTCTGCCTAGTCACTCCTAAAGAAAGGCTATTTCCCATGTTGTCAAGATTAAGGCTGTGTCCGTCCATGAACGAAAGAGAAAAATGGGTGTTAATCCTTCACCACTCTATATAAATAATGTTTTGGCTGTACCTACATTTTAAGGTAACTCCAGGAATCTCAGTAAACTTGTTTACAGTGGTTTTGTAACATCTCTGATGTTTCCCTGTACAGAACGAGCGCAGCTGAGCCTTCTACAAGCAGCTGCGCTCCGTTCTGCAAGACATCTGCGTCACTTCCGGTGCGCGGACGTTTGCGCTCCAGCGTGGAACGCGGAAGTGCGACTCTGCCTCCTTCCTCGATTTCCCCGCGAATTCGGGGCTATTTAAACTCCTTAGAGATGGCGGTAGGGTGTTCGGTTATTTTGTCGGATCCCTGCCGCCAGTCAAGGAACACTACCTCCCAGCACCGAGCCCTGGAACCACTGCTGTACTCCTCTCCAGCCAATATCCATACCTCAGATCTCTACCTCTCTAATCCACATGCTGCATGCCTGTTTGTTACTACACCCAGCCTCAGCTTGACAGGAGAACCATTGCTTCCTGGATTCTTGGACCCTTTTACCTAGCAACTACATACATCCCCTGGTGAACAACTACTACCAGCTGAACCGCAAGTATCTTGAATTACAATAGTTCCCTGCATTATAACCAGATATCTGTTGTTCTCAAGCTGTTGGGATTATACTAATGAATGCTGATCCTTTTGGGCTATATTCTAACCACAAACTGAGGGATTGTTTTCTATAGATAAAACTACTCCATAATATTGTGAATTAACAATATGACTGCCAGAGTTTAAATACTTGCTGCATTCAGACTTTTCTCAAATTACACTGTGTAGCAAAGTTAATACAATCTCCATACTTCAGCTGCTGCTGGGATAGCTCATATACTTTTATACTCACATGAGGTTGTGATGATTTAACCCCTAAACTTTCTGATACATAAGAGAGTGCATTGGTGGTTTACCCTGAGAAACCTCTTTCTGCTGAGTTCCAATCATACCTGTTATTAATAAATTCTCAGGAGTGTTACATAATAACCGAACCCAATAAAACCATACAAGATAGGAACCATGGATCCAGCAGACCTTGCTAACCACCTAGTTGGACTTTCACAAAGAGTGGATAACCTCACTACTACTATGAATGAATTACGTTTTGAAAATGAAGCATTACGCAACCAAAACCTTGCATTACCCCGAGAGAGACCTGAACCTAAGGTCTGCCCCCCAGAACCCTTTTCAGGGGACCGGAAAATTTTTCGCCAATTCATTAGTGCTTGCCGTCTCATGTTTGATTTACGCCCCCGCACCTACCATTCAGACAGGGTTCGTATCCTTACACTTATATCCTACCTAAGAGGAGAACCTAGAATCTGGGCTGATGCATATGTGGAAGAACATGGTGATTTATTGGGGGCTTTCAATACATTTTTGGATGAGATGTCACTTTTATATGAAGATCCAAACAAACAACTTACTGCAGAGAACTTTATCAGGAGCCTCAAACAGGGGAAAAGACCCGTAGAGGATTTTATTTCGGAATTCAAGTGTTGGAGTAGAGAAACACAATGGACAGATATTGCTCTTCGTAATCAATTCAGATTAGGACTATCCGAATCTATGAAGGATGAGATAGCTCGTGTACAGCTTCCTCCGTCCCTTGAGGACCTCATGCATTTATCCCTTACCATTGACCGACGTCTCCGTGAAAGGAAGGCTGAACGCTTCAACACTTATCTTCCCCCACAATTCAGAAGATCTAAATCTCCCCCAAAAGAGGTTCCAATGGAACTTGGAGCTGTCAGGGCTCCTTTATCATTTGCTGAGAAACAACGCCGCAGAGCTCATAACCTCTGCCTCTACTGTTCCGCTCCAGACCACATGGTCTCCACTTGCCCACTCCTCAAGAAGAATTCCGAAGGTAACTTTTTAAACATAAGTAAGACTAATCCAACAGGAAATACTACTAATCGTTTTGTTTATGTCACTCTTACCTTACAGTGGGATCAAGAAAGACTTAGGATTGATGCAATGGTGGATACCGGCGCTTGCGGAAATTTCATTGATTTAGGAATTGTAAAGTCTAATAAAATTCCTTGCATGGTTAAACAAAATCCTCTTTCTGTCACTTTTATTGACGGTTCAAGTTCCATTTCGGGCCCTATTTCCTCTCAAACCTCACCCCTACTGGTCACTTGTGGCAATGACCATACAGAGACTCTTGTCTTTGATGTCATTCCATCTCCATTGTTTCCAATAGTCCTAGGATTACCTTGGTTAATACTCCATCAGCCAACTTTCCTTTGGACTAACCTCTCACTTAATCTAAATTCTACATATTGCCAGGAGAATTGCTACCCTATTCTTTCGGTTCTGTCCACAACAGTTGACTCAATAGATCTCCCTAACTATCTACAAGATTTCTCAGATGTTTTTAGTAAAACCAAGGCAGAGATTCTTCCGCCCCATCGTATTTACGACTGTCCTATAGATCTCATTCCTGATACACCTGTACCAACTGCACGTATTTATCCTCTATCCCAACCAGAACTTGTACACCTGAAGGATTACCTTGATGAAAACTTAAAAAGGGGTTTTATCAGACCATCCACATCTCCTGCAAGTGCAGCTATGTTTTTTGTTAAAAATAAAGATGGTTCACTACGTCCGATCATTGACTACCGTCGTCTCAATAGCATCACTATTAAGAATCGCTACCCTCTTCCTCTCATTCCAGAACTCATCGAACGTCTTCAAACTTCAAAAGTTTTCACAAAACTAGACCTTAGGGGTGCCTATAACCTGATCAGGATTCGTCCAGGTGATGAGTGGAAGACCGCTTTCAAGACTAGATACGGTCTCTTTGAATACACTGTAATGCCATTCGGTCTGTGTAACGCACCCGCCACTTTTCAGTGGTTCATAAATGACATTTTTCGAGATCTGCTTGACATCTGTGTTGTGATATACTTGGATGACATCCTGATTTACTCTGATACACTTGAGGAACACACTAAACATGTCCGTTGGGTTTTGGCCAGGCTCAGAACGCATTCTTTATATGCCAAACTAGAAAAATGCGTTTTCAGTCAGTCAAGTATTTCCTTCCTTGGATACCATATTACTCCTCAGGGCATCCAGATGGAACCCTCTAAAGTAGAATGTATCCTCTCCTGGCCAACTCCCAACTCTAGGAAGGCCCTTCAACGTTTTCTCGGTTTCTCAAACTACTATCGCAAATTCATCAAAGATTTTTCAGCAATTGTCAAACCATTGAGTGCCCTTACTAGCACGAAGATACCTTTTACGTGGTCAAAGGAAGCCCAGATTTCTTTCGACACTCTTAAACAATGCTACACTTCAGCTCCCATCTTACAATTACCCAACCCACAATACTACTTCACTGTGGAAGTAGACGCCTCTCATTATGCTCTTGGAGCTATACTTTCTCAACGTCCAAGTCTATCTGAACCTCTACACCCAGTAGCTTTTTTTTCAAGGACCTTGTCTTCAGCAGAGAAGAATTACCCCATTGGTGAAAAAGAACTTCTTGCAATTAAAGATGCACTACAAAATTGGAGGCACCTATTGGAGGGTAGTAAACACCCAATTACCATCCTTACAGACCACCGTAATTTACAGCATTTGAAAACATGTAAGACACTCTCTGCCCGTCAAGTTAGGTGGAGTTTATTCTTTGACAGGTTTAATTTTTTCATATCTTATAGGCCTGGTTCACAGAACATCAAGGCTGACTCTTTGTCCCGCATGCATGAAAACCAGAACACTGAGATTCCTCCTCTATCTATAATTCCTTCAGACCGTTTCATTGGAATCTCTTCGTCTTTTAGACAGTTAATCTCACAGTCACTCTCCAAAGATCTCTCTTGTCTACCAAAAAATCTTACCAGACTGCCAGATGGAGTGTATACTTTCAATAATAAGGTTTTCGTTCCTCCTAAATTACAAATTACACTTCTCAAACATCTTCATGATTCACCATTAGCCGGCCATCCCGGAATCAATAAAACCATCCATCTTGTTAAGAGAGACTACTGGTGGCCTAATATGACTAAAACAATCCACACTTATGTTAATTCATGTGAGATTTGTGCTCGTAACAAGCATTCTAGGAGACCCCCTTCTGGTCTACTCACTTCTATTCCAGTACCCAACAGACCGTGGGAAGTTGTGTCGATGGACTTCATTGTTGAACTCCCTAAGTCAAACGGTGCTAACACTATCATGGTTACAGTAGACCTTTTGACCAAAATGGCACACTTCACTCCTTTAAAGAAGTTACCAACTTCCCATGAAACTGCAAAAGCTTTCATTTCCAATGTTCTTAAATTACATGGACTACCCTCTCAAATCATATCTGATCGTGGAACTCAGTTTATTTCTAAATTTTGGAAGGCTTTATGTAATACTCTGAAAATTGACCACCGCATGTCCACTGCATACCACCCACAAACAAATGGACAAACTGAACGAATTAACCAAATCCTTGAACAATACTTACGATGTTACTGTACACATCTACAAGATGATTGGTTTCAATTACTACCCCTTGCTGAATTCTCTTATAACAATTCTGCCAGTTCTTCTTCTCGATTTACACCATTTTTTGTTAATTATGGTTTCCACCCCAACAGTCTCCCAACCAATCACCCCCCAAACAGTGTTCCAGCAGTTAATCAATATCTCACGACTTTAAAGAACACACTAGACATCTTACGGTCTAACTTAAAATTTGCCCAACAAAGACAAAAGCGATACTACGACTCTCACAGATCGACACCACCTGAATATAAGGTTGGCGACTTGGTTTGGCTTTCCACGCGAAATCTTCACCTTAAAGTACCTTCAAAAAAATTAGGCACTCAATTCGTTGGACCATTCCAAATATCCCATTTGATCAATCCGAACGCTGTAAAATTACTTCTACCCCCAGATTGGAAGATACATTCCTCATTTCACGTTTCCCTCATTAAACCTTTTATTTCTAACCCATTTCCTAACAGACAGCCAAACCCTCCTCCTCCTGTCGAGGTACATGGTGAGATTGAATACGAGGTTGAAAAGATCCTGGATTCGAGGAAACATGGTTCCACCCTTCAATACCTGATACATTGGAAAGGTTATGATCAACTTAATGACTCTTGGGAGAATTCTTCAAACATACATGCTCCTCGCCTGATTAGACAATTTCATCTTAGGTATCCTAATCGCCCCTCTCTTTCTAGGAGCACTGCTGGTGCCCCCTTGAGGAGGGGAGTATGTAACATCTCTGATGTTTCCCTGTACAGAACGAGCGCAGCTGAGCCTTCTACAAGCAGCTGCGCTCCGTTCTGCAAGACATCTGCGTCACTTCCGGTGCGCGGACGTTTGCGCTCCAGCGTGGAACGCGGAAGTGCGACTCTGCCTCCTTCCTCGATTTCCCCGCGAATTCGGGGCTATTTAAACTCCTTAGAGATGGCGGTAGGGTGTTCGGTTATTTTGTCGGATCCCTGCCGCCAGTCAAGGAACACTACCTCCCAGCACCGAGCCCTGGAACCACTGCTGTACTCCTCTCCAGCCAATATCCATACCTCAGATCTCTACCTCTCTAATCCACATGCTGCATGCCTGTTTGTTACTACACCCAGCCTCAGCTTGACAGGAGAACCATTGCTTCCTGGATTCTTGGACCCTTTTACCTAGCAACTACATACATCCCCTGGTGAACAACTACTACCAGCTGAACCGCAAGTATCTTGAATTACAATAGTTCCCTGCATTATAACCAGATATCTGTTGTTCTCAAGCTGTTGGGATTATACTAATGAATGCTGATCCTTTTGGGCTATATTCTAACCACAAACTGAGGGATTGTTTTCTATAGATAAAACTACTCCATAATATTGTGAATTAACAATATGACTGCCAGAGTTTAAATACTTGCTGCATTCAGACTTTTCTCAAATTACACTGTGTAGCAAAGTTAATACAATCTCCATACTTCAGCTGCTGCTGGGATAGCTCATATACTTTTATACTCACATGAGGTTGTGATGATTTAACCCCTAAACTTTCTGATACATAAGAGAGTGCATTGGTGGTTTACCCTGAGAAACCTCTTTCTGCTGAGTTCCAATCATACCTGTTATTAATAAATTCTCAGGAGTGTTACAGGTTTACAAACAAAGATGATAACCTAAATGGACTTAATACACAGAAGAAAAAAAAATACTTAAAACCAGTAATTTATTTTCTTTTAAGTAAATTGCTTATATTGTAGCTGGGGTAATGAGTGGTAACCAGGGTTCGTTGCACAGTGTGCCTCATGTATGCGTGACTGGAGAAATTGATCCAGAGAAAATACCTGTGGAAGATGTAAACATGCACGCTAGCGTTTTAACTGTTTTAAATGCTAGTGACAGGTTCCTTTTTAAAAGATAAATTCACCTTTGGGAACATGTTACATGTTGGGTGAAACATGTAACATGTTCCCGCTCCTGCATTTGCTCTGCTATCTGAGCAAATGCCGATCGCTGGCGCAATGCTTTCCATGCTTCTGAAAAGAGAATATAGTAAATGCACATTTTTTTTTTTTCCCTGCAAAATAATGTGCATTAATTTTTTTTTAAAGATTAACGTATCCTTTAAAACCATTCTCGGTAATCTGCTTGCAAAGCAAATGTATAGGCAGGGTTGCTATTGAATGTCTTGGTTTGGGTAGTTAATCTAATTTCATGTATGCTAAATGTCTTTTTTTTTCTATTGTAGAACTAAATCTTACAGCGCACACATGCAAAAATTAAATTTAACTCCTGCAAGGCTATTTAAAACACCTGAACATTTAAAAAAAATATTGGGATTTAGTCACACCATATGACTATATGGTGCCTAATCCCACTTACTGCATCAAAGTACCCCATTATCAGTGGGTGCTACACTTTTCATAGAAAGGAAGATCCTGCTTCTCTGAACCATGGGAGAAATACACTCCTCTATATGGGAGAACTAAAATGACTCCTATAACACAGGTGGATACTATAATAATAGGAAATGATGGGGGAGTGGGGTGCTCCAGTCCAAAGGGATTTGGTCAGAATACATACAATAGACAAACGAAGATTTGGGGGACACACCCTAAAAGATGCATTAAAGATGGTGCAGCCATTTTTTCTATTGTAGGGGCAGGATTTCTAAATTTCTAGCCTCCCAGCTATACGAACTGTTGACTTGCCAAAATCTGTTTAATAGGGTGCAGTCACTTTTCTGCTCTAATTGCAGTTACCAGATTTGTCAGCCATATTGTGAAATAAGTGTTTGTATAGCGTTTTGGTAACAGACTATAGAATCGCCACCTTTCTGCCTTGCTTTTTGATGGTGAAGTCTGCCCTCTCTTCTCCTTTACTGCACAAGGGGCCTAAAACTACTGGGATAAAATGTCTCGCTTACCCTATTCTTTACTAGGGTCCTACCTCATTTGTGCAGATGCACATCACACAAAGCCGACGAGTAATTGAAAGAGCATGTTCCAAAAAGTGTAAATTGGCATTTCCTTTTTTTTTCCTGGCCAACTGATGTGGAATATTTTATTTATTTATAAACATAATAATAATATCTTACGTACAGAGGCATGATTTATCAACAAGGTTAGCATCGCCTCCTGTCTCCATGCAGAAAAATATATAAAGGTGGATATGTTGTCCTTAAAGTGTATGCAAATACTAACAATGAACTTATGTTATTTATTCCCTTTTATCTGCTAGACATGCCACTGAAAGTGCTTTGTTATATGTGTTTGTCAAGTACAAAAAATACCTATTGATTTTGACAGCTGATAACTTGCATGCTCTCCACCTGTGCAAAGGGAGGACATATGAATGAAAATGAAATGAATGAAAAAAAACGTATAAAGCGCGGCGCATGCGAACTGAATCGCTTCTGGGCGCTAGTTGTTCGTGTCTCATGACATCAAAAGAGCAGAGTTTTGATCTGTCTTCTGAAAGTCAGGTGGTTTTCCTCCAACCGAATGCTGGTTGGTAAAGCGTTCCATAGTCTAGGACCCTGAAAAGCAAACCTTCTTTCTCCTTTGGACTTGTATTTGGTTTTTGGTACCCTGACCAGATTTTGGTCGGTGGATCGCAGAACGCGATTCGAATTGTGAGGTTCTATCTTGTCGCAAAGATATTGCGGAGCCTTCCCATGGATGCACTTATGTGTCAGGCAGAGTGCTTTAAATGCAATTCTGTCTTTTACTGGCAGCCAGTGAAGGGTTCTCAACGAAGGTGAGATTGATTCCCATTTTTTTTCCCAGTCACCAGTCTGGCGGCCGTATTCTGAACGACTTGCAGACGGGAGATTTGGTACTTTGGGAGTCCGAGGTACAGGGCGTTAGCATAGTCCAGTCTGGAATTCACGATTGTTCCCACCACGACTGCTACGTCTTCTTTGGGGATAAATGGAATAAGTCTGCGTAGTAGGCGCAACAGATGGTGCGCTCCGCTGACTACTGACCCTATTTGTGCGTCCATTGTCATGAAGGTGTCGAAGATGACCCCGAGACTTTTGACTTTGGAGCTAGGGGTGATGATTTGGCCCAGAATGGGCGGGGGTGTCCAGGTTGTTGCCAGTTGACTCTTTCGGCTGGCGTGAAACATAAGGAGTTCTGTTTTTGAACTGTTGAGTTTAAGATAACTCTTTGTCATCCAGTTTTCTATCAAAGAGAGACATTTCTCTAAACTGGGATGATGATCCTTTTTGTTGCAGATGCGAAAATACAGTTGCGTATCGTCTGCATAAGAGTGATAGAGTTGTTCTTGGCTACTGATAATATCAAAGAGAGGGCGAAGATAGATGTTGAAAAGCACCGGTGACAGGGGGGATCCTTGGGGGACTCCACATGACACCGTGCGCTTTTCCGACGTGAAAGAACCCAATTTAACTGTTTGTGATCGGTTTTCAAGAAAGGAAGAAAACCATGGTAAATCACCTTCTGCAACTTCTGCTACCTTGGCTAGTCGCATCAGTAACAGTTTGTGGTCTACCGTGTCAAAGGCTGCGCTTAGGTCCAGCAGACAAGATTCTCCTTCGTCTGCGGCCTCGAGGGCATCGTCCCATATTTTGAGTAAGGCCGTTTCTGTCCCGTGTCCGGGACGGAAGCCTGATTGTAATGGACCCAGTAGATTGTGGGTATCTAGATGCTGTTGCAGCTGTTGTACCACTACTTTCTCCATTATCTTGGAGAGAACATTTAGGCCTGTTATGGGACGGCGGTGAGTTAGGTCCTTGGGATCCAGGTTAGGTTTTTTCAAGATGGGCTGGATTGTGCCCTCTTTCAACAGGGATGGCACTGTGCCTTCCTTAAATGACTGGTTTATAAGCTGTGTGATGGGTGGTGCCAGGATGTCGGCACATTCCTTCAGCAGTTTGGTGGGGATGATATCATTGGGCGATGTGCTGTTCCGCAAAGCACCAATGATATTTTTTGTGGTATCGATGGAGATCGGTTCCAGAGTGAACTTTGTTGATTGTAGAGCGTTTCTGTGGGTGTTTTGTGGTTGATTGACAGTGGGGTTGAGGGGGGTATTGTTTTGCAAGATGCTTTCCCGGATTCTTTCAATTTTGTTGATGAAGAAATCCGATAGTTCATTACAGAACTCTTGGGTGTCTGAATTGGGGACTTCAAGACATCCTGGATTCATGGTCTGGGTGACCATCTTGAAGAGTTCGCGGGGGCGGTTTAGGGCGCTGTTAATCGCCATAGAAAAATTATGTTTCTTGGCTTTGAAGATTTCTTTATGATATCGTGTTGTTATTGCCTTGTAGATGATGAGGTTATCCTCTGCAGGGCTTCTTTTCCAGGCGGCTTCCGCCCTTCTGCGCTCTTGCTTCAGAAGCGACAGCTGGTTGTTGAACCAGCCAGACTTTCTTTTTCGGATGCAGGCTTTGCGTTTCGGTGCTACTAAATCGGCTGACTGTAGCAGGGCTGCGTTTATGGCATCCAGTGTATCTGCGGCTGTTTGATGTGGATGGATTGTTTTGATTTGGTTTCCCAAGGTAGATTTAAAGAGTTCCGAATGGAGCTTCTTCTGAGATCTAGCCCAGTGTATTGTCACCGGCTTGGGTGCTTTTATCACTGGGGGAATTTTGGAGATTATGAAATTGATTGCATGGTGGTCTGTCCATGGCAATGGTTCATTTTCTAAAATGCTTATTTTCAGATTTTGTCTGAAAATTAGGTCGAGTGTGTGACCTGAAGCATGTGTTGGCCCGCATATAAGTTGCTGTAGCCCTAATCCCTCCAGGTGATCGATGCAGGCGTCCGCAATGGGATCCTGTGCGGAGTTGGCCCACAGATTAAAGTCCCCGAGCAGCAAAAGATGTTTGCTGTTAAGGGTATAAGTGGATATGAACTCCGTTAAAGATGGCAAAAACTGTGATTTTGGCCCAGGTGGCCTATAGCAGAGGAGAATGTGAACAGTCTCCTGGGGGGAAGTTTGAAGTTGAAGAGTAAGGGTTTCCATGAATGGAAGAGGATTTTGAAGGGCTGGCTTAGTGATTGTAATGTGATTCTTGTGGATCACCGCCAGGCCTCCTCCTCTTTGCCCTATTCTGTTTTCCGTTATAATGCGATAGTTTTCTGGCACCAATTCTCCGAGAATGGTGTTGCAGTCGTCTGAGAGCCAGCTTTCTGTAATAAAGAGGCAGTCTAGATCGTTTTGTAGTAAGAAATCGTGGATTTCTAATCGGTGTTTTACTGCCGATCTTGTGTTGATCAAAGCACATGATATGTGCTTGGGCTGGGTTAAATAGTTTACATTTTTGATGGTCGATCGTCGATCGAATCTCAAAAGTTGCTCTATTTTTAAGGCCTTTTTGGTGACGGCTGGTAATGCTGTTGCGAATTGTCTCAGACCCCGAATAGAGTCCGCAGAGTATCGCAGATTAGCCATTGTCGCCAGTCACATTGTCGTCAGTCTTTCCTAATTGCGAGATTATTATTATTATAATACAGGATTTATATAGCGCCAACAGTTTGCGCTGCGCTTTACAGCAGGGAAGACCGTACAGTCACAATACAAATCAATACAGGAGGGATCAGAGGGCCCTGCTCGTTAGAGCTTACTATCTAGAATCTAGATTAAGGGGGGGGGGCAGAGTTATGTGTTCTTTGTAATTCATCAGAAATGGTGTAGGCAAGAAGGTTTTATCCATCCAATAGCTTTGTTTGCCTGATGGCCAGTACATATTTTAAATACATTTGGAATTAAACAATGATTTATTTATTTTTTAGCAAGACAAGCAATATGTTCAGAGGTTCTTTACTTTCATATTGTGCTTTTGTGAAACCCACTCAAGCCTACCTTTAGTGGGAACCTGGCAAGTCATGTTTATAATGTGTCATGTGGGTCATAGCAGACTGGAAAATTCATAGGAGAAAATGTCACAGCAAAGAAATGATCTCAAACACTAGGAACATCAAAATAAATTTCCATTTCCATGCTCACATTATCAGTCAGTGCTGTCAGCTCTGGCTTTAGGTTCCATAGCGTGTAGGTCTGAAAATCATATGTTTAAAAATTAGTATGATTTTATATTTCAAACTGCATTTTAAAAAATTGATTTCATAACAAAGATATACATTTGGAAGGAAGTTTTATAATAACAGTTATACAATTAAAGCGCTTATAAACCTCTGAAATGAAAAAAGCATATCCTTCTATAGTGTGTAATTGCTGTGATCTAGGGCACGAAGTGTTATTTCTGTCTGCCCTGTCATTCCTCTGTTATCTGCACGAGTCACTTTTGACTGTCTATCAGGCAATTCTGGGTGATGGCCTCTCCATTACCCAGCGGGTGATTGACAGCCTCAGCTGTACATGTTTCTTTAGGAGACTGTGTAGAATGGGCTGTGTCCATTGCCTCCACTCAGGTCTCAGATTACAATCAGCACCCTGTTCTATGCTCTTCAGCATGTGACATCAGATATTTGCGTCCCGCCTCCCATTTCATAATATCTCAAATGATTTATGCTATGCATACCAAATGCACACTCTACTACTAGCATGTAGCTGCAGAAATTGGGATTATTCAAACAAATCAACTGCCAAGCTTTGGTGATGCCATCCCCTTTTGTAGCCTCAAATTATTGTTCTTAGCTGAGATCAGAGAACCTGTGTGGTCTAGGTTGTTGTAACCCATCCTTTTAAATTTTATGCATGTGTGCAGATGCCCTTCTGCACACTAGGTTCTTTGAATACATGTGTACTTTCTGTCTGCTTTAAAGCGTTATTAAACCACAAATGTAATATATTGCAGCTTACCAATCGTTACTGTATATGTGGTGGATGCAATAATTTTTTATGTTTAAGGCCTCATTCACACGATGGACCGTTTGGGTCCGCCTGTCAGTTTTGATGGTGGACCTGAACGTCCACTCTATGCAATCCTATGGAGCGTCGGATATCAGCGGAGACATGTCCGCTGACATCCGACCCTATCCGATCGGATCGGGTGCTGTCCGTTTTCATCAGATCGCTCCATAGGAGACAGCGGTGCCCAGCAAGCCCCTCCCCCTCAGTAAGCAGAGAGGAGCTTGTCATCCATCGGCTCAGCGGAGATCTGTGGACTGATCTCCCGCTGAGCTGGAGAACGGAGTCCGCCTAGTGTGAATGGGACCTTAGGCTTTTCTCTCTCTGTTTTCACCTGGTGATCTGGCCGGTAACACACCTCCTTTTTTACAGTGCCCCCAATCTGGATGAAGGAGCACAGGGGCACCTTTGGACAGCAGCATTGTTGATCTGTGTAGAGGGAAGTGTTGGATGTACTCAGAGATTTAGATACATTAACAAATTGAAACCAAACTCCAGATAACACTTTTTAAGCAGTTACAGCAAACAGTTGTGTTCCTTTTGGGATAAAGGTTTTACATAAACAAATAAAAGCTGATCGTTTTAAGTTCTGCTGTTAGTGGTAAATGGTTTGTATTATTCCTGTAACTGCTACATGTGCAGGACAGCTTGTTCTTTTGAAAAACAGACTAACTGGATAGACCACTGAGTGAAAAAAAAAAGGAAGCCTAAAAATGAAAACTAATGCAATCATCACATCTAAGAATTGGTAAGCTGCAATATAATAAATGTTTGCTTTTGGGTTTGATACCGCTTTAGTGATGGCAGTGCTTCTCCAAACTCATTTACTAATTAGGTGATTTTATATTGCATATTGCTGCTCATTAGGTTTTTGTAAACTCAAGAAACTTTAAAGCACAAAAGTCCCAGGGGATCAGTAGTTTTCTGTAACCACCACATCGGGCATTTTTTTGTAAGTTGTTTAAAATTGATAATTTACTGTATATCTTCCTCCTCTTGAGCACATCTGCATGCATTATGTATTGAGTTGCAGCTACATTTAGGTACATACATTAGCAAGCAGGTGTATCCTATAAAGTAACCACTGAGTGTATATATACAGTATCTCACAAAAGTGAGTACACCCCTCACATTTGTGTACATATTTTATTATATCTTTTCATGTGACAACACTGAAAAAATTGCACTTTACTACAATGTAAAGTTGTGAGTGTAAAGCTTGTATAACAGTGTACATTTGCTGTCCCCTCAAAATGACTCAACACAGCCATTAATGTCTAAACCGCTGGCAACAAAAGTAAGTACACCCCTGAGTGAAAATGTCCAATTTCGACCCAATTAGCCATTTTCCCTCCCCATTGTCATGTGGCTCATTAATGTTACAGGGTCTCATGTGTGAATGGGGTGCAGGTATGTTAAATTTGGTGTTATCGCTCTCATTCTGTCATACTGGTCGGTGGAAGTTCAACATGGCACCTCATGGCAAAGAACTCTCTGAGGATCAGCAAAAAAAATTGTTGCTCTACCTAAAGATCGCCTAGGTTATAAGAAGATTGCCAAGACCCTGAAACTGAGTTGCAGCTCGATGGCCAAGACCATACAGCGGTTTAACAGGACAGGTTCCACTCAGAATAGTATAGATACAAGTCATCCCAGACAGAGGGGGAAAGAAGAAAAGCAGGGGCTTATAGAATGACAGAAAGCACATCACTAGTAAAGTATAAAACACTTTATTCTTAAATATAGAACATGGTAATTAATTGTGGTTAATGGTGCAGGACTTGCTCATAAATAGTATAGCTGGTCACAGTGGACTAGTGGTTGTTCCACTTGCAGCATTTGCTGATCAATCGGTAATATCCAAGTGTGAGCACCCAGTTCCAATATACCTGGCGTCCGGACGTCTCTGTAATTTATGCTACATGTTTTATGTTGTATTGTCCCACATATGTGTTTTTGGTTGGCTAGTCCACTGTGACCAGCTATACTATTTATGAGCGATTCCTGCACCATTAACCGCAATTAATTACCACGTTTACCATCTATATTTAAGAATAAAGTGTTTACTAGTGATGTGCTTTCTGTCATTTTATAAGCCCCTGCTTTAAGCCTCCTTAAAAATACCTTTTTAGCTCCACTCAAAACAGAGGCCTCGCCATGGTTGACCAAAGAAGTTGAATTCACGTGCTCAGCGTCATATCCAGAGGTTGTCTTTGGGAAATAGACATATGAGTGTTGACAGCATTGCTGCAAAAGTTGAAAGGGTGGAGGGTCAGCCTGTCGGTGCTCAGACCATACGCCGCACACTGCATCAAATTGGTCTGCATGGCTGTCGTCCCAGAATGAAGCCTCTTCTTAAGATGATGCACAAAGCCCACAAACAGTTTGCTGAAGACAAGCAGACTAAGGACATGGATTACTGGAACCATGTCCTGTGGTCTGATGAGACCAAGATAAACTTATTTGGTTCAGATGGTGTCAAACGTGTGGGACAGCAACCAGGTCAGGAGTGCATAAACAAGTGTGTCTTGCCTACAGTCAAGCATGATGGTGGTGGGAGTGTCATGGTTTCGGGCTGCATGAGTGCTGACGGCACTGGGGCACTACGGTTTGTAGAGGGAACCATGAATGCCAAAATGTACTGTGACATACTGAAGTAGAGCATGATCCCATCCCTTCAGAGACTGGGCTGCAGGACAGTATTCAAACACAATGACCTCAAACACACTTCCAAGCCGACCACTGCCTTGCTAAAGAAGCTGAGGGTAAAGGTGATGGACTGGCCAAGCATGTTTTCAGAACTAAACCCTATTAAGCATCTGTGGGGCATCCTCAAATGGAAGGTGGAGGAGCGCAAGGGCTCTAACATCCACCAGCTTTGTGATGATGTCATGAAGGAGTGGAAGAGGACTCCAGTGGCAACCTGCAAAGCTCTGGTGAACTCCATGCCCAAGAGGGTTAAAGCAGTGCTGGAAAATATTGACACTTTGTGCCCAATTTGGACATTTTCACTTAGGGGTGTACTTACCTTTGTTGCCAGCGGTTTAGACATTATTGGCGTGTTGAGTTATTTTGAGGGTACCACTAATTTACACTGTTATATAGGCTGTACACTCACTACTTTACACCGTAGAAAAGTGTAATTTCTTCAGTGTTGTATGAAAAAGTATAATAAAATATTTACAAAAATCTGAGAGGTGTACTCACTTTTGTGAGATACTGTGTGTGTGTGTGTGTGTGTGTGTGTATATATATATATATATATATATATATATATATATATAATGTTTAGACACAATGACAAATGTTGATTTTTTTTTTTTTTTTTTACATTGCAGAACATACTATGGCAACACCATTAGAAGATGTTGGGAAACAGGTAAGCAATAAAGAATGTTCTTGTTTATTTACGATTTGTGAGCTAAACATGAAGCAGAATTCTAGCTTATCCCATCTTGATTTTAAATAGAATGAAATAAATAAAACTATCATGCTGTAGTATACTTTATATACAGTAGTATATTGCTAGCACATTATGCCTTTACTTTGTAGGGAAGAAAAAAAGGAAGAAAAACCGACCAGGGTTTGCCTCCTCTTTAAAAAACATATGTTGTAGAAAAATGTATTTCCTGACAGACTCTAGGCAGACTACGTGCGGGTTAACCCCGCCTCCTCTCCAATGCTATAGGACCCCACTCCCATAAATTTGAGCGCACACCTAGAGACTGCATTCCTTTTTCTTACATCGTATCGTACACCATGGAGCACAGAGCCTTTACATAGTGGGTTGTATAGTTCACCAGAGGTGATTGGACACTGGCACACCCAATGAAGACAAGTTTCCCTCTATATAACCCCTCCCACAAGGGAAGTACCTCAGTTTTTTCACCAGTGTCTAAGGTGATGAACTCGTCTAAGGATGTGCTAAGAGGAAGCTCTGCTAAAATATCCCTCCGAGGGTCAAAGAGCTACAGTACGGATCCATCCAAAAAGCTTACTAAGTTACGCTAAAAATGGATGGTACCCAGGCGTCGCAGAAGACCGAGGCTGTTGCCTGTAATGTCTCTCCTTTGAGGACTGGGCTCTGGGATCCAGTACTTTCGCTATATGAAAAAAAAAAACATTTCCTGGCAGAGTCTTTTACAAGGCCCAGGGAAGAGGCAACCTTTAAGTAGGAACCCATATCCCTGAAGGTTGGCACAACCCGCGGTGATGGGTAAAGACTGGTACTGACTGGTCTTCAGCATTCCTGCAGTGGGGATCAGGTAAATGGGAAAAAATCCTAAGAAAAATGCATCTTAAAGCGGGGGTTCACCCCAAAAAAATGTTTTAACATTACATTCAGCCGAGTTGTCAGAATGACAATCGGCTGTTTTTTTTTATTTTATTGCCGTACATACCGTATTTTCACCACCGCTTCCGGGTATGTAATCTGCGGGACTGGGCGTTCCTAATTGATTGACATCCTTCAGACCGGCGCATACAGCGCGTCACGAGTTGCCGAAAGAAGCCGGACTGCGAGTCGGCTCTATACGGCGCCTGCGCACCGACGTTCGACTTCTTTCGGCAACTCGTGACGTGCTGTATGCGCCGGTCGGAAGGATGTCAATCAATTAGGAACGCCCAGTCCTGCAGATTACATATCCGGAAGCAGCGGTGAAAATACGGTATGTACGGCAATAAAATAAAAAAAACAGCCGATTGTCATTCTGACAACTCGGCTAAATGTAATGGTAATTTTTTTTTTTTTTGGGTGAACCCCCGCTTTAAGGAGTTTCCCCATTTGAGTAGAGTGTCTTGCCTATATCAGCCACTGGAGGAAGTAAAGAGCTGATATTCACTCACATGCTCCACGAGAAGCCAGTGTCAGCTGAAGCTCAGACAGCGCGTTTCCTCCGCTGCAGGCTCTGCAAAAAGGTAACCTTCCTGGGAGGTAAAGCTGCTGAAGGGACCCTCCCCCCCCCCCCCCCCACACCATTTCCCTAAACACACGCGCTTTTATAGGGCACGGCCGAAAACGGGGTGCGGTCACGGAGCGGGTGCGTGCACGTGCGAGACACAGCAGCTGTTGACACATAAGCTACTCTGTGGTTGTATTCAGGCACTCCTGGACACCTACTCAGCATCAAAGCTGTGTGATTAGTTGCATTACTTTATGTTGATTGCTAAACTAACACAGTAGTGTATGCATTGTGTGTACCTTTGCTTTGGCATAGGACTATGTCTTCCTATAGGAGAAATTCAAGGTCGTCAAAAAAGGCCAATAAAGCATTGCCACTTGAATCGGAGGGCTCTAACCATTTCTGCCTAGTACCAGCCTCTCCTACAAGACCCTGCACAGGATGAGCCATTATCTTTATCAGGCATAGTAGCCTCTCCTGTTATACCAGCTCCTGCATATGTCACTGAATACACTTTAGCAGCAGCTTTGAAATGGAGAATTGGTACTTTTAATCGCAGTGTCCTCACAGAAGGACAAAAAGCGAAGTAGGTCCTCTTCGGTTGTCCTAGATCCTCCTTCAGAAAAATCTGACAATGAGGAGGATAATGCAGCACCATCAGGGGATGAGGAGTTATCGGATGGTTCAGAAGTATCAGATGAACCTTTTTCTGCTTCCCAGGTTCTTAAATTGCCGGTGTAATATAATGCGGTCTAGATTCAAGTTACCCTCGTCTAGGTTAACTGAATCACCTGTTTCCTCCCTGGGTTCATTAAGATCCCCAAAGGCTGCATGTTCCTTTCCGGTTCATCCTTTATTGGAGAACCTGATTTAGACAGACTGACAACATCCAGACAAGCGTTTTTCTCCTCCAAGAAAATGTGATATTCTTTATCCTATGGAGGAAAAGTTTGCTAAGAAATGGAAACTGCCTACAGTAGATGTGACCATTTCTTGTGTAAATAGAAACCTAACTTGCTCAGGTATTTAAAGATTCTTCTGAAAATAAATTGGAATCTTTACTTAAGTCATCCTTTCTCATGCCTGGCGCCAGTGGCGGCTGGTGACGTTTTAGGATGGGGGGCGCCAGACCCGCCCATCATTTTTTACCCCTCCCACTTATAAGCCCCACCCCTTATAGCATCCACCCACTTCATCCCCTGTATTCCACTTGCTTCCACCCATAGTGTCAGGAGTATACAGCTCATCACAGGACAGAGTATACAGCTCATCACAGAACAGAATATACAGCCCAGACTCACAGCAGAGTATACAGCCCAGGCTCAAAGCAGAGTGTACAGCCCAGGCTCACAGCAGAGTGTACAGCCCAGGCTCACAGCAAAGTGTACAGCCCAGGCTCACAGCAAAGTGTACAGCCCAGGCTCACAGCAGAGTGTACAGCCCAGACTCAGAGCAGAGTGTACAGCCCAGGCTCAGAGCAGAGTGTACAGCCCAGGCTCAGAGCAGAGTGTACAGCCCAGGCTCAGAGCAGAGTGTACAGCCCAGGCTCAGAGCAGAGTGTACAGCCCAGGCTCAGAGCAGAGTGTACAGCCCAGGCTCAGAGCAGAGTGTACAGCCCAGGCTCAGAGCAGAGTGTACAGCCCAGGCTCAGAGCAGAGTGTACAGCCCAGGCTCAGAGCAGAGTGTACAGCCCAGGCTCACAGCAAAGTGTACAGCCCAGGCTCACAGCAAAGTGTACAGCCCAGGCTCACAGCAGAGTGTACAGCCCAGACTCAGAGCAGAGTGTACAGCCCAGGCTCAGAGCAGAGTGTACAGCCCAGGCTCAGAGCAGAGTGTACAGCCCAGGCTCAGAGCAGAGTGTACAGCCCAGGCTCAGAGCAGAGTGTACAGCCCAGGCTCAGAGCAGAGTGTACAGCCCAGGCTCAGAGCAGAGTGTACAGCCCAGGCTCAGAGCAGAGTGTACAGCCCAGGCTCAGAGCAGAGTGTACAGCCCAGACTCAGAGCAGAGTGGACAGCCCAGACTCAGAGCAGAGTGGACAGCCCAGACTCAGAGCAGAGTGGACAGCCCAGACTCAGAGCAGAGTGGACAGCCCAGACTCAGAGCAGAGTGGACAGCCCAGACTCAGAGCAGAGTGGACAGCCCAGACTCAGAGCAGAGTGGACAGCCCAGGCTCAGAGCAGAGTGGACAGCCCAGACTCAGAGCAGAGTGGACAGCCCAGGCTCAGAGCAGAGTGGACAGCCCAGGCTCAGAGCAGAGTGGACAGCCCAGGCTCAGAGCAGAGTGGACAGCCCAGGCTCAGAGCAGAGTGGACAGCCCAGGCTCAGAGCAGAGTGGACAGCCCAGGCTCAGAGCAGAGTGGACAGCCCAGGCTCAGAGCAGAGTGGACAGCCCAGGCTCAGAGCAGAGTGGACAGCCCAGGCTCAGAGCAGAGTGGACAGCCCAGGCTCAGAGCAGAGTGGACAGCCCAGGCTCAGAGCAGAGTGGACAGCCCAGGCTCAGAGCAGAGTGGACAGCCCAGGCTCAGAGCAGAGTGGACAGCCCAGGCTCAGAGCAGAGTGGACAGCCCAGGCTCAGAGCAGAGTGGACAGCCCAGGCTCAGAGCAGAGTGGACAGCCCAGACTCAGAGCAGAGTGGACAGCCCAGACTCAGAGCAGAGTGGACAGCCCAGACTCAGAGCAGAGTGGACAGCCCAGACTCAGAGCAGAGTGGACAGCCCAGACTCAGAGCAGAGTGGACAGCCCAGACTCAGAGCAGAGTGGACAGCCCAGACTCAGAGCAGAGTGGACAGCCCAGACTCAGAGCAGAGTGGACAGCCCAGACTCAGAGCAGAGTAGCATTTCTCACAAAGCCTGGCATATAGCATTTCTCACAAAGCCTGGCATATAGCATTTCTCACAAAGCCTGGCATATAACATTTCTCATTGGTCTCCCCTTCTGCTTGAGTCTCTCGCATGGCTACTTAAAGTGTAAGTTCACTTTTACAGAAAAATCTGTAAGGTGAAGTTACACAGGGTGGGTCTCCCCGGATCGCTCTCGAATGCCATCCAAAGGGTGTCCACATGCCATGTCAGGCACGCGTGTTGGGGGTTGCCTAGCCCTTCTCTAATGTATAGAAATCTCAATAAAAAGTCACCACAGTACTGGTCTCTGTTATGTAAAGTCACTAGGGCTGTTACTGATCAAAAATTTTCTGTTCGATTAATCGTTTTTTTTTTTAATTGACTAATTTCGATTAATTATAACGCACATACAGATCCAACTACTTTTAGCTGATCTCCTTGCAGGCTGATTCCCAGTGCAGCTACCAACCACTGGAAAAATGGATAGCAGGATACAAAAACACACAAAGGCAGCGCTCGATGGGAATAGCATTAAAACTTTTATAGTCTTCAAGTAGGTAACCAAATAAATATTGCACTGGAGATAAAATTGATGTAGCTACATAAACTGTAAAAATGGTGCGAGTAATACCAAACAGTACCAAAAGCAGTCATAAAAAGTATGATACTGGTATAAAAATGTGTACAACGATACCACTGCTGAATCCAGATGAGGAGAGGTTAACATCAGTCCGTCGGCATGTAGATGTCCCGTGAAGGGAACTATTACAACTCCCAGTGGGTGGTTATAGAATCCCAGGTTGATAGAGGGAAGTGTAACAGCCCTTGCGTGTGGCAGATAGTAAGGTCCCGCCAGCATGCAGATATGAAGGCACAGCAAAGGAGCCCTTCAGATGGACACGGCAAGCCCCGCCTGTGTCCGTGACATTACTGGATCTCCGACAGAACTCCCTGAAGGCCCAGAAGCTGGCGGAGAGGTGAGTACCAATCAAAAGAATTTTAATCGATAAAAAAGATTTTGATCGATAAAAAAAATTAAAGATTAATCGATTAATTAAAAGTTAATTTGCACAGCCCTAAAAGTCACATATAATACACATCACACTGAAATAAGAAAAATCACTGCAAACTTAACCGTCCCCTTCCCCTTCCCCACTCTCCATCCAGAAAGCATTCCCCCGCAGCAGCCGGGAAGAAGAGGGGAGGGGGGAACCAGGCAGCACTGTGTGGGATGAGGGGGGCCAAAGAGTACACAGGAGCTTGGGGCAGCAAATGGTGGATAGCGTGGGGGAGGGGGGCTGCATATAGAGGAACCGTTCCCCTTCATTTTCCTCCTGCAGCAGCTGAAAGGCTACAGGAGGAAAATTAAGGGGATTGGTTTCTCTATATAGGAAAAAATGGGTAATGGGGGTGGTGGCGCTGCCTACCCTAATGCCGCGTACAGACGGTCGTTTTATGCGATGTAAAAAAACGACGTTTTTAAAAACGTCAATTTAATTGACCGTGTGTGGGAGAAAACGTCGTTTTATGTCTTCTGAAAAACGACCAAAAAAAATTGAAGCATGCTTCAATTTTATGTGTCGTTTTTCAAAACGTCATTTTTTACTTCACAGAATTTGACCGTGTGTAGCAAAAAAACGACGTTTCACACCCGTTTTTATACCCGCGCATGCCCAGAAGCTAGTTATGAAGCGAGCTTCAATGGAAAAACGTGGTGAACGTAACCTCGCTTTGCTAGAGCATTGTGAAAAAACTATGGTGTGTAGGCAACATCGTTTTTGAAAATTGAAGCTTCAAAAACATCGTTTTTTACTTCACAGAAAACGTCATTTTTTAACATCGCATAGAACGACCGTCTGTACGCGGCATTAGAATCAAAAAGGGGCAGAAGGCCCCTCAGATGTATCTACAGAAGTGTGGGTTTTAATGACTGGAAATAACCCTGTCTGTGTTACTAGATACCGTCTACCCAAAAGTGCATATAAAAAGCTGTGTATTAAGCACATACATAAGAAATGTGGCAATATTCATGTGCCTGTGCCCTGACTCAGTTATGCTAGTAATGTCAGCTGTTACCAAACTGTGTGATACAGGTATATATTGTGAACCATAAGTGCAATAATCCTATATTGGATATAAGTTATGACCTCATATGAAATATAACTGCAACTATGTGAAACACATGTGATATAAAGTAAAGAATATATATATATATATATATATATATATATATATATATATATATATATATATATATATATATATATATATATATATATTTATATATATATTTATATATATATATATATATATATATATATATATATATATTTATATTTATATATATATATATATATATATATATATATATATATATATATATATATATATAAAAAATATATAAACTGGCATCTCATGTCCTCAATCAGGAAAAACAATCAAAAGGTCCTTATAAATTGTCAATGAAAAAAAGAAGAAAAAATAATAGTGAAAAAAATGTGGTGAAAAAAAGAGTCCATCACACAATGTGATTAATGTCCCATACACATAAATCTTTAAATTCCTTTCGTCAGAGTGCAGGATCCCGCAGTGAAAAGTGTTCCTATAATGCAATATGTGATCCCGAAGTGGTTCCGGTGCTCCCCCACCTGGGTTCCCACTGGTGAGTGACATAACTAGCATAACTGAGTCAGGGCACAGGCACATGAATATTGCTCACATTTCTTATGTATGTGCTTATTACACAGCTTTTTATATGCGTTTTTGGGTAGACAGTATCTAGTAACACGGACGGGGTTATTTCCATTCATTAAAACCCACACTTCTTTAGATACATCTGAGGGGCCTTCTCCCCCTTTTTTGATTGTAAGGGTAGGCAGCACCACCACCGCCATTCCCCATTGTTTTCATATTTACTGTAGTATCCCCCTTGGGGGGACTCTATGGGACTGCAGCCTTTCTCATTTGCTTTTTTTCTAAGCGCAGGATTATACTTATTTTCATCGGTTTCTCTATATGCCTCTCCTCCTATCCAGGTGTACAGGAGGCTGCACAGGAAACCTGGAGCATGCAATTGTGACCCTTGCAACTCCTGTACATGCGCCCCTGCTGGGGGGATAGGATGAGTGTCAGTGCCAGGGGGGTGGGATCAGTGTCAGTTCTGGGGGGGTGGGGTCAGTGCTGGGTGGAGGATAGGATCATTGTCAGTGCTGGGGGGAGGATGGGATCACTGTCAGTGCTGGGGGGAGGATGGGATCACTGTCAGTGCCCGGGGGGAGGATGGGATCACTGTCAGTGCCCGGGGGGAGGATGGGATCAGTGTCAGTGCCGGGGGGGTGGTGGGATCAGTGTCAGTGCTGGGGGGTGAGTCCCTTAATATTAGCAGCCCCCCCTTAGAGACCCCATTAGCTGAGTGAGTCCTTATATGTATCAGTACCCCCCTACTAGCAGCACTTGACAGGGCCCAGGGAAATGGGGTCCAGAACGCTGCTGCTGGGAGAGAGAGAGTGTATTCAGGCTGCAGCAACTCCGTCTGATCTGCACATTGAGGTGGGGGGGGAATTTAAGCTGTTGCAAGTGCACACTGCTGCTCCGGTGCGGAGTGGGGCGGCAGGACTCTGAGTGAACTGTGGGGCCAGGGGGCGCTTCTGGTGCTGGTGGTGGCGGGGCTGGCTGGCTAGCCGTACTAGCACGGACTCCGCAGAGAGAAGTATTCAGCTGCGGGGCTCGGTGGCAGTGCTGCTGGCGCTGGTGGTGGCGGGGCTGGCAGGCAATTGGATGCGGGGGTGCTGCTGGTGCTGGTGAGGAAGATGGAGCCGGTTTGTTCCACACTTACCTTCAATGGTTGGCGCCGCTCCTCTGACTCCCCCACACACGCTCCAGATACCAGAATACCGGAAGTGATTTAGGAAGTGATGTAATGGCACTGCCCACTGACCTGTCCTCCGGTCCCCACCCCGCCAATCCCATGACAACTAGTGGGCATGCTAGCAAATCAAAGGACAATGGGAGTGTGTGCGGGCGCACAGCTTGCGCCCTGCACATGCCCTAAACACGGGCAAATCAGCTTCCCAGCCTGCAATCAGCTGTTTGCAGGCTGGGAAGCTTCCCATAGACCGCTGCATGTCTGGCGCCTGGTCACTCTTAAAGTGATTTTTTTTATTTTTTTTACAGCTTGGGGGCGGCGGCGCCCGAGCGCCCCCTATGGACGGGCCACCACTGCCTTGCGCTGTAACTCAACCTGCTGAGGCAGCAGTTGGTATGTGTCAAGTCCTAAGGGAACAGGTGAAGGAAGGGCTTAAAGAGCTTCCCCCAGATCAGGTCAAACTATGGGAGAACCTGCCTAAGGATGCCATAGGAGATTCTATTCAGCAGGCATCCCGCCTTATGCTCCAGCTGGTGCATATGCGCTAGATTTTGTGGCTAAAACATTGGTCAGCGGAAGCTCCGTGTAAAAAACTTTTGACCGGTTTCCCCTTTTATAGGGAACGACTCTTTGGGGATGATCTGGATAAGTATATCCAAAAGATTTTAAGTGGTAAAACTACTTTGTTACCAGATAAGAAGAAGCGCCCTTATTTTAAGCGCTCTTTCTCCCCAGTTCCTGGAACCACTGCCTCCAGACAGTGGCAACGGCATTCTCAGCCAGCCACCAGAGCCAAGACCCAGGGTCCCAAAAACCTGTAGGGTCAGAGAACTAATAAGCGGAACCCCAAAGCCTCCTCTGCCCCTCTGCGGCAGTTTGCAGCAGCCTGGCAGACAGAGATCCCGGACAAGTGGGTAGTTTCCACAGTATCCCTAGGGTACAAGTTGGAATTCCGAGAAATCTCACCTTATCAGTTTTTAAGCTCAACCATCTCCAAAGATCCATTAAAAAGAAAACCCTTTTTCCCCAAGCATTGGATCACTTGCTGTCTTAGGGGGTAATCATGGAAGTCTCCCTAAAAGAGTAAGGTTTGGGGTTTTATTCAAACCTCTTTGTGGTTCCAAAACTAAACAGAAACGTCAGTCTCATTCTGGATCTAAAAGCTCTGAATCAGTTTCTTAACATTCACCATTTCCGAATGTAAACTATTCAATCGGTGGTCTCTACCCTACAAGGTGGATAATTCATGGCATCAATAGACATCAAAGACGCATACTTACACATGCCTATCCATCCTGCTCACCAAAAGTACCTAAGGTTTGCGGTAGAACACCGCCACTACCAGTTTGTGGCTAAACATTTTGACTTGGCTACCGCACCCTGGGTGTTTACAAAGGTGATGGCCCCGCTTTTGGCAAATCTAAGAGCGCAGGGCATAGCGGTGACAGCGTATCTAGACAACTTGCTTCTAGTAGAGCAATCGGATTAAATCAGTGTGCTCAGTACGGTAAAACACCTAGAGCATTTAGGAATTTAGGGTCTAAACCTGAGCTCCTAAGAAGGCTGAAGTATTTGGACATGATCATAGACATGACCCAAAGCAGGGTGTTCCTTCCAGAGCCAAAGATGAAAGCTTTAAGGGAACTGGTCTACATGGTCAAGGCAAAGAAGGGTCCATTCATTCGCCTTTGCATGAAGTTATTAGGGAAAATGGTAGCCTCCTTTTGAGGCCGTCTCTTATGCCCAGTTTCATTCAAGACTGCTTCAAAACAGTATCCTGACTGCCAGGAACAAGAGAATCCAGGCTCTAGATTTACCAATGCACTCATCTTCAAGGGTGCGCCAGAGCTTCAGTTGGTGGTTAAAGACCAAGAATTTGAAAAAAGGAAAATCCTTCCTCCCAGTCACCTGGAAGGTGATGTCTATGGATGCTGGCCTTTCCGGCGGGGGTAATTCTGGAACCCCCCCCCCCCCCCGCAGCTTGTCCATCAACATATTGGAGATTTAGGCAGTATATCTGTAACGGTTTACGATATTCCATTCCACCAACCCAAGACAGCTTATCCGACACTCCACAATCCAGCAGACACGACCTATTCCATTCCCCAGAATAACGAGACACACAGCTCTGTTCTGTTCTCTGGTTCCAAACGGATGAATACTTTAATGTTAAACTCAGGCTGGTTATATACAGTTACAAAGCATGCTGCAGTAATCACAGGGACAATGAAACACTCCACCCACAACATCACACAAAGGGGTGCTCAATACACATTCCATTAGATAATGACATTCAGATGAACTAATTAGTCATCATTACCCAGACGTTCTGACTCTGCGATAAGTTATTCCCTGCTACATAAAACACATTATTTTAGTAAACATAATTGACATGATAATCCACTACACCTGACATCAGACCTTTCAGACTGCCAACACATATCTATCATCAATAGAACTTTCACACAATACAGTGTCATTAGCATCACACAATGAAATATCTTAGGAGCCAGCCCTAATTAACACAATAGACAATAGAATGCAAACACAGCAAGCTTTTATCACTACAGCAAGGTAGACTTAATTAGCACCTCAAGAGTCTGTGTCCCCACATGAATGAGTCACTCTGCTATTGACCTGTTGGGGTCAGAATTAACCACCTGTAATATTTCAAGATATCCTGCAATACATGAATTTTGATTACTGTCCCATCTCATGTAATCCGAGATATAATTTCTCAGTCATCCTATGCCCCTATTGGACATAGGATGACCCTAGACCCAAGAGTCATTAGTGAAGCTGGCACAGGAGTACCCCGCATCCTTCAAAAGTCTCTGGGTATCACTGGCCATTCCGTTTCAATATCTAGCCTTGACACAGAGTTACCCTGTTCGTATTCAATCCAACAATGCTACTGCGGTAGCTTATATCAATCTCATAAACTTATTTCAGGGGGGCACCCGGAGTCGGAATGCTCAAAGAAGTGAACCAGATATTGGTATGGGCAGAAAATCATATGTTTTGTCTTTCTGCAATCCAGGAGTGGAAAATTGGCAGGCAGATTACATAAGCTGCCATCAACTGTTGCCAGGGGAGTGGTCTCTCCACCCCGATATTTTTCAGACTATATGTCAGAAATGATGTGGACTTACTAGCCTCCAGGGTCAACAGCAAGGATCAGAGATCATCTAGCCTTCGGAATGGATGCACTAGTGATTTCCTGGGATCAGTTTTCACTGATCTATGTATTCCCTCCAGTTCCGCTCTTACAGAGACTGCTTTGCAAAATCAAAAAAGAGGGAATACCAGTATTTTTGGTGGCTCTGAATTAGCCAAGAAGGTCCTGGTACACCGAAATCATAAGGATGGCAGTGAGGGAACCTTGGATTCTTCCACTTCCCCAAGACCTGCTGTCGCAGGGTCCAGTGTTCCATCCTTCCTTACGAAAACGAAATTTGACAATTTGACTGTTGAAACCTACATATTGAGGAAACGTGGGCTCTCCAGTCTAGTTCTCTCCACTCTCGTTAATGCTAGGAACCCGGCCTCCAGGCTCATTTATTATAGAGTCTGGAAGGCATATGTTTCTTGGTGTGAATCGAGAGGGTGGAATCCTCAAAAATATGTCATTAATGGGATTCTAGCCTTTTGTCAATTGGGGTAGATATGAAACTAGCCATTAAGGGTCAGATCTCTGCTCTATCCATTTTCTTTCAGAGACCGCTGGCATCTCATTCCCTAGTCCAGACATGCATTCAGGGGGTACTACGAGTAAATCTGCCAGTCAAACCACCCTTGTGTCCATGGGATTTGAATCTGGTCATGTCTGTCTTGAAAAAGCAGCCCTTTGAACCTATTCGCTAGATTCCATTGATTCTTTTGAGTAGGAAATTGGCCTTTCTGGTTGCTATGTTTTCTGCTAGGAGTGTTCCTGCAAAGAGCCTTATTTAGTTTGTCACAAATACAAAATGGTGGTGTCGGCATTTCCTTAACATCAGGATATTATTTTACCTGCCATTTTTCCACAGTCGGCAAAGGAAAAATTATTGCACTCTCTTGATGTAGTGAGAGCAATGAAAGTTTAGCAAGCAACCGCTCAGATACGTAAAATGTTTGATTTGCCAGAAGGTCCCAAAAAGGGCCAAGCGGCATTTTGAAATCGACTATTTCTAGGTGGATTCGACAAGTGATAATTCAAGCTTATGGTTTAAAAAACAAAATTCCTCCTTTTCCTGTTAAAGCGCACTTGACCAGAGCATTGAGTGCTTCATGGGCAGTGCATCATCAGGCTTCTATGGCTCAGATCTGTAAAGCTGCAACTTGATCTTCAGTCCACACATTTACCAAATTCTCTTAAATAGATGTAAGAGGATATGAGGATGCCGCCTTCGGGCGTAGTGTATTACAGGCAGTGGTATAGGGCCTCATGTCCAGTGGTGGTCTTCTTGATCTGTGTCTCCCTCCCCTCATATTGTGCATTGCTCTGGGACCTCCCGCTATGTAAAGGCTCTGTGTCCCGTGGTGTACGATAAAGAAAATAGGATTTTTAATAATGGCTTACCTGTAAATTCCTTTTCTTGGAGTACACCACAGGACACAGAGGTCCCACCCTTCTATAGGATCCTTACCGCTTTGCTACAAAACTGAGGTACTTCCCTTATGGGAGGGGTTATATAGAGGGGGAACTTGCCTTAATTGGGTGTGTCAGTGTCCAATCACCTCTGGTGAACTATACAACCCACTATGTAAAGGTTCTGTGTCCCATGGCGTACTCCAAGAAAAGGATTTTACAGGTAAGTCATTATTAAAAATCCTATTTTTGTCCTCCTCTTTGGACCTACATCATTATACAATTAAGTTTCCTCACGTCCAAACAGGATGAAGGAGTCTCGAGCGGACCGGCGTCAGGCATACCAGCAGATCAGTGTTTAGAGTCCAGGGCCCAGCCACGGGCGGATGAGCGGTTTCAGGCATGTACGTCCCAGCGGTGGAGGGCAGCCTGTGTATGCCTAAGAGGAATTTGTTTGTCATGGCTGGCAAGGTCGGGAGTCTTCTGTTCGTTTTTTCTCCATGGCAGTACTTATGTTGCTTAAATGTTTGTTTGTTGCAACCCCCCCCGTTTTTCCTTCCCCTGGCCCCGTTTTTCCGTTTCATGGCGTCTGGAGCGCTTTTGTGTTCCAGAGCGCCGTCTTCCCCCAAACCCGCAGCTTCCCCCAAACCCTGGGCCTCCATCCATGAGGTAGGCTGGCCCAGGGTTGGGCTTCTTGGGACATCAGAGGTCCTTAAAGGGACAGTAGTATTTTTGAAATATATGCTCTTCCCTCTGGTTTGTCCCAGGACTATTCAGAGTCTCCTGCAAAACAGCCTGGTATTGTTGGGGCACCACAGACAGGTTGCCGCCTTAATGTGACCAGCCCTCACGCTAAGGTTGCATGAGGCAAAGGGGCTAGGTGGACTCATGATTGGACTGGCGTCCTAGTATCATGCATTTGCTTTCCATTCCCTTTTTTTCAGCCCTGTCCAGGTCATATAGTCGGCTCACACGGGACGAGCATTTATCATCCGGGTCCAGACGAGGTTCTTCGCCCAGGACCCAACATCAGCAGAGATGTTCCCATTCCTCCTTCAATCAGAGGAGATGTTCCCATTCCTCCTTCAATTAGAGATTTTCCCATTCCCCCTTCAATCAGAGGAGATGTTCCCATTCCTCCTCCATACACCACACCCACCGCTACGACAGATGCTCTGATTGCAGAGCCTGCTGAGGATGTGGGATACGAGTCGGAAGGGCAAATCGCTTCGCGACCCATACTATGCTCAGGCGGTCGGGGGAAAAAGAGATCCTACATGGAATATCTAGTTAAGCGTGTAATGCAGCAATCCCTAAAGGAGTAGGGTATATTCCGCACGCGGAGCCAGTCCACCATTTTATCTGGAGGATCCTGGCTCATTCCAGCCTTATGATTTCTCCCCTGATTCCTCGCACAGCGAGATGGAGGGAGATGAGTTTGTCTGAGGCTTCGACTTTGCCTTAGTTTCACCACGGATTAAAGCGGTTAATGAAAGCCTTTAAGTGGTAAGACACTTCCACTCCCTGGCTAAATAAAGAAAAAATTCCTTAAGCATCTGGTGAAGGAATGCTACAATTTCTCTCACCTTTCAGAGTTAAGGATAACATTGTTGAAGAATGGAGCTAAGTAGACAAGCAAACTTATTTGTCAAGCAAAACCTCCAGATTATACCCCTTTAAGGCAGAGGCAGTGTAGCATCAGGAAAATGCTCCCCTGGTGGACGCAGCATTGATGCGTTTAACCAAACTTCCTTTAGAGGATGCTGTATCCTTTCAGGATGGGGTAGATCAAGACCTCAAGAGGATATACGGGTTAGCTGGGGTATGGCTTGTAAACCCACCTTGGCCCTCGAGACCATGTCCAGATCTTTGGAAGCCTGGACAGAAAATGTGAACTCAAGGGCGTTTCAGAAGGACTGGGCAGAGGCTTGACAGTCCAAGAACTAAAGCTGGCAGTGACCTTCTCGGGGGGAAACTTCTATCAACATGATCCGCCTGTTGGCCCGGACTATGCTGTTCTTGTTCCCGACTAAGCGGGCCTTATGGTTACGACCTTGGTTCGCTGATCCAGCATCTAAACAGACCTTGTGTAGGATCCCCTTTTGAAGGGCCCTCGTGGATTTGCAGCAGGCTGAATAGCGCTATGGCCCGGGCCACGGGTGGGAAGTCAAGCTTCTCGCCCCAGGATAAGCATCTGTTTGGCCAGAAGAGGCCTCAGCAGAGAAGAGCGTTCAAGAGAACACACTCTTACAGGTGCGACTGGAATTTCAGAAGGGGACGATTGGTCCATCAATTTGATCTCTACAGGCCACACGTGGTCCCTCACTAGTATCCCCCCCCAGATTTATTTATTTCTACTCTGCTACCACGGTCAGAACAAAGGAAGGTGGTACTACTGTCCTATGGGATGCACTGATGGGCCAGGGAGCCGTGGTGCCTGCCCCGAAGGGCAAAGAACTCCAAGGGGTGGGCCCCCCTCTCTTCCTAGTGCTAAAGAAAACGCTAAATGCTGTGCAGCCAGGCGATTGGCTATTCCTAATCGACTTATAGGATACCTACTTCCACATGCCTGTAGCAAAGTCATGGTCGGGCAAGATCATCTACAGTTCACCTACCTCCCTTTTGGGCTGACAACCTCACCCCAAGTCTTTTTAAAAGTTCTCCTGGCCATGGTGGCCCTCATTAGAATAAAAGGGATATGCTTGTATCACTGTCTTGTCTTCCTGCTACTATTCCAAGACAAAGAGCAGTGGTTGCTCCACAGAAAGCAGGTTATCACCACACTGCTCGAATTTGGTTGGTCGGCTCATAAACTTAGAGAAAAGCCATCTGGAACCAGTTCAGCGCTTGGTATACCTGGGGTTCAGTTTGACACTGTGGAAAGTACCATCTCTCCCAGTAGAGAAGATCCCAGTCTTCCGAAAAGAATATCGCAGGCTCTGAGTTCCTCACACCTGGGGGCCTCACAGAGCCTAAACATTATTGGCACAATGGTCTCTACGACCCCCATGGTCAGATAGTCTCTGTAAAGGCTACATCCTTTTCAAGATAGGGTTTCCCCAGCACCAACCAATCCTTTCATATAACAGCAGTAATGCAGAACAGTCTCTTCTGGTGGCTTCAGCGCAGAAATCTGCTCACATGCCACTCCATCGCCCCTGTCTCAAAGCGGTGCTGGACAAGGAGCTCTTTGCAGGTCAGAGCTTGCACAAGGCAGATGGGATGCTCGTTTCCACATCCCTGGCTTGAACGTCCCGGAATTACAGGCAGCCTGGTGTACCCTTCAATCCTTTAGTAATTTCCTAGGGTGGGAAATCAGTGTTCTGAGAATGGAAAACGCCACAGCGGTCTCCTATGTGAAGAGACAAGGGGGCACACAGAGTTCCACCTTGCTCCAAGAAGTCGAGCCCATCATGTCATGGGCCAAGGAAAACCTGGTCAATGTCTTGGCAGTCTTTGTTTCTGGAGTCCGGAACGTCTGAGCGGACTTTTCGTCTTGCACACATGTAGATAACGACGGGTTGTCCCTTTATTTGGAAATGTTCGAGTCAATGCTGAACTAATACAGTATATAGAGAAACAGTGCAGCGCAAAACCAATAATGTGTAATATTAAATATACAAATAAAGTCCAAAAGGACAGGAAAAAATCAATTTGCCAAATCTTAGGCATCTTCACCACGTGATGAGAAGCACGCCAAAATAAAAGTGATCCCACCACCAGTAAAGATGGGTACTCTCACCTCCGCACATGGACCACTGTGTTTAGCAGATGGTCAAATAGGCAGGTTGTCAACAGAAGTGTTAAATCCAATTTGGGGGTCTCAATCAGACCATCAGATGATGAGGCAGTAGATCCACATAAGTAGGTGCTTTAATTAAGACATTGCAATGGAGAAAGACAACACAGATCTCGGCTACTATAAGCGAGTAAATGTGAAAGTGTTTCTGAGCTTACAACTGCGGGATATACAATTTATACGTATGAATATTCATACGATATAGGTGTGTATCAAGTGTATTCTAGGCGTGATAAAGGTGTGATCGTATAGTTTTGTCCAATCAAAGTCCATTTCTTCTTTATAGTAAGGGAACAGTTAAATGGGTGGTAACATCACGTGACTGGCAGAAAAACCTTATCCAGGAGTCTCTGGTCAGTTCAAACTGGTTTAATAGAAAGTCTATTTTCAACTGGCTTTATCAGTCTTCTGTCTGATTCCCAAGGACAAAACGTAGAAGCTGTGAACATCTGTGAAAAAGCAAACAAGAGTGCATTAACAATCCTTAACCACTAGAGTACCGGGCCATCGTCAAATGACGGCTCCACGGTTACTCTGAAAATTCAACAGGACGTCATTTGACATCCTGTATTCTTGCGGCCACTGGGGGGCGCGCGAGCGCCCGACGCGTCCCCGAGATGCCGATGCGCGTGCCTGGCGGTCGCGATGTCCGCCAGGCACTCGGAATCGGCGGCTACAGGGACAAGACGTGGAGCTCTGTGTGTAAACACAGAGCTCCACGTCCTGTCAGGGGAGAGAGGAGACCGATCTGTGTCCCTTGTACATAGGGACATAGATCGGTCACCTCCCCCAGTCACCCCCCTTCCCCCACAGTTAGAACACAATTCAGGTATACATATTAACCCCTCCCTCACCCCCTAGTGTTAAACCCTTGAATGCCAGTCACATTTATACAGTAATTAGTGCATATTTATCGCATTAATCGCTGTATAAATGTGAATGGCGCCAAAAACGTGTCAAAAGTGTCCGATGTGTTCGCCGCAATGTCACGGTGACAGTAAAAAAAAATCGCAAATCGCCGCCAATACTAGTAAAAAAATTAATAAAATAAAAATGCCATAAATCTATCAGCTATTTTGTAAACGCTATAACTTTTGCGCAAACCAATCAATATATGATCATTGCGATTTTTTTTACCAAAAATATGTAGAAGAATACATATCGGCCTAAACTGAGGAAAAAAAACGTTTTTTTAAAAAAAAATTGTGATATTTATTAAATAAAAAAGTAAAAAATAGTGTTTTTTTTTTAAATTGTCACTCTTCTTTTGTTTATAGCGCAAAAAATAAAAACCGCAGAGGTGATCAAATACCACCAAAAGAAAGCTCTATTTGTGGGAACAAAATGATAAAAAAATTGTTTGGGTACAGTGTAGCACGACCGCGCAATTGTCATTCAAAGTGCGACAGTGCTGAAAGCTGAAAATTGGCTTGGGCAGGAAGGGGCGTAAGTGCCCGGTATGGAAGTGGTTAAAGTGAACGTCTATGTTTATATATCTATATTATCAGACCCCTATATTTTACTCAGAAGTGAACAGGAAGCAAGATGGTATTCAATCCTCGTATATCAGCCATGCATATGGACCCAGACATGTAAAAGGAATGATAAATCTAAGAGCTTTCCGCTGGACTCGGTTTTTATTAAAATAATTAATTAAAATCACAGGCTACTCACATTTAGCCAATGAATAACAGGCATTGAAAGTACAAACAGGGCATCAAATCATACATTTTTCAGGACGGCATTGAGCGATGCAAGCTTAGGCTCCTGACCCGCGGACGCGTTGCGTTGTTACAACTTCCTCAGCAGGGCGGAGCCTAAGACGTCACACGCTCGCCTATAAATCTTCCTGCAACAGAATGTAGACGCGCAGAGCAGCATGTCCAGCGTCACGCTCTGATAGTGAACAACTTTATTGTTCTTGCAAGAGATCTACAGACTCCATTAAAGAATAGAATAGCTTTCGCCATCTTGTGGTCAGAGGTATAAATATTAAGGAAAAACATTTAGAATATTCCTGACTCCATTAGAGATAAAAAATTATATATATAAATCGTTCAATACCGTCCTCAAAATTAACATCTAAAAAATATAAAAACAGCAATATGACATAAATGTCCAGAAACACAGAAATAATTAATAACATAATATATACATATCTTACCCAAAAAATTTGTAAAATACATTTTACCAATTATGCAAAAATCCCTAAAAAATCTTCTATGTTACAATAAAAGTATATACATTTATTTATTTGATATACAACAATTTAAGTCGAAATCGACATTAAGTCCTTCAGGGGTAAGAACTTTAGCCTCAAAGATCCAGAAAGATTCTCTTTGGCTGATATGTCGGATATAGTTCCCTCCCCTCCAATGTCTATCAACCCTTTCTAGCCCCCAAAATTTTAAGCATCTGGGATTCCTATCGTGACATTGTCTAAAATGTCTGGAGACACTATGGGAGCGTAAACCCAGCTTAATGTTGTTCACGTGTTCACCAACTCTCACAGCTAAAGATCGTGAGGTGCGACCTATATACTGAAGTCCACAATTGCACTCCAGCATATAGACCACACCTACTGTATTGCAAGTGATCACATTTTTGATGGTATAAGATTTTTTTGTTGAGAATGAGGTGAATTTACATTGTTTGCAGGCCTGGCATCGCCCACAGGCATAGAAACCTGACAAAAAGGAAAACATTTTCTTTAAATACCGGCGGGTCTATTACCCCAGGAGCCACAACATCTCTCAAAGTGGGTGCCTTCTTATAAATAAAAAGAGGCCGTGGGGGAAGGACCGTGCCAAGGATCTTATCTACTAGGATCTACTAGAGGCCAATTCATACGGCTTAGACGAAATTGTACTTCTGAGACTGATTTTTTTGCACAGTCTAAAATCCTGGCGAATAGGTTTCATCAAAAGGGGTACAACAAGGACATTGTTGGAAATTTATTATCCAGAGTAGGCACTTTAAACAGAGCTGACCTAGTTTCTGATTCTAATACGGGGGAATGAGGAAGGAAAATATGAATTTAAAATAGTTCTTGACTATAATATTCAACATCAACAATTTGAAAAAATAATAACTAAACATTGCGAGGTCTTAAAGGATAAGATCCTTGGCACGGTCCTTCCCCCACGGCCTCTTTTTATTTATAAGAAGGCACCCACTTTGAGAGATGTGGCTCCTGGGGTAATAGACCCGCCGGTATTTAAAGAAAACAGAATTTTTTCCTTTTTGTCAGGTTTCTATGCCTGTGGGCGATGCCAGGCCTGCAAACAATGTAAATTCAATGTCAAAAAATGTAAAGAATTTACCCCATTCTCAACGAAAAAATCTTTTACCATAAAAAATGTGATCACTTGCAATACAGTAGGTGTGGTCTATATGCTGGAGTGTGATTGTGGCCTCCAGTATATAGGTCGCACCTCATGATCTTTAGCTGTGAGAGTTGGTGAACACGTGAACAACATTAAGCTGGGTTTACGCTCCCATAGTGTCTACAGACATTTTAGACAATGTCACGATAGGAATCCCAGATGCTTACAATTTTGGGGGCTAGAAAGGGTTGATAGACATTGGAGGGGAGGGAACTATATCCAACATATCAGCCAAAGAGAATCTTTCTGGATCTTTGAGGCTAAAGTTCTTACCCCTGAAGGACTTAATGTCGATTTCGACTTAAATAGTTTTTTATCAAATAAATACATTTCTATACTTTTATTGTAACATAGAAGATTTTTATAGGGATTTTTGCATAATTGGTAAAATACATTTTACAAATGTTTGGGGTAAGATATGTATATATTATTTTATTTATAATTATTTCTGTGTTTCTGGACATTTATGTCATATTGCTGGTTTTTATATTTTTAGATGTTAATTTTGAGGACGGTATTGAACGATTTATATATATAATTTTTATCTCTAATGGAGTCAGGAATATTTAAAATGTTTTTCCTTAATATTTATACCTCTGACCACAGGATGGCGAAAGCTATTCTATTCTTTAATGGAGTCTGTAGATCTCTTGCAAGATCTCATGACGCTGGACATGCCGCTCTGCGCATCTACGTTCTGTTGCAGGAAGATCTCCATGACAACGGCACCATATTTATAGGCGAGCGTGTGACGTCTTAGGCTCCGCCCTGCTGAGGAAGTTGTAACAAGCCTAAGCTTGCATCGCTCAATGCCGTCCTGAAAAACATATGATTCGATGCCCTGTTTGTACTTTCAATGCCTGTTATTCATCGGCTAAATGTGAGTAGCCTGTGATTTTAATTATTTTAATAAAAACCGAGTCCAGCGGAAAGCTCTTAGATTTATCATTCCTTTTACATGTCTGGGTCCATATGCATGGCTGATATACGAGGATTGAATACCATCTTGCTTCCTGGTCACTTCTGTTGACAACCTGCCTATTTGACCATCTGCTAAACACAGTGGTCCATGTGCGGAGGTGAGAGTACCCATCTTTACTGGTGGAGGGATCACTTTTATTTTGGCATGCTTCTCATCACGTGGTGAAGATTCCTAAGATTTGGCAAATTGATTTTTTCCTGTCTTTTTGGACTTTATTTGTATATTTAATATTACACATTATTGGTTTTGCGCTGCACTGTTTCTCTATATACTGTATTACTTTGGAATTTTGTGAATGTTCTTTAGTGTTCAGCTAGCATACCGGTGAACTCAAATAATTATTTGGGATTTTTTCACATTTTTTTTATAACTTTTATTTAAAATCATATATGATCTTTAATTTTTCGCTGACAGCACTCTTGTTTTTTTCTAATCAATGCTGAAGTAGACAAATTTGCATCCCCCCTACAACTTCAAGATTGGGAAGTATTATATGCGGGGCCGTTGCAGCCAGGCCTTCGGGATAAATGCCCTGACAGATCGCTGGAGTTTCAGCAGGGCACGTGCCTTCTTTTCCCTGTTTCATCCTCAGATTTTTTTTTTGTGCTGAGGCTCCAATCGGAAGTGGTCGAGGTGGTGGTGATATTGCCTTACTGGCCGAACAGGCCATGGTTTCCCCTCTTGACCCAGCTCAGCTTCCGGTTTCCGGTTCCTCTTCCTCTCAGGCCGGACCTTCTTTCTCAGGGGGCAGTTCCGCATCCTTGCGCGGCGTTGGGACTAATGGTCTTGTTTTTGGGAGGGAGGGGCTGGAATCTCTCGATGCACTTCAAGAATAATTCCCACCCTCATGAGCTCAAGAAAGGTGAGCACGAATGAAATCGATGGGAGAATCTGGGGCCAAGTTTGTTGAATTTTCATCCACTACGGTCAGATCATTCATAGATCCAGAAATCCAGAATATCCTTGGCTTCCTTCAATTTGGCCTAGATCTGTCTCTATCCATCAGCTCTCTCAGGGTCCAAGTCTCAGCCTTGTGGGCCCTCTCTGGAACATCATGAGCCTTTCACCCTCTAATCCGGCAGTTCTTCTGTGGGGGAACATAACTCAGGCCCCAAAGAAGACCAAGATTCTCTAAATGGGATCTTCCCCTTGCCCTCGACAAACTGTCTGGTCTCAGTACTGTGGGATCTGCCCCTCTTTCTATTAAATACTTTTTCTGCATGAATCACTTTCCTAGTAGCCATCACTTCGGTCAAAAGGGTTTCTGAGATCGGGTCCTCATCCCTATGCTTGGCTCAAACCCAAAAGTCTCTTCAGTGTTCCATGAGAACCAAGAAATTTGCCTACCTACATTCAGAACCTCGGGGTCCACCGAAGTTCATCCTCTGAATGTAGGCGATATGATGAAGAAATGCCTGAGTTACTTCCTCCTTTAGACGCTCCGACTACCTGTTCATTCTGCACTCCGGCAGCAACAGAGGGAAGCGAGCTTTAACCAGAACAATTGTGGGCTGGATTGCCAGTCCATCCAGCAGGCTTGTAGGGCTTAGCTCCACCAGAGCCAGTGACTACATTCTGCCAGGGGGGGTATGGTGGCTTCGGGGGCAGCAGCCCGGCATGTGGCTCCAGATGTCGTCTGCAATGTGGCCCTGTGGGCCTCCATTAATACCTTTATGTCACATTACTGCATAGAGCCTGCTTCTCTATCACCTGTGAACATTGGTCTAAGAATCCTGTCGTTTGACGGGCCAAATTTTCTTTTAGGTCAGAATACCCACCCATGTGGTTTGGCTAGTTATTTCCCACACGTAGTCTGCCATGGAGTCTGTCAGGAAAATGGAAAATGTATTATCAATACCGAAATTTTCCTTTCCTGTTAGACTCCATGGCAGACGGAGTTCCCACCCATTGGTCAAAGAGTCGGCTAGTTACGGAACACAGTCTCTAGCTGTGAGCTCAAATTTATGGGAGTGGGGTCCTATAGCATTGGAGAGGTGGCAGGGGTTAAGCCACAGGTAGTCTGCCATAGAGTCTATCGGGAAAGGAAAATTATGGTAAGTATTGATAATAAATTTTCCGTTTTGTTGTAAGGTGTGGGGGGTGGTGGTTTTTTTTTTTTTTTCTGAAGATCTGCATATATTTTTTTTTTCTTGGTGTACATTGCAGAGATTTTAACAAACTTTGTTGCAGATTCCTGTTTCTGCTCTTAAGAAATAGCTTTTTACTGTACTATGTCTTTTGACTACTGGTTTGTGAATGGAAGTGACTAATTTTAAGCAACTGATGCACTTTCTATGATTTGATGAGAAAAGTTGCAGTGTCTGCATCCCTTTAGAAGGTAATAACCTTTAGGGGAGTATCTCCTAAAATGACAATTTTGTTGTAGAGGATTTTGAAACCCTGACTTGTATCATAGTTCAGAGTTCTTCACAGAAGCAGGAAATAACACTGAATACAGAATGCCTCCAGGTTGCCATACTGCATTGAATTTTACAGAAAATGACAGTGTTTCAGTTTGAAAAAGTAATTTTAATAACCCCAAATTACAATATGGCTTGTGTAGCAATTGTGTTTTATATATTGTGTGTATTATTTTTTTTCCCTTTCTTTTTTTTTTTTGCTTGATTTACATACAATATAATACTCTTTTACAACATTTTTAAATAATCTATAGTGAAAAAACATTTAATGGTCCAAAAAAAGTGATTGAAATATCCTAGCCACTTAAGGACCGCCTCCTGCACATATACGTCGGCTTCCCCGTGCTTCACTGTGGCGGCGTATCGATCGCGTCATCCCCTTTATAGGGGAGACACGATCAATGGCGTCACACCTACAGCCACACCCCCCTACAGTTGTAAACACTCACAAAGTGAAGCCTAACTCCTACAGCGCCCCTTGTGGTTAACTCCCAAACTGCAACTGTCATTTTCACAATAAAGAATGCAATTTAAATGCATTTTTTGCTGTGAAAATGACAATGGTCCCAAAAATGTGTCAAAATTGTCCGAAGTGTCCGCCATAATGTCGCAGTCACGAAAAAAATCGCTGATCGCCGCCATTAGTAGTAAAAAAAAAAAAAAAAAAATGCAATAAAACGATCCCCTATTTTGTAAACGCTATAAATTTTGCGCAAACCAACCGATAAACGATTATTGCGATTTTTTTTTTTACCAAAAATAGGTAGAAGAATACGTATCGGCCTAAACTGAGGGAAAAAAAAATTATATATGTTTTTGGGGGATATTTATTATAGCAAAAAGTAAAAAATGTTGAATTTTTTTCAAAATTGACGCTCTATTTTTGTTTTAATAGCGCAAAAACTAAAGACCGCAGATGTGATCAAATACCACCAAAAGAAAGCTCTATTTGTGGGGAAAAAAGGACGCCAATTTTGTTTGGGAGCCACGTCGCATGACCGCGCAATTGTCTGTTAAAGCGACGCAGTCCCGAACTGTAAAAACACCTTGGGTCTTTAGCCAGCATATTGGTCCGGGGCTTAAGTGGCTAGAATTCACACGTGATCAGTAGTATGGATATCCATCCTCCAAATAGGTGCTCAGTTGAAAGTCCTAGTTAACCACTTAAGCCCGGACCATATTGCTGGTCAAAGACCAGAGCTATTTTTGCGATTCGGCACTGCGTCGCCTTAACTGACAATTGCGCGGTCATGCGACGTGGCTCCCAAACAAAATTGGCGTCCTTTTTTTTTTCCACAAATAGAGCTTTCTTTTGGTGGTATTTGATCACCTCTGCGGTTTTTAGTTTTTGCGCTATAAAACAAAATTTTGAAAAAAAATAATATTTTTTACTTTTTACCATAATAAATATCCCCCAAAAATATATAAAAACATATTTTTTTCCTAAGTTTAGACCGATACGTATTTTTCTACATATTTTTCGTAAAAAAAAATTGCAATACGCGTTTACAAAATAGGGGGTAGTTTTATTAATATAATTTTTTTACTAGTAATGGCGGCGATCAGCGATTTTTTTTTTTTTCGGTACTGCGACATTATGGCGGACACTTCGGACACTTTTGACACATTTTTGGGACCATTGGCATTTTTATAGCGATCAGTGCTATAAAAATGCATTGATTTACTATAAAAATGCCACTGGCAGGGAAGGGGTTAACACTAGGGGGCGGGGAAGGGGTTAAGTATGTTCCCTGGGTGTGTTCTAACTGTAGGGGGGGTGGCCTCACTAGGGGAAATGACTGATCGCTGTTCATACATTGTATGAACAGACGGTCAGGCATTTCTCCCCTGACAGGCCCGGGAGCTGTGTGTTTATACACACAGCTCCTGGTTCTCGCTCTGTAATGAGCGATCGCGAGGGGCCTGGCGGTGAACTGCGGCGGCTGGTCGGCATGTAGTTAAAGTGCTGAAATGTTCCAAAGTAAACACAATGTGAAGTGAGGCACACTCCCCTCTTATAATTCTACTCACACGAAATTGACCCTCAGCTTTTCAGTCTGAGGGTCAGACTCGCACGGTGCCAAATTCTTTCTCTATCCTCAAACCACTGCTTTAATGAAAAGAGAGAGTCCTCATAGTGCAGTGTTTTAAAATGTGTTCAATATCAAATATCAAATTCTGCTTACAAGGTCTCAGCTAAAAATCACACTTTTTCATAGTGATATGCTCGTTCGTGTCCCCTGGGGTGCGGCGATCAGGGATGAGGCGTGTCACTCTATCACAGTCCACCCCCGATCAGAGTAAAGAGCCAATGAAATTGGATACAACCGGTCACAAATCCTAATGAACTAACTACCGTGTTTCCCCAAAAATAAGCCCAGGTCTTATATATCTTTTGGCAACAAAAGACAAAGTAGGGCTTATTTTTGGGGTAGATCTTACCATGTACCGTATTTATCGGGGTAAAGCGCGCACCCCTAAAGTTGCCCCCATTCCTGTGGAAAAAAATTGTTCTTTGTACTTACAGTTTTGGTGTCTTGCGCGGCGTCCATTGGCAGGTCCGGCGTCCGTCTGCGGCTTCGGGTGTCCTCTTCATCGGGTCCGGCGTCCTCCCCACTCGTTTCCCACGCCGAGTTTGAATACTGCGCCGGCATATACCGAGCGCAGTACACTCGGGCAGGCTCGGCAACTGTCGCACTCACGTCCTGTACGTCCAGGACGTGAGCGCAGAAGAAGCCGAGACTGGACGACTATACCCGAGTGTACTGCGCTCGGTATATGTCGGCGCAGTATTCAAAACTCGGCGCGGGAAAGCGGGTATCGGCGTATATCGCGCACCCACGATTTTCAGGGCAAAATAGTGCGCGGTATGCGCCGATAAATACGGTAATGTGCTATCTTCTCTCCCTGACTGACAGGAATCCCCAGTGGGAACTGAGTTAAAATGCTTGTAAAATTCTATAATCCACTCTATTTACAGTAGTATATGTTGTACAATGTGTGTTTCTGTAATATAACCTGCCGGAGCACTCTAACCCACAATTATATTACAGAAACACACACATTGTACATTTTATACTACTGTAATAGAGTGGATTATAGGATTTCACAAGCATTTTAAACTAGGGCTCATTTTCGAGCTAGGGCTTATTTTGCAGCTCGGATGGAGCGTTCATGCCAGGTCTCTGCATGGCGGCGCCGAATATCGGACGGCAGGTGACATCAGTTCCAGTGGGCGGAGACTTCCGGTGGGGCGTAGCAGTGATTGGTTCTGGCTGCTGGAATGCAGAAGGAAGGGGTGGGTCTTCTGGCTGGGACTTCCTTCCCCTCACATGATGAGTTGAGCAAGGAGGGAGACATTTAAAGCCCACAGGCGGCTGCTGCGGCGGTTCACGATGGAGGAGGCAGAATCATCAGCAGCTATGGCGGATGCAGGCGCCCAGGTTCCCGGCCAGGCTCAGGTAGGAGAGGTGCAGTGGCACCTCTTTCCTTTTCTATTCACTGCAGATTTCGTGAGGAAAGAGTCCATACAAAGCATGTAAAGAACTTTTGACATCAGTGAGGAAAGAACTAGCAGAGACCCTAGGGACAGTGCGTTCCCTTGTGAAAAAACAAGGCTCAGCCAGGAATAGAGCTCTCAGTCCAGTCTCCCTCCGACCACTTCCAGACCAGTGGAAAGTGAGTCTGAGGCAGAAATGGGAAGCATCTACCCCTCAACCATTGATTCCGAGGATGAGGAGGAAGAGGAGACGAGATCATCTAGGTGCAAGCTAACGCTTGAGGAGGCAGACTTACTACTGAAGGCAATCTATACCACCCTGGAGATCCAGGAGGAATTGCATAACAAGATAATCAGGGTCTGGAGGAAGTTAGGTACAGAGTCTTCCCTGTCCACAAGGTTCTGACAGATACCATTACAAAGGGAATGAAGGGATCCAGAAAAAGCACAGTTCTTCTCCAGAGCCCTCAAAATAATGTTTCCTTTCGAGGAGAACGAAAAGTTGGTTTCGAATAAAAAAAACAAAGATTGATGCCACTTTTTCATAAATATCTAGAAAGACTGATCTGGCTTTCGAGGATATGGGCATTTTTAAGGATGCTATGGACAAGAGAGCAGACTGACTATTGAAGAAAGCCTGGGACGCATCCTTATCCAACCTTAAGCCCGCAATGGCAGCTACAGTTGTGACTAGAAACATGGAATGTTGGCTAGATAAACTTAAAAGCCATGTGGTAGCAGGTACCTCCAGGAAAGATCTGTTGCAGTCTTTCCCTACCCTGCTGAAAGCGGTCAAATATATGGCAAATGCATCAGCAGAATCCATCAGGATGTCGGCCAGATCCTCAGCGCTAGTTAACTCAGCTAGGAGGGCACTCTGGCTCAAGACCTGGTCAGGGGACTCTGCTTCCAAGGTGAAGCTGTGTGGAATTCCCTTTTCAGGAGAACTGATATTCGGGCCGGAACTAGAGACTGTCCTTGATAGGACAGCGGATAAAAAGAAAGCTTTCCCACAGAAAAAGAAAGTGGGGCAGCAAAGAAAGAATTTTCGTCCTTTTCAACAAGCCAATAAGGAAGAAGACCAGACACAGAAAAGGCTCTGGAAGCCTCAGAGAGGGAGAGGTGGAAGAGGGGTGCTCTTTAGACCTCCCAAGCAAACCCCAAAAAACAGTGACCATCTCCCAGTAGGAGGGAGACTACAGGACTTCCTACCAGCTTGGGAAGAAGCAACAAGAAGACAGTTTGTCCTGGGTTTAATCAACCAGGGATATCATCTAGAATTTTCACAGATACCCCCCAAGTCGGTTTTACATCACAAACCTCCCAAAGGATTGGGAGAAGGCCCTGGCTATGAAGTCTCTTCTAGAAGAACTGATGCAACATGGCGTCATTTCCCAGGTACCAAAAGATCAGGAGGGGAAAGGGTTTTACTCCCACATTTTACTGGTCAAAAAGCCATCAGTAAAGTCTCACCCAATTTCTTATTTTGAAAATTCTGAACCAATCCATAAAATACAAACAATTCAGGATGGATACAATATTCTCTGTGAGGAATTTAATCACCCCCAGATGTAACATGGCATCCATCAACCTGAGAGATGCCTATCTCTATATTTCAATAGCACCCCCGTCACAGAAATTTCTGCGACTTGCAGTCAATCTGGGGGGTGGGGAGGATTGGCACCTGCAGGTCCGGGCTCTGCCCTTTGGCCTTTCCTCCTCCCCTAGAATATTCACGAAAGTGATGGCAGAAGCTTTGCAGTCCCTGAGGCTGTGGGGGATCCCAATAGTGCTTTACTTGGACAACCTACAGAATAGATTCATTGGAACAGAGAATATTTCTTCCCCAGGAGAAAATAGAGAAGATGCAGTCAGCTCTGAAAGCGCTTTAAACCAACTCAGACTTCTGTAAGGCAAGCCATGTCCGCTCTATGCCTGTTGACTGTGGCAATTCCCTCAGTGCAGTGGCCAAGGTTTTATGCTCGTCCTCTGCAGGCAGACATCCTGATGAATTGGTCTTACCAGGAACCTCTGGAGAAGTTCAGCATAGGTCCAAGAGCAAAAAGATCACTCTGGTGGTGGAGAGACCAAAGAAACATCTCAAGAGGGCTTCTATGGACAACTCAGGGGGTTTGGTCCAAGCCAGAGGCAAGAAGATCATCAAATTGGAGAGAGTTGAAGACTATTCACCTAAGTCTTCTTTCCTTCCAGCGAGTTCTAGTGAAACAACCTGTTCAAATAGTGTCGGACAACTTGTTGGCCGTATTATATGTAACAAAGCAAGGGGGCACAAAAAGCAAGACCTTGATGAATCTAGCTCATTAGATCCTGAGATGGGCAGAAAACAATTTAGCCTCTCTATATGCGGTTCATCTGAAAGGTACATCAGGATAAAAATATGGGAAGCCGAGTGGTCTCTAAACCAGGAGTTATTCGAAAGGATCTCAGAGAATTGGGGTTGTCCTCAGGTGGATCCCTTTGCAAAGCAATAAAATGCAAAGACACTGGCCTTCTTCTCTCTTCAGAGGCAGGATCGAGCTCTTGGGGTAGATGCGTTAGCCCACAAGTGGAACTTCCCTTTGTCTTACGCATTCCCCCCATTTCAACTGATACCAAGGGTGTTGTCAAAATTCCGAGTGGCGTCCACAGAACTAATAACTTAATAGCTCCCTACTGACCAAAGAGACCCTGGTTTTCCACCTTGATGAATCTCTCAGCAAAACCCCCCTGGAGATTGCCGATCAGGGCAGATCTGGTTTCCAAAGAACAAATCTTGAGGCAGAAGGGATTATCAGAAAAAACGTTTTTTTATATATTTTTGGGGGATATTTATTATAGCAAAAAATTTATAGCGCATAAAATAAAAACCGCAGAGGTGATCAAATGCCACCAAAAGAAAGCTCTATTTGTTTGAAAAAAAGGACGTCCATTTTGTTTGGGAGCCATGTCACACGACCGCGCAAATGTCAGTTAAAGCGACGCAGTACCAAATCACACAAAGTGGTCTGGTCTTTGACCAGCGTAATAGTTCGGTGCTCAAGTGGTTAATAAGCTTTTTCCTCAGTTTAGGCCGATACCAATTCTTCTACATATTTATTTATATTTTTTTATCATGACTGCAACATTATGGCGGACACTTTTGACACATTTTTGTGACCATTGTAATTTTTACAGCGATCAGTGATATAAAAATGCACTGGTTACTGTGAAAAGAACACTGGCAGTGAAGTTAACCACTAGGTGGCGCTGTAGAGGTTAAGTGTTCCCTAGGGGGTGATTCTTACTGTTAGGGGGCGTGGCTACACGTGACTCGTCACTGATGACTGTTCCCGATCAGGGGGGACAGCTATCAGTGAAAGTGTCACTAGGCAGAATAGTGGAATGCCTTGTTTACAAAGGGATCACCCTGTTCTGACTTTGCCGACTGCAATCGCGGGCCGCCCTCCCCCTGTTCTGCCTTTGCCGACCGCAATTGCGGGCCTCCTGGGAACATTGAGTTCCCGGGACCCACGAACACGCTCACAAGGCACACGGCGCTTGCTGGGTGGCAGATTTAAAGGGACGTATCTGTACGCCAATCTGCCTGCCCGTGCCATTCTGTTGGCGTAAAAATGCGGCGTCGGTAAGCGATTAATACCCTTCTTGCAAGTAGGAAAAAAGTCACCAGGGCTATCTACTTTAAAGTATGAAAAATCTATAATACCTGGTGTTCCAGCAAGAACTTTAATTTCCTTAGCACTATTTCGGTTTTCGAATTTCTTCAAAAGGGATTGGAGAAGGTTTAGCAACAAGTACTCTCAAGACGCAGGTAGCTGCTTTATCATTTTTTGGGGGGAAAAACCCTGTCAAGGGAACCATTTGATGATTCTTTTTTTAGGGATATGGCAAAAGTAAGGCCTAGACCTATTGTTAGTTTTCACAAATGGGATTTATCCCTAGTTCTTTAGGGACTCACTGAGTCTCCTTTTGAACCTATAGAAGAAACACTGTTAACATTTTTGACACTTAAAACAATTCTGCTGGTAGCAGTGACATCTGCCCGTAGAATTAGCGAGATACAAGCACTTTCAATCAAAGAATCTTTTATGAGATGTCTGCCGGATAGAGTAGTCTTAAGAACAGATCCAGCCTTCCCACGAAAGTTTCCTCAGTCTTTCACCGTACACAGGAGTCATTCTACCTACCTTTTGCCCCTTACCTTCAGGGCCAGGAGAAGAAGCCTTCCACACTCTGGATGTCAGAAGGTGCCTTCTAAAGAATCTGGAGATAACAAAGAATGTTAGGAAATCATCTTCACTTTTTGTCTTAATGGAAGGTACTCACAAAGGGAGGCTTCCAAGAGTACCCTTGGAAGATGGTTAAAACAAGCCATTAAAGAGGTATTCATCTCTTTAGGTCTGGAACCTCCAGTGGGAATTTTACCTCATTCTACCTGAGCAGTGGCGGCATCATGGGCAGAAAAGGCAGGGGGCACCTCCTGAGCAAATTTGCAGGGCTGCCACATGGTCCAGTTTCTCGACCTTTATAAGAAACTACCGGTTGGATCTACTGTCAGCCTCGGACCAGTCTTTTGGTAGGGAGGTGTGAAGGACTTTTATGCAATTGCCTATATGCTTCAGTTTAATTCTCTCCCTGCTATTTTAATGTGTTATATGTAAAAGGTGACTTTTTGAATTCTGCTTGAACATCCACGATAATCCTTCAGTGAGGCATACAAAGGGTTAATTGTAGAATGACTCTTTAACTGCTAAATTCTAATGTCCCTTCTTAGTTAATTGACGCTCTTTTGTGTATTGTTCAAGTTAGCAGGCACCTGTCAGGTGTATGCTGATGGTCTGTGAGTGTGTATTGTTCTAAATGTTAATTGAATTCTATTGATAAAGGAATGTGTCTGATCAGGTCATGTTAAACATGCGCGGAGCCGAACCGGCTAGAGACTGATTAGTTCAAGGAGATATCATTATTTCAAAGTATCTGTATTGAAGCCCCCCCACTGTGTGAGGGGGGCGGAGATTGTCATTGTTCCTAAAAGTTTGTAACCACATATAAGCTAGGTGTTGTACCATTAAAAAGTGTCTTGTTCCAGCATTAAGCTTTGGCTCATGTGTGGATTATTGGGCGATTCCAGAGATTCCTACTCGTGGAATATTGGGTGATTTTCTTTATGGGAAGAAGGGAATGCTTGACGGGGATATGTTCTACTACCGTCACAACTGGTTGGCAGCAGCAGGATTTTCCCTTCTACTTTCCTTTACACCAGGATTCCAAGCAGACACTGGGAAGTTCATGGAAGGATTGCTAGCAACAAAATTAAGCGGGTCATCATAGCAGAATTAATGGAGCTAGACCAGGACAACTTGGTTGCAGCAACGCCAGCAGTACAAGAGATGTAGACACCAGTGATTCAGGAGGAGGAATCGCCCCCGGCCAACAAAGTAATGAGAGAGAAGCTAGCATGGTTCGGTCCGAACCCAATGGCGGATGTGGTGCTGAAAGTGATGGACCTGTTAGCGAAGGAGGCTAAACAAATAAGAGACGCAGAGCTACAGTTAAAACTGGCAGCAGTCCAACAAGCAGCCGCACATTCTCCAAACAGTGAGTACAGCACAGCAGACACAAGGAAGATTCCGTTTAGCGCTTTTAAAGCTTTTGATGAAAAAGATTGTGAAATTGATAACTACCTGGCAGATTTTGAGCGACAATGTAACCTGCACCGAATAGCTAGAGGAGAGTGGGTTTCAATATTGTCAGGCAAACTGTCAGGCAAAGCTTCTGATGCTTTCCGGACCGTGCCAGAGCAGGAGATCCATAGCTACGCCAGGGTTAAAGAAGTGCTCCTGGCTCGTTATGCAGTAACCCCAGAGTCCTACCGACGAAGTTCAGGGACTCACGCAAAACCACGAAAGACTCTTACGTGGAATGGGCATGCCAGTTATCCCTGTCGGCCTCTAACTGGGTTAACAGCAGCCAGGCCACCACCGCAGAGGACATTTTGCAACTAATGCTCCTGGAGCAATTTTACAATCACATCCAGACGGATGTCAAAGACTGGGTGAGAGATCGCAGGCCCATGACTCTACCAGAGGCCGCTAAGTTGGCAGATGAATATGCGGATACTCTCAAGACGAACCAGGTCACACCACGGGTACAACCTCCACGGCCAACGGTGCCCTCACACCCACCAGCCGCTAGATACCAACCTCCTAACAGACCGGTGACATCTAGCCCTCGCTATCCACGCCAGGAGGACAACGAACACTGCTGCTTCCGGTGCAAACAGCTGGGTCACTTCAAGCAGAATTGCCCCATGAACGACAACACCAGGTCAAAATGGTCTCAACCTGGGTACCGCCCACCAGCAGCAGCCCATTGTGTATACTCGGCTTGGGATCCCCAGGAGCTGGGTCAGGAAGAACCATTGGGCACCCCTTACGAAGCCCTCATGATACAATCTGTTATTACGGACAACAGGGAACACCATTGTCAGCTGGTCATGGGTAACGGAAAAACCGCCCAGGGATTAAGAGACAGCCGGGTGGGCGACAGCCATGATCCGGAGGGGCCCTGGAGGGAGCTGGGCAGAAAGAGGCACCGCCGGCTACCCTCCAAGAAGAAGAGGTCCTGGAAGCCATATAACAAGCTGACCTGGGAGGAGAAGAAGCGACTGGAGGAGAGGGAGTCGCAGCGGGCGTCCAAGATGCAGGCCGAGATGTTCGCCAAGGGCCAACTGGTGGCCCCTTACAACACCACCCAGTTCCTGATGGAGGCCCACGTGGAGAGCCTGCAGGACATGAGCAAGCAGGAGCTGATCTGTGAGTACATGGAGCTGGAGAAGTGCATAAGCCGCATGGAGGAGGAGAACAACCGCCTGAGGTCACAGCAGGCCGACCCCACCCCAGGCTCCATGAACTGGAGATGGAGCTGGAGAAGCTCAAAGAGGAGAACCGGCGGCTGCGGAGGGAGCAGGTGGTGGCTGACCCTATGGGGCACTGATCCCACCCCCCCCCCGGACTCTGAGCACCAGTGCTACAGCATTTCAACAAATATAAATTTTTCTTTTTATGATTCTCCTGTGATTGTCACTTCAGAGCCATTACCTGCCCCCTCCCATAGCGGGACACCTAGACGGCGGCGCACAGACCCATCCGCCGTCTTCACACTGACTTCTGGTGACTCTGCAGATCGCACAAAGACTTGGGGACTGACCGGCGTGTGATCTGACGACCCGGTGGCATACCTGAGTCGGAAGCTGTTGCCAAGGGAGGTCAGTTACGCCACCATTGAAAAAGAGTGTTTGGCCTTGGTATGGGCACTCAAAAAGCTCACACCTTACCTCATGGCCGGGCTTTCACTCTCATCACCGATCACAACCCCTTGGTGTGGCTTAACCGGGTTTCAGGGGACAACGCCTGTTTGCTACGCTGGAGCTTGGCTTTACAGCCCTATGACTTTACGATTCACTATCGCCCAGGCAAGCAAAACGGGAATGCCGATGGATTGTCACGTCAAACGGAGTTAACCTCGGACTAAAAGCTCTGAACCCGTCAACCCTACTGGACCAGGAAAGGTCCAACCGAGTTGCCGGAGCAGGGAGAAAAAGGGGGGCCATTGTGAAGGACTGTTATGCAATTGCCTATATGCTTCAGTTTAATTCTCTCCCTGCTATTTTAATGTGTTATAGGTAAAAGGTGACTTTTTGTATTCTGCTTGAACATCCATGAGAATCCTACAGTGAGGCATACAAAGGGTTAATTGTAGAATGACTCTTTAACTGATAAATTCTAATGTCCCTTCTTAGTTAATTGACGCTCTTTTGTGTATTGTTCAAGTTAGCAGTCGCCTGTCAGGTGTATGCTGATGGTCTGTGAGTGTGTATTGTTCTAAATGTTAATTGAATTCTATTGATAAAGGAATGTGTCTGATCAGGTCATGTTAAACATAGCGCTGAGCCGAACCGGCTAGAGACGGATTAGTTCAAGGAGATATCATTATTTCAAAGTATCTGTATTGAAGCCCCCCACTGTGTGAGGGGGGGCGGAGATTGTCATTGTTCCTAACAGTTTGTAACCACATATAAGCTAGGTGTTGTACAATTAAAAAGTGTCTTGTTCCAGCATTAAGCTTTGGCTCATGTGTGGATTATTGGGCGATTCCAGAGATTCCTACTCATGGAATATTGGGTGATTTTCTTTATGGGAAGAAGGGAATGCTTGACGGGGATATGTTCTACTACCATCACGGAAGGTTTTACAGGCAGTGGTCCCACCCTGAAGTAAGTTTCTTGGTTATTCTCTCCAAGGTGCTGTCCTGAAAGGCGAAGGGAGAAAACCTTAGACTTACCAGTGATGGTATTTCTACAAGCCTTTCGGGACAGCAGCCCACTTCCCTCCCTAGGTTATCATGTAAAATATAATTGTGGGGTTTGGTAATTGTCTGCTTATATCTTCCAGCATGTCAGATAATTTCTTGGTAACAACTGATGGCATGGTGGAAGCAGCTGCTTTTAAAAGTGTTGTGCAGTGTTTCCTGTGAAGAGGTTGAGCTACGCTCTCTCCAAGGTGCTGTCCCTTAAAGTGGAGTTCCCCTCGTTTTTTTTTTATCTTTGCACTAAAAAAACTAAAGTAAATAATAATAAAAAAAAAATGGACGTTTTTCTATATATATATATATATATATATATATATATATATATATATATATATATATATATATATATATATATATATACATACATACATACATACATACATACTCACCTGAAAGGGCTGTTGCTATGCGGAAGTAGCTCTTCTGCCTCTTCTTCCACCGCGGAGGATCTTCAGGCTCGTCCTACGTCGCTGTGTCTTCTTGTGAATGAGCCGCGCTGCCTTCTGGGAACCGTGTGTATCCCAGCAGGCAGCGGCTCATTCACAAAGCGCCATGCGAGTCGCGCATGCGCAGTAGGAAACACTACCTGTTTCCCTTAGTAAGGATGGAGGCGCCAGGACTAAGCAATCGCCAGCAATCGCCGTTGGGGGACCGACATCGCGGGCGAATAGGACAGGTAAGTGTCCTTAATAAAAGTCAGCAGCTACACTGTTAGGGAGCTAGGGGAGATTACCCAATTAGGCTCACATGCATCAATAAACGCCTGATGGAGATTTGTACCAACTTCACTATATCCAAGGAGAAAAGACAACAAATTAGCATTGGAACTAATAATGATAAAGACATTTCTTAAAAACCCGCTACTGTTATCATTCATTTTTAGATATGGCGTGGAGCTTTCATTCTCGCTGACTACATTCTGAGCCAGCAAGATCTATTCAGAGGTTGTACTGCACTGGAGCTTGGGGCTGGCACTGGTTTCACCAGCATCATTATGGCAACAGTTGCTAAGACTGTCTACTGCACAGGTACCGCATGTCATTTTATTATATCCCTTATGTTAGACTATAAATTGCACTAATGCCTTAAGTCCAAGGTTAGGATTCTAAATTGGGTTTAAGAGCTTGACATACATATATGAGAGATCAGTTATTTCTCTTATGGTATGAGTATGTTCCTGGCTTTTAAAGCAATTTTGTGATAATGTTAATGTATGCTTAGATAGCTCAGTTATACATGCATACAGTGCCTTGAAAAAGTATTCATACCCGTTTAATTTTTCCACATTTTGTCATGTTGCAACCAAAAACTTAACTGTATTTTATTGTGATTTTATGTGATAGACCAACACAAAGTGGCACATAATTGTGAAGTGGAAGAAAAATACTAAATTGTTCAGTTTTTTTTTTTTCTTTTTTAACAAATATGTGAAAAGTGTGGCAAGCATTTTGTATTCAGCCCCCTGAGTCAATACTTTGTAGAACCAACTTTTGCTGTAATTACAGCTGCAAGTCTTTTTGGGGATGTTTCTACCAGCTTTGCACATCTAGAGTGCATTTTTTGCCCATTCTTCTTTGCAAAATAGCTCAAGCTCTGTCATATTGGATGGAGAGCATCTGTGAACAGCAACGTAATTTTTTCTCATGAAAAAAAACAACGTTTTTCAAACTTCATTTTAAAAAACGACGTTGCCTACACACCATCGTTTTTTCAAAATGCTCTAGCAAAGCGCGGTTACGTTCAGCACGTACGGCGGCACTCTGTTCCATTCAAGCTTGCTTCATAACTTGCTTCTGAGCATGCGCGGGTTTTAAAATGTCGTTTTAGCTACACACAGTGATTTTTTATGACACAAAAAAACGACGTTTTGAAAAACGACATAAAAAATTTAAGCATGCTCGAATTTTTTTTTGGTCGTTTTCCAGAAGACATAAAACAACGTTTTCCCCACACACGGTCATTTTAAATTTGGTTTTTAAAAAATTTGGTTTTTTTTCATCACAAAAAACGACAGTGTGTACGCGGCATAACAGGTTTTCTTCTAAAATATTGCCCTGTATTTGGCTCAATCCATCTACCCATCAACTCTGACCAGCTTCTCTGTCCCCGCTGAAGAAAAGCATCTGCACAACATGATGCTGCCACCACCATTTTTACTGGTGAGGATGGTGTGTTAAGGGTGATGTGCAGTCTTGGTTTTCCGCCACACATAGCAAACTGAAAACTGGACTTTTTATGTCTTTCTTTCAACTATGGCTTTCTTCTTGCCACTCTTCCATAAAGGCCAGATTTATGGAGTGCACAACTAATTGGCCCATACACACGTTTGGATTTCCCATTGGAATAAACTCTGACATGTTTTTCCGATGGAATTCTGCTCAAGCTGTCTTGCATACACACGGACACACCAAATCCCGACTGTCGAAAACGCGGTGACATACAACATGACGCTGAATAATGAAGTTCAATGCTTCCGAGCATTTGTCAAATTGTTTTCAAGCTTTCATGTTTTTTGTCTCCATCAGAATTCCATACAGACAAACAGAATTTCCAACAGAAATGGGGCATACACACGATCAGAATATCCAATGAAATAATTCCGAATTACTTTTTTCATCGGAAATTCCGATCGTGTGTACAAGGCATAAAAGTTGTCCTGTGGACAGATACTGCCACTTGAGCTGTGGATCTCTGAAGCTCTTCCAGAGTTACCATGAGCCTTTTGGCTGCTTCTCTGATTAAAGTGGATGTAAAACCGATTTTTTATATATTTTTTTGATGTCACAATGTAGAGAATACGATTTCCTATCATCTGTGCTCAGTCTTGCCACACAGAGTTAATCCAGCTCTGAGCAATCCTCTTTTTATTGTTCAGCGAAATAAAACGGCTTACAGAGAAAAAACTAAGTCCGTTCTGCCCCCTTGCTTCGAGTGACAGGTTATTTATATATCTCATGCACTAGCCTGGAGACATGCACATCCTGTGTAAAAAGTTCACAATTCACATCCCCCTCCCCTCCTCTCCTCTCCCCTCCAGCTCTCCCAGGATTGGCTGCATTTACTGTGTTTTGACTAGATGTTTCTCATAATATGGGGTGTGATCCACAGTTCAGTGTGACAAGGAAATGTATGCTGCAGTGAACAGCCATCAGAATATACATAGACAAGTGATTAGGGGAGATGTATTTGGTCAGAGCTGGGCAGAGTAGAAGCTTGAGTGATCTTCTTATTATTGTTATATTGCAGTGTGTGTCTGAGGTCACCTGATCACAGATGCAACATTCCTTTATATTACCAGGATGTGGGGAAGGGGTGTTTTTCTCACTTTTTATACTTACACCCAGTAAGGCTGAATGAGCTTAGGGCTGGTTCATATTAGTGCGCTGTGCGAGATCGCAAGTGATTCGCAGCGCAAATCACATGCGATGTCTGTGGAGTGTATTTCAGCAATACAGATAGTGTTTGGACCACACGCACAGGACCCTTTTTTTGGTCCGCACCAGAATCGCATAGGTGTTCACACCTATGCAATCCAATTCATGTCCTAACTGTCAGTTTGCAGTGCGATATGTGAGTTGAAATGAGGGTGTCATTACCATTGTATGACACTCCCCAGCAGTTCGCATATGGCAGTGTGAACTGCCGTGCGAGTCGGGTGCGATGTGGTAACCTGCAGTGGATTTGCAGGGTTCCCGAATCGCACCAGTGTGAACCGAGCCTTGGTGGGAGCAGTCAGGTGACATTTGTAGGCTGTATGCTTTGAGGCTTGTTCACACTGGTGCGATTCGGGAACCCTGCAAATCCACTGCGGGTTACTACATCGCACCTGACTCGCATGACAGTTCACACTGCCATATGCGAACTGCTGGGGAGCGTCATACAATAGTAATGACACCCCCATTTCAGCTCGCATATCGCACTGCGAACTGACAGTTAGGACATGAATCGGATTGCATAGGTGTGAACACCTATGCGATTCTGGTGCAGACCAAAAAAAAGATCCTGTGCGTGTTTGGTCCGAATGTGATACGATTTCAGCCATACAGTTTGTATGGCTGAAATCGCATCGCACAGACATCGCATGTGATCTAAACAGCAATGCGGTGCGAATCACAGGAATGCGGAGTGTACAGTGGTGGGTAGTACGTGCAGGATGGTGTCGGGATAGTGTCAGATAATATTTTGTATTTTACAATTTAATATATATATATATTTTTTTAAAGTTTTTTTGGTACCAGTGGATTTGTATTATTTTCTACAATTAAATTTATTTTATTCTATTTTTTTACAATTTATTTTTGTACTATTGATGGGAGGGTGGGGTTTTATTTTTTAAATATTTTTTTTCACAGTGCTTTTGGGAAAGGGGGTGGGGGGGTGGAGCAGTGGTCGGTGTCAGTGGATGATGTCAGTGGGGTAGTGGACAGTGTCAGTGGGCTAGTAGTTGGTGTCAGTGGATGATATCAATGGGGTAGTGTCAGTGGGGTTGTGGTCGGTGTCAGTGGTCTTGGGGCTCTGGACTGTGTTGGTACAGGGGGGGCTGTTGTGGTGTCAGTTGTTTTATTTTTTCAATTTATTTTCTTTTATTTTAATCAGCCCTGTTGGGGGCGTTGGTGACATGTCAGGGGTCTAAACAGAGACCCCTGACATCTCCCATTTGAGACATGGAAAGGGACAGAGGACATTCATCCCCCAGTCCTTTTCTCTGCAGAGATGATGAATGGAGAGAAGACAGCGTCTCCCCTCCATTCATAAACTGAAGCAGAGTAACACACAGGTTACAGGTCACAGGACACAGAGTGATCGGTAATGACGCTATCTGTGTCCCATTCAGAAAAGAAAGGGGCTGGTAACTGGCCCCTTTCTCCGCTCTTCATCCTGACACCCCCCCCCCCCTCGCAGCCTGCGGGAGAGGGAAGCCATCCACTGCAAGGGAGAGTGGGGGTGGAGGGCATATCTTCTATCAAAGTTGTTGAGCTGGGGGGGTGAGGCGGTGGGGGGGCCGGTTGCTGGTGCTGCCGCGGGACCCCATTTTTTTACCCTCTGTGTTTAGCGGGGGGTTGCTGGTGCTGTCGCGGGACACCGTGTTTTTTACCCCTGAAATCAAAGTTGTTGGGTGGGGGGATGGGTTGCTGGTGCTGCCGCGCCACACCGTTTTTTTTAGCCCTCTAATCCAAGTTGTTCAGGGCGAGGGTGGTTGCTGGTGCTGCCGCGGGACACACTGTTGTATATGCGCAGAAACCGTGCTTGTTGGGAGTAGAAGGGGGGGGGGGGCGATGGAGGAGGCAGACACGGAGCACAGTCGGGGATAATTGGTGCAGCAGGGACAGCTGTTAACACCGCAATCCCCCATACATGGCTTTTCAGGTGAAAGCCGCGGGAGGGAGAGAAGGAGAAGCGGCTGATGAAAACCATGCATTGGGGATCATGGTGTTCACAGCTGTCCCTGCTGCACCGATCATCCCCCGACTGTCCCTGGACATACACATGTGTGCAGAAGTGACAGGGGCCGTGAGCGCACTCTGCTTCTTCACAGAACGCGCTCAGTCACTCATGCACATGAACGCCAGTCTCAACAGGCGCGAGACTCGTCCTCGCAACGCTGGCTGGCCGTAGGAGTGTAGTGGTGGGCGGAGGAGTCCTGTGACGTCACGACTCCGCCCACCGAGCGCCGAGAAAAAAACCGCCTGCAGATTCTGCAATTTTGCGGGGCTTCTGACAGGTGAGGGGATGACATTTATAATATATAGATACATGCAGGAGGCATGTATAGCATTATAGATTTCAACAGTATTAATGATTAAAATTTGATGACAGTGGGTTTACATCCACTTTAATGCTCTCCTTGCCCTGCCTGTCAGTTTAGGTGGACGGCCATGTCTTGGTAGGTTTGCAGTTATGCCATACGCTTTCTATTTCCAGATGATGGATTGAACAGTGTTCCATGAGATGTTCAAAGCTTGGGAGATTTGTTTATAACCTAACGCTGCTTTAAACTGCTAACACAACTTTATCCTTCATGATGCGGTTTGTTCACTAAGGTTCCCTGACAAATCTCTGAGGGCTTCACAGAACAGCTGTATTTATACTGAAAAATGCCCCCCCCCCCCATACTCTTTTCACATATTCTGTAAAAATTAAATTGAAAAGCATTTTCCTATTCACTTCACAATTATGTGCCACTGTGTGTTGGTCTATCACATAAAATCTCAATAAAATACATTTGCATTTTTGGTTGTCACATGAACAAAATGGGGAAAATTTCAAGGGGGTATGAATACTTTTTCAAGGCCCTGTAGCTACCATATTATCATCCTAAATAACAGAATGCTAGTGTTATAAGAATTTCCTTTTATACCATAAGCAACATGTGTTTTGAATCTTTGACTCTTGGATTGCCTATAACGTAACAATTTAACAGAAAAAAAATGTAAAACTTCAATTGTCTATGACTTTGTCCATGTCCATGTTTCTTAGCCGTCTCTGACATGGCAATCAAAGGTTTAAAACAAGTTCACAGCTACATTAGCAGCTGAAAAACTTTACATTGTGGTAGTGACCGGCAATCTGCAAATCTACCTTTCTTAATTGTACACAGAAGTAGGTAGATTCACAAAGAGTTAGGCCGGCTTATCAGTAGATAAGCCGACCTAACTCTGAATCTACGCCGGCGTTTGTTTAAGCGTATTCTCAAACAGAGATACGCTTAAACAAATCTAAGATAGGCCGGCTTGCGCCATTCTATCTTAGCTTGCAATGTTTCTGATGGCCGCTAGATGGCGCTTCGATTGCGGCCGGCGTAGATGATGTAAATGAGGGCATACGCCGATTCACGAATGAGGTGGAATAACAATGTTAAAGTATGGCCGCCGTTCCCGCCGCGAGGTTCGTAATTTTTGCGTCGTTTGCGTAAGTCGTCCGCAAATCGGGAGTTAAGTCGTTTACGTCCACGTCAAAATCAATAGGCCCGTACGGCGTACTTAGCCGCAATGCGCACTGGGAAATGTAGTCGCCCTGCGCATGCGCAGTGTCAAAAAATGTCAGAAAACGTCAGGTCAAGCCTCATTTCCATACAACACGCCCCCTCCAAGCAATTTGAATTAGGCACCCTTACGCCCGCTCGTTTTAGGCTACGCCGCCGTAGATTAGCAGGTAAGTAGATTGTGAATCACTACTAGCCTAACTAATTTACGACGGTGTAGCCTAAACAGGCTAGGCTAGGCCGCCCTTAAGTTAGGCCTATGTGTGTGAATCTACCTAATGGTTTATATTTTGGACCAGTTTATTACGCTCCACCTACATGTGATTTGACACTGGACAATAACAAAACTTAGCACTGCCTAGCATAACCCTCTTATTCCCAGCATTGCCTCAGTTTTGTCAGCAGGCAATATTGGCCCTGAGGGTCCTGTGTCCTGTGATGTACTCCAAGAAAGGTATTTTACAGGTAAGGCAGAAACACTATTTTCATATTCGATCATCAAAAGGACATGGAAGAGTTCATTCCTAGACAACTGGGACCTCCAAACCCAATCCTATGAGGGACAAGCAATAGCAAATTACAACAGGCTCAACAGTAACGATCCTCTTATCAAAACAAGTGGAGGAACAACTGAGAAGGTCTGTACAGGGAAACATGAAGGACTCTCCAACAAGGCCTGAACATCTATAATATACCAACTGCCATCATTTACAAAACATTAAATAAAATGCATTAAATATTATGCATGAGTATGTTCTTAAAAGCAGTATAAAACCCAAAGGCAAAAATGTAATATATTGCAGTTTACCAGCCCTTAAATGTGTTGGGCTTTTTTTTTTCTTTACTTTCATCTGATGATCCAGCCAATAGGTCTGTTATTTTTCAACTTCCTTAACCACTTCGTGCCCAGACCAATTCTGACACTTCGCTCCTATATGTAAAAATCATGATTTTTTTGCTATAAAATTACATAGAACCCCTAAACACTATGGGCCAGATTCACAGAAAAAGTACGCCGGAGTATCTGCTGATACTCCGGCGTACTTTCAAATTTGCCGTGTCGTATCTTTATTTTGAATTCACAAACAAAGATACGACGGCATTTGGCTAAGATCCGACAGGCGTACAGCTTCGTATGACTTCGGATCTTAGGATGCAATACTTTGGCGCCCGCTGGGTGGAGTTTGCGTCGTTTTCCGCGTCGGGTATGCTAATTAGCTGTTTACGGCGATCCACAAAGGTACGCGCGTTCGTCGCATTCTCTTACGTCGTCGCTATTCGGCTTTTCCCGTTGTAAAGTTGCGATTGCTATTTAGGTGGTGTAAAATTAGACAGCCCATGTTAAAGTATGGCCGTCGTTCCCGCGTCAAATTTCAATTTTTTTTTTTTGCGTAAGTCGCCCGGGAATTCGAAAAGTACATAACGCACGTCGCCGTTCAAAACGCGCAAAGCACGGCGGGAAATTTCAAAACGAAGCATGCGCAGTACGTTCGGCGCGGGAACGCGCCTAATTTAAATTATACACGCCCCATTTGAATTAGGCGTGCTTGCGCCGGACGGCTTTACGCTACGCCGCCGCAAGTTTACAGGCAAGTGCTTTGTGAATCAAGCACTTACGCTGAAAACTTGCGGCGGTGTAACGTAAATGGGATACGTTACACCGCCGGATTTCTACATGAATCTGGCCCTATATATGTTTTTTCAACAGCGACCCTAGAGAATACAATGGCGGTCATTGCAACTTTCTATCTCGCACGGTATTTGCGCAGCAATTTTTTAAACACTTTTTTTTGGGGAAAAAACAATGTTTCATGCTTAAAAAAAACAAAAAAAAACAGTAAAGTTATCCCAATTTTTTTCCATAATGTGAAAGATGAAGTTACGCCGAGTAAATAGATACCTAACATGTTTCGCTTTAAAATTGCACACGCTCGTGGAATGGTGCCAAACTTCTGTACTTAAAAATTCCCATAGGTGACGCTTTAATTTTTTTTACTGGTTTTGAGTTAGAGGAGAGCTAGGGCTAGAATTATTGCTCTGGCTCTAACGGTCGCAGCGACACCTCACATGTGTGGTTTGAACACCGTTTGCATATGTGGGCGGGACTTGCATATGCGTTAGTTTCTGCGTGAGAGCACACAGGGACAGCGGCACTTTAAAAAATAAATACAAATTTATTGTTAATTTTACTTACAATTGTTTGTTTTGACACTTATTTTTAAAAACAAAAGACAATGTTTGATCACTTTTATTCCTATTACTATTATATTATTATTGTAAACATCTCTTGTAATAGAAATGACATGTCAGGACCTCTTTACAGTGAGATGAGGGGTCAATAAGACCCCACATCTCACCACTAGGCTGGAAAGCCCCCCCCCCCCCAAAAAAAATAACATCGCGCCCGGCCTCCGAACGATCATAGAGACTCGGCGACCATCTGGTCCACCGAAAATCACTATGGTAGGAACCCGGGGCCGGCAGATCTGTTCTCAGACTCACCGATCGCAGTGATGAGTCGGGAGAAGCACCGGAGGGTGGCGGAAGGGGAGACGTTCCCTCTCGCCGCCTGTAAGAACGATCAACTATCAATCGGCAGAACAGCCGCTTTGATCATTCTTACGGTGCACAGAATCGCTGGCTCTAAAAAACAATATCTGAATGATGCCTGTAGCATATGGGGCCTCTGGGCGCGAAGTGGTTAAACAGACCAAGCTGTCCAGCAAAAGTGGCAGTTGAAACTTTTTAACACTGTGAGGGGTGTTCACAATGATGAGCTGTTTTTGTAAAACCTTTTATCCCAAAAGTAAAAAGGATGTTTCTGTAACAGATAACTTTGCTAGTGCATTTAACTCTCCCCTCTCCTAAGCCTGACAGTGCTGCTATTCATATGTTTCTCCTCCATCCAGAAAGGACCCACACTAAGACCTGAATTACATCAGAACACAGTTCGGGAAACGCACTTTTAATGCAAGTTCCCCACACCATGTTGGAACTCGCTGCCCTTGTGATCTGGTGGGGTGCATGCATGTTCCAGTGTTATTTGCAGCCTATTCAAATGAATGGGCTGAAAAATCACATTGAACAAGAACGTGTAGGAATTGTACAGAAACGTGGCACACGTTCCTGTGTGAACTGGCCTTAAAGGGACATTAAAAGCAATTTTTTTTTTTTTTTTTTGTAAATAACAAACATGTCATTCTTTCCTCCACTGTGCAGTTAGTTTTGCACGGAGTGGCCCCAAACGTCCTCTTCTGGGGTCCCACGGCGGCTGTCTCGGCTCCACCCTGCAAGAGCTTGCCCCCTCTGGGAAGCTCTCTCCCGAGGGGGTTACCTTGCGGGCGTGCTCCTGTGTTATACACTTGGCGTGCATAGCCGTCGAGTGTATAACTCGTCCCCGGCAGGCGCGTCACTGGATTTGATTGACAACAGCGGGAGCCAATGGCTGCGCTGCTATCAATCTATCCATTGAGGAGCCGTCCAAACATTGAGAGAACGACGCGGGATCGTGCCCACGGAGATTTGGGGCTCAGGTAAGTAAAATGGAGGCTTGGGGAGGCCAGAGAGTTCAAGGGTTCAAGGATGCATTAAGGTGAAAAAACACAAAGATTTACAACCCCTTTAAAACAAGAAGTGTGTTACTGGCCAGATCGCCAGATTAAAATAAAGAAGGCAAGACAAAATAAAACTAATGGAGCATCAACATCTGAGGTTTGGTAGGCTGCAATATATTGCATTATCTTCTTGAAGACCAAGCCTTTTCTGGCAATTTGTGTTTACAAGTTTAAATCTCTGGGCCAGATTCTGAAAGGGCTTACGACGGCGCAGCGCCATGTACGCCGTCGTAAGTCCGAATCCGACCCGTCGTATCTATGCGCCTGATTCTTAGAATCAGTTACGCATAGATCGGATCTTAACTGCATTTTTTTTTGACCACTAGGTGGCGCTTCTGTCGAATTCCGCGTCGAGTATGCAAATTAGCTAGATACGTGAATTCCCGAACGTACGCGCGGCCGACGCAGTAAAGTTACAACGTTTACGTTAGGCTTTTCCCGGCGTATAGTTGCCCCTGCTATATGAGGCATAAGTGTGGCGTAACAATGTTAAGTATGGCCGTCGTTACCGTGTCGAAATTTGAAAAAGTTACGTTGTTTGCGTAAGTCGTCTGTGAATGGGGCTGGACGTCATTTACGTTCACGTCGAAACCAATGACGTCCTTGCTGCGTACTTTGGAGCAATGCACACTGGGAAATTCCACGGACGGCGCATGCGCCGTTCCACAAAAAACTTCAATCACGTCGGGTCACAGTAGTTTTCCATAAAACACGCCCCCCTGCTACGCCGCTGCAACTTACGGAGCAAGTGCTTTGAGAATACAGCACTTGCCCGTGTAAGTTGCGGAGGCGTAACGTAAATCAGATACGTTACGCCCGCACAATTTTACGCGGCTGTACGTGAATCTGGCCCTCTATTTCTTTTGCTAGAAAATTACTTATAACCCCAAAATATTTTATATATATATATATATATATATATATATATATTTTTTTTTTTTTAAGAGACCTCAGGGAATAAAATGGTGATTTGTTGCAATTTTTTTTATATCACATGGTATTTACACAGCGTTTTTTCAAACGCAATTTTTGAGGAAATTGACCACTTCATCCCCTTAATGACAGGCCATTTTTTTGCGATGTGGCACTGTCAATTTTGCAGTTGTGCGACATTGTACCCAAAAAAAAATGATGTCCTTTTTTCTCCCACAAATGGAGCCTTTGGGCCAGATTCACAGCCAAGATACGACGGAGTATCTCAGATACTCCGTCGTATCTCTCAGAGTATCTATGCAACTGATTCATAGAATCAGTTACGCATAGATAGCCCTTAGATCCGACAGGTGTAATTGTTTTACACTGTCGGATTTTAGGATGCAATACCGCGGTCGCCGCTGGGGGGAGTTTGCGTCGTAAACCAGCGTCGGGTATGCAAATTAGTAGTTACGGCGATCCACAACGTTTTTTTCGCGTTCGCTACGTCGCTGCTAGTCTAGTTTCCCTTTTGCAAAGTTAGTCGTCGTTTTAGGTGCCCTAACTTTACACAGCACACGTATGTGCTGTATAAAGTACGGCAGTCGTTCCCGCGTCGAAATTTAAAAATGTTTCCTTCTTGCGTAAGACGACCGGGAATACGGAAGTACGCTACGCACGTCGGCGTTCGAAAAAATGACGTCACTTCGCGCAAAGCACGGCGGGAAATTCAAAAGGGAGCATGCGCAGTAGGTCCGGCGCGGGAGCGCGCCTAATTTAAATGGCACACGCCCCTTTGAATTACACATGCTTACCCCGGAGGCCGCCGGCGGAAGTTTTCTCGTGCTTTGTGAATCAGGCACTTGCGATAAAAACTTGCGGCGGTGTAACGTATCTACGATACGTTACGCCACCGCGATTCTACGTGAATCTGGCCCTTTATTTGGTGGTATTTGATCACCTCTGCAGTTTATTTTTTGTGCTATAAACAAAAAAAATACAGACAATTTTGAAAAAAAAAATAAACATAAAAGGTTTTTTTTTTACTTTTTGCTATAATATCCCCAAAAAATAATTCTCGGATTGCTGTATAAATTACACTGGCAGGAAAGGGGTTAACACTAAGAGGGATCAAAGGGTTTAGCGTGTCCTAGAGAGGTGCGTTCTAACTGTGAGGGGAGTGGACTGACGGAGTACAGAGAGATGGCTGTTCCTAATCGCTAAGAACAGACAATCACATTGGACTCCCCTGACAGAACGGGCATCTGCCTTGTTTACATTGGCTTACACTGAGGCGGCTGGACCAAAGTCTTGTAGAGTGAGAGAATTGTTGCTTTTATCCCTGGAGTTAATCCCCTTTTTGATGCATGCCAATATTCTGTTTGCTTTTTTAGCAGCAGCGTGGCATTGCATGCCATTGTTGAGACTATCTTCTACTAGGAACCCCAGGTCATTTTCCATCCTATACCTCCAATCAGCTGGTACCATTCCAGAGTTACCAAAGTACCCTCGGGTACAAGCCATCATGTCCTGGTGATTTATTAACCACTTAACCACTTAAGCCCTGAGCCTGTTTTTCAGATTCGGCGTTTACAAGACTAAAACAGTTTTGTTTGCTAGAAAATTGCTTAAACCCCCCAAAAATTATATATATATTTTTTTCTAACACCCTAGAGAATAAAATGACGGTCATCGCAATACTTTTTGTCACACCGTATTTGCGCAGCGGTCTTACAAGCACACTTTTTTTGGAAACAATTCACTTTTTTTAATTAAAAAATAAGACAACAATAAATTTGGCCCAATTTTTTTATATATTGTGTAAGATAATGTTACGCCGAGTAAAATGATACCCAACATGTCACGCTTTAAAATTGCGCCCGCTCGTGGCATGGCGTCAAACTTTTACCCTTAAAAATCTCGATAGGCGACGTTTAAAAAATTCTATAGGTTGCATTTTTTGAGCTACAGAGTAGGTCTAGGGCTAGAATTATTACTCTCGCTCTAACGATCGCGGCGATACCTCACTTGTGTGGTTTGAACATGGTTTTCATATGCGGGCGCTACTCGCGTATGCGTTCGCTTCTGAGCGCGAGCTCGTCGGAACGGGGCGCTTTAAAACATTTTTTTTTGTTTTCTTCTTTATTTTTATTGATTTTATAATTTTTTACACTGAAATAAAAAAAAATGTATCACTTTTATTTATATTACAAGGAATGTAAACATCCCTTGTAGTAGAAAAAAGCATGGCAGGTCCTCTTAAATATGAGATCTGGGGTCAAAAAGACCTCAGATCTCATATTTAGACTTCAATGCAAAAAAAAAATGGAAATTTTGTAATTTAAAGAAATGACAACAAAAAAATTGTCTCATTAAGACGCTGGGCGGGACTGACGTTTTGACGTCACTTCCGCCCAGCGAAGCTATGAGGACGAGTGGGGGCCATCTTGCCTCACTGATCAGGCAGCAGCACCCAATCTCCTCCGCCGCTACCGACAGCTACGGTAAGCGGCGGAGGACGCGGGAGAGCGGCGGGAGGGCGAATCCGCCGTGGAGACCGCCGTTATCGTTTACACGTCCGCCCACTGAAGAGATGGATACCTCGGTTGTGGCAGCAGCTGCTGCCGTTACCGAGATATCCATCTTTAAAAAGAGGACGTATATATACAGTGGGCGGGCGTTAACCGGTTAAGGACCCCTTCACACCGATATACGTCGGTAGAATGGTATGGTTGGGCACAATCACGTACCTGTACGTGTCTCTTTAAGCCCAGCCATGGGGTCGCGAGCGCGCCGACGGCAGCGCACTCGCGACCCGGTACTAAGCTCCGTGGCCACGCACGCAGGACCCGCGGACTCGATCGCCGCTGGTGTCCCGCGATCGGTCACCGGAGCTGAAGAATGGGGAGAGGTGTGTGTAAACACACCTTCCCTGTTCTTCACTGTGGCAGTGTCATTGATCGTCTGTTCCCTGATATAGGGAAAGACGATCAATAACGTCACAAGTCCAGCCCCGCTCCCCTACAGTTAGAAACTCATATGAGGTCACACTTAACCCCTACAGCGCCCCCTTGTGGTTAACTCCTAAACTGCAATTGTAATTTTTACAGTAAACTGTGAAAATGACAATGGTCCCAAAAATGTGTCAAAATTGTCCGATGTGTCTGCCATAATGGAAGAAAGGGGGGTTACTCCTGCGCTAATCTATCTGAAGCAAAATTGATAAACATATATTGACAAAAAAACAAGCAGCAACATAAACATGTGATAATCATGAAAAAGGCAAAAAAAATAAAAAATTGTTGCGCTAAGTGATACCAAATAAAATGAAAAAATTGGATAAGTAAAAATGGCATTGATAGCCAATGAGTGAAGACAGTGAACCAACTCAACAGCAGATAGTTAAATGAGCGTACATCTATATCGCAAGATATCTGCCTGTGAAAATAAAAAACTAGCAACAATAGTGCCAAACAACATACAAGTGCAAAAATAAATAATTGGTGATATTAAATGTCCAAGGCAGGACAGCCAGTATATTCCAAACAGATCAGAGTGTATCCACACACAAGGATTGTTCCGAATAAATACAGTAAAAAACAGTCCAATGAGAGGGAGGAAACATCAGAACTTCAGGTATACACTGATAGATGTGTCTAAGACAGGAAGTAGAGCTGTCATCCACCACCACAGCGATGAAATATTCTCCAGTGCCACACAGAGTAGTAAAGGGGGGACCCTTACTAGAACCGTAGGACCTCAGAGTGTAAGGTCTAAATCGCCTTTGCAGATAAACCTCTGCAGAGGTTATACTGGATCCTCCGACCTCCAGGCTCCTCTGAGTCTCCACAGAAAATCCTCCTCTGAGACCGGTAATAGAAGTGGTAGTATATTTATAGTATCCCACCAGATTCTGGAAGAACATTGGTTTATTGCTAGGAGGATCACAAGCGCTGGGAGCCAAGGAGTTAGGTAAAGGCAGCCATATGTCCTCTGAGATCTTCAGTCATCCCCAGGGAGAGCTGTGCTGTGTGCTGGACCTGCCATAATGTCGCAGTCACGAAAAAAAATCGCTGATCGCCGCCATTGGTAGTAAAAAAAAATATATATTAATAGAAATGCAATAAAACTATCCCCTATTTTGTAAACGCTATAAATTTTGCGCAAACCAATCGATAAACGTTTATTGCGATTTTTTTTTTTTTTTTTACCAAAAATATGTAGAAGAATACGCATCGGCCTAAACTGAGGGAATTTTTTTTTTTATATCTTTTTGGGGGATATTTATTATAGCAAAAAGTAAAAAATGTTGCATTTTTTTCAAAATTGTCGCTCTATTTTTGTTTCTAGCGCAAAAAAATTAAAACCACAGAGGTGATCAAATACCACCAAAAGAAAGCTCTATTTGTGGGAAAAAAAGGACGCCGATTATGTTTGGGAGCCACGTTGCACGACCGTGCAATTGTCAGTTAAAGTGACGCAGTGCCGAATCACAAAAAGGGGCAAGGTCCTTAACCTGCATAATGGTCCGAGTCTTAAGTGGTTAAAGGGGTTGTAAAGGTTTTTTTTTCTTTTCTAAATAGATTCCTTTAAGCTAGTGCATTGTTGGTTCACTTACCTTTTCCTTTGATTTCCCTTCTAAATGTTTTTTCTCTTATCGTCCATGGACGGACACAGCTCCTTAAATCTTGACAAGTGGGTTATGTTCTTGTTCACAGGAGAGAACTAGGCAGAAACATGTTAGATAATTAAATACATGTTACTTTTAACAGAGTTGAACAGCCCCACGCAGGGTGTGGTCCCTCCAGACATAACCCTCCTCCCTGCAGTATGCAGCCTCAGTTTCGTTCTGCCTAGCAAAGGAGAAGGACGTACGGCTCCCTTTGGGCCCAGCGCCCTGAGGAAAAGTTTTTTTTTTAAAGAATCTTCCATCAACTGTCGGCTGAGAGACAGGCTGGATATATAGATCCTTGTAGTCTTCTCAGTCCGGCCAGCGAGCATGAGCACACATTTGCAAAGAGGCTGGGTCTGCCACTACATACCCCATGACTCCTGGGGTGGCCGGTGAGCTTTCCGCTCCCAGGTCCACATATGACTGAGCTGTGGTGTTGTCTCACTCACAGTGGACCGGGCTGACAGCTACCTCCATTACGGTTGTAGGCCTGTCAGGAATGCATCAGTGAGGCCTCGTACACACGACAGAGAAACTCGACGTGCCAAGCCCGTCGAGTTCCTCGTCGAGTTCCTTGTTGAACTTGTCGAGAAGCTCGGCAGGCTTGCTTTGCGTACACACGTAACATACCAAAATCTGGTCGTTCTCCGGCGCGATGACGCTCACGACGTATGACGCGACTATAAAGGGGAGGTTTGATTTTGTTGGCGCCACCCTTGGGGCTCCTTTTGCTGATTCCGTGTTTACGCGTGTTAGTAAAAGTTTGGTGAGTGACGATTCGTGCTTTTCAGTCTTTGTGCTTTCAGATTGATCTCTGCCGTTCAGTTTGTACTTGTGTGGGTCGTATCTAGGCAATCGAGACGTGCGGTCAGGTCGTATTGTTTTACATTGCGGTCCTGTCCCCGCGTTTTTCATTGTCAGGGTCGTTCTTCATAGGTCTTGCTGTTCTTCACTGCGGTCTGTTTAGTGCAATTCTGATTTGTCGTTCGTAACTAGCCTTGTAGCCATGTTGCAGGCACCTAGTCGTCGCCGACTTCGTGCTAAGCATCTTCTGAGTATAGGTCTGTTTGTTTATGACCTAGACGATGAGGAGTTCATGAACAGGAGGAGGACACGTTCATGGACCAAGAATTGGTTGCTCCGTAGGAACCAATTCTCTCACATGCCTTTGCTGCGGGAGCTTCAGGAAAATAATCCTGTTGATTACAGGAATTTCCTGAGGATGTCTGATCCCGTCTTTCAGCACCTGTTGGCTTTTGTGTCCCCCTATATTACCAGGCAGGACACCGTTATGCGGGAAGCCATCAGTGCTGAGCAGAGGCTAGTTGCCACCCTCCGTTATCTGGCAACTGGGAGAAGCCTTCAGGACTTAAAGTTCTCCACGGGCATCTCCCCCCAGGCTCTGGGCCTCATCATTCCTGACACCTGCTCTGCCATCATCCAGGTTCTGCAGGAGGAATATATGAGGGTAAGTTTTCTCCTTTAATCTCACATTTTATGTCTATAATGTATGCTAATGTCTTGTAGTTATCTCCTCCTTCCCTAATTACCATGTCTGGAATATGCTGTGAATGTCCCCTTTGCCCCCATGCATGATGTAAACTTTGATGCCCCTTTTTTGGCCTACATGCATATTTCCCATCACTTACCTCCCCAGCATGCTATCCTGGGCCCCAACCTACCTAGTCTAGTCACTTCCCAATGTATTGTGTTATATCCATTGTAATGTCCCCCCCCTCCCCTCCAAAATGTGTTGTAAAGTCTATGTTCACCAATATTAAATTTTTTTTTTTTTAAATTTTAGGACTCCAAAACTCATCTAGCCCTCCCCTCCCAAATGTGTTGTAAAGTCTATGTTCACCAATAATCAAAATTATATTTTTTTAGTACTCCCAAACTCATCTAGCCCTCCCCTCCAAAATGTGTTGTAAAGTCTATGTTCACCAATATTAAATTTTTTTTTTTTAAATTTTAGGACTCCAAAACTCATCTAGCCCTCCCCTCCCAAATGTGTTGTAAAGTCTATGTTCACCAATAATCAAAATTTTTTTTTTTTAGTACTCCCAAACTCATCTAGCCCTCCCCCAAACTTGGGCACTGGCCCATCAGAGGGGGTGTTTAATGTGTTAATTGTCTAAATATATTTAGATATAATATGCTAGTTCCCAGAAATGTTATAATGCTTATAATGTCTTTGTATAATCTGCTTGCAAGGTTATGTGGCTAATTTTTTCTTTTTTTCTTCCCCAGCTTCCGTCCACACCACAGGAGTGGCAGTCTGTGGCTTTGGACTTCCAGACCCGATGGAACTTCCCCAACTGCGGGGGAGCCATCGACGGGAAGCACGTCCGCATCGTGCCTCCACCCCGTTCAGGATCCCAGTTCTTTAATTATAAGGGGTTCAACAGTATTGTGCTGATGGCGGTGGTGTCAGCACAGTATGAATTCCTTTTTGTGGATGTCGGGATGAATGGACGGGTATCGGATGGGGGAGCCTTCAGGCAGACGGAGTTCGCGCTTCGCCTTCAGGATGATGATCTGTCATTGCCACCGGATGACCAGAATGTAGAAGGCCTGCCATTTGTTTTCCTGGCTGATGAAGCGTTTGCCCTGGGACCCCATCTTATGAGGCCATACCCTCAGCGCACCCTCACCCCAGAGAGGAGTGTCTTTAATTTCCGGCTGGGCCGAGCACGTAGAGTGGTTGAGAACGCTTTCGGCATCATGGCCAGCCGGTTCCGCCTTTTCCTCACCTCTCTCCACATGGCGGAATATAAGTGGAATACAATTATTTTTGCCTGCTGCATTCTCCACAATTTTTTGCGGAGACAATCTCCAAATTATATGGCCCTGGTTGGGCCCGAGGCACAACATTTGACCCCTGCAGAAACTTTGGCGGGCCTTGAAGCTGGCCACACAGGACTGCCCCCCCAGAGTGCCCGTGAAGTCCGGGACAAATACATGGACTATTTCATGGGTAGGGGGGCAATACCATCTCAATCAAATTTGCCCTAATTGTAGCTTTCAACAAAATAAATCATAATCTTTTTTCTAAACTTGTTATGTCTTGCTTGTGTTGTTTGGAGTTCTTTACTAAGTGTAACTAAGTGTATTTTCATTATCAACTAGCAAACATTTCCCAGGTGACCCCCAAACCAAACACATAGAAAATTTAACGTATTTTAGGAAAAACACCACACACTTTTTTGATGTTCAAAAGCTCTTTATTTTCTTAATTTTTTTATTTTTATTTTTTCCAAAATACCCTACAAAAATTTTTGGTATATTTTTCTCATACAATATACAATCATTTTTGTATTTTTTTGGGTTTTTTTACTCATACAATATACAATCATTTTTGTGGGTGATTTTTCTCATACAATATACAATCATTTTTGTATTTTTGTTGGTGATTTTTCTCATACAATATACAATCATTTTTGTAATTTTTTTGGTTATTTTTCTCATACAATATACAATCATTTTTGTATTTTTGTGGCTGATTTTTCTCATACAATATACAATCATTTTTGTATTTTTTTTGGTTTTTTTACTCATACAATATACAATCATTTTTGTGGGTGATTTTTCTCATACAATATACAATCATTTTTGTATTTTTGTGGGTGATTTTTCTCATACAATATACAATCATTTTTGTAATTTTTTTGGTTATTTTTCTCATACAATATACAATCATTTTTGTATTTTTGTTGGTCATTTTTCTCATACAATATACAATCATTTTTGTAATTTTTTTGGTTTTTTTGCTCATACAATATACAATCATTTTTGTAATTTTTTTGGTTTTTTTGCTCATACAATATACAATCATTTTTGTAATTTTTTAGGTTTTTTTTCTTAATAAACATTAAAATCTGGTTATTTTATTTTTTTGTTTTTTTTTTTATTAAAGAAACTGTCAAATCTGGTTATATTATTTTTTTTTTTTTTTTTATTATTAAATAAAGTATAAAATCTGGTTATATTATTTTTTTGGTTTTTTTTTAATTAAAGTATAAAATCTTGTTATATAATTTTTTTGTTTTTTTTTTAATTAAATAAAGTATAAAATCTGGTTATTATTTTTTTTTTTTTTAAATTAAATAAACAGCTAAATCTGGTTATATTATTTTTTTGGTTTTTTTTTAATTAAATAAACAGCTAAATCTGGTATTTAAATTTTTTTTTTTTTTTTTTTCTGATTCAGACTCTCCCCAAAACATCTATTTTTTAATTTAGTTTCCGCCCTCCTTGCTCTTTCGTTTATTTTTCTGTTGGCCAGATGTATCTCCTCCACCTCTTCTCTGCAGGCCCATATTTCGGAGATCAGCATCTGTTTAGTATGCCTGTCCAAGCCACCACCTGATCCTGAAATGTGGGACAAAATTTTTTTTTTAAATTAGGCAGGCCTACATCTACATTACCTGAAGCTGGGTTAGTTATATGTTACTTTACCTGATGTGGTGGCAGGCTGCGCATCATCACCATCCCTCGGGGGTGTGGCTTGCTGGACTTCTTGCTCCCTTCTTGCTTCATGACGCCCTACGAGAATGAAGAAAATGGAAACAGGATTTTTATAGCTTATAGGCCTGAAAGAGGAATATGATTCACTTTATACAATTTCTGGGACTATTGATGTTTAGAAAAACCCCTCAGGGCAAAACACAGGATTGAAGGCATTCACAAAGATCCTGACAAATCTTGTAGCTTTGGTCTACTTTTAAACATGTAAGCCAACCAAGTATACACTGGATCACCTCAGCTCTGTGTGAAGCCCAAAATGGGTTATTAAAGGGGACAACAATTATGCAAATGAGTCCACATGTGTCACCGACTGCTGAGCAGACTCTCCTTTTACTGTATATTTAATTATTAAAAAAAGTTTTGTGGTTTTAATAGCACATCTACATAATTTTCACGATTGATCTCACCACAATTTTAAAAAAATGTCATAATTTGTAGGATTTTAAACACAATATTTAGTCGTTCCGAATGGACGTCCAGTTTGACGACAAATTCTTGTGCATAAAAAAATATTACAGTACAACCTGAAATAAAAAACACATGGCGCGGAACAAATCTTACAAAATATATAACAAACTTACTTCTTCTAATCACTCTCCTGATCCTCTTCATTTGTTCCGGCTCACGTTTTTTAAGGTCACACCACCTTTTCCGGATCTGCTCCTTGGACCTTTTCACCCCAAATTTCTGATGGAGACTCCTCCTCACCTTCTCCATTATTTGGGCCTTGACCTTATTAGGGTACTTATATGGCCCATGCCTCCCATCGTAGTCCTCTGCTTTGAGGATGAGGACCATCTCCACCATTTCCTCAAAGGTCATGTTGGAGGCCTTACAACGGATTCGCCATGCTGCCATATTCTCCATGTGCTTCCAACAAAAAAAAGATGGAAAAGGGGCGGGGAAAATACGACACCATGAACGTCAGGGGCGGGGAGACGTGCGTAAAGTCCCACATGCGCGTGTATAAAGGGCTACCACGTGAGTAAAAGGGGCGTTCACAGTTTGTGGAAGACAGCGGAGATAACGATCGGGTCAAAGAGCGGTATGTAACTACATTTTACATGTTTTTCTTGATTGAAATTTGAAGGTAATGGTCCGCTATAGTGCCGTCGTACGTAAACAACGCTTTGATTATGCATTTTGATCCAACTACTGTTGTGTGGGCAATCTCGGTTCTCATCAGGATGTCTTCTAAAAACAAGTCGGTTTAAACATGATGCAAATGGTCGCTTTTATGTCTTGACCAAACTATATCGGGAGTGCTTTTCTCTAACTAACGTTTCATACACAAATGAGGATGAGATCTGGCTTATTAGTTCGACACAACTGGTCATGTTTCCTAGGAACTGACCCAACATGATCTGCTGCCAATTCCTCCTTGTCGTTTTTGCGACGGAAGATAAGGGGCGGGGGGGAAACATCAATTTTTTTTAAGCATGGGCGGATGTCGTGTGCGGAGTGTATATAAGGCTCGAACACATGTAGCGTCCATACGACCGGGTTGCGTAAGAAAGACGTTTGAACGACAAGCGTGTAGGTATGCTTCGAACTTGGGACAGCAGTGGCATATTCAGGAAAGACAGACATTTAAAGGAGCAATAAGCCAAAATTGTTTGGGGCAGAAATAACTAACTTTACATTATATCAGTCTTGATTTCATGTCCTCATTGTCCCTTTTTGCTTTTAAGCAGCTGTAATCATTTGCATAAATCATCACTTCCTGGTTCTCTGGCTCCCTCTCAAATTTATCAGGGGAGCTTGTCACTGTGGTCTAAGCTGTGTGTGTAAAAATCCACCAAAACAATGCTAATAATTTTAGAAATTAAAATATGCCCTGCTTTTATTTTTTTTGGGTTCTGTGTGTCTCTTTACTTCACAGAAACATTAAATAAATTTAAAACCAAAAGTGAAACTAGAGGCACATTATATGTATGCACTTGTATGTCTCTAGACACTGTAAACAGTCATTTCCTCCAAAAATATAGTTATCCATTAGTGACCCTTTAAGGGCTAGCTTGTGAGAAAGAGTAATTAACTTTATAGATTGTGTAGTGACATTATTTTTTTATCCTTGGTTTTGGACAGGAAAAGATGAATCTCTTTAACCGACCCGACTTCTTGGAGATCTTCATTGATAGGTGGCAAGAACTTCCTGTTCTGTGGGCCACCAAAGACCCCATCTCGAGAAATAGAGAATTGCGCAAAACTGCACTGGAGAGCCTGCTCCCACTTGTGCGGAGACAGGTGGGGTTTGATGTGACAACTGACCAGTTGGAGGTCAAAATTGGGACCTTGAGAGGCACCTACAGGAAGGCACGCAACAAGGTCTTGGCTTCGATGAGGTCTGGAGCTGGAGCAGGGCGGGTATTTAAACCCAAGTTGTGGTACTACAGCAAACTGAGCTTCCTGGATGAACACCTGGAGGTAAGGGAGTCACTTTCTAGCCTTCCCCCCAGAAGCCACAGAAGGTCCAGCCTTCCCTCCAGCCAACCTGCTGCTCCCTCTGCAGATGAAACCTCTCAGCAGCCTTCCATCCTGGATGAAGATCCGGATTTGCCCAGCTGGAGCCAGGTATATAGTACTTTCAATGTGCAAATGTGTGGTGTTTAAATGTTGTTAAAGAGATGTAAATTAAGATATTAAAGGTAAATAAAAATTAGATCTAAAAGTGTTATTCCTAAAATTTGTCAGTATTGGCCATGAATTTTTGTGGTGTGATTGACCATAAAACATGGGTCAGAATGATTGGCTTAGCTAAGTCGTGACAAAAAAAAATGCTACAGTCAGGAGCTTAAATAAATAAAACAAAAATTTTTTAAAATAGTAAAACTTTACTTTTTTTCCATACACAGGACGAGACCAGGCAGCAGGAGGATCAGGAAAATGCCAGGCAGGAGGAGGACAGGGTGAGTGGCTTGGAGGAGGCTGCAGGCCCAAGTATCTTGGACGTGTTGGCAGGCCCAAGTATCAGTAACGTGGTGGCAGGCCCAAGTGGAGCGGATGAGGTGGCAGGCCCAAGTGGGTTGCACGAGGTTGCTGGGCCAAGCACAAGATGCCAGGTGTCTCCTCTTCGTCTGCGTCCGAGAAGGCAGGTGAGGGATACAAGGGTGCGTGACGCCTCACTAGCCCTCATTCGGGACGCCCATGCAACCCTGCAACAGCCTCCCACTGCTCAGGAGGGATTTGTAACAGTGGTTTTGGCCAAAATGTCAGAAATGACATTAGACCAACGCCTCCTCTTTGAGGGCCTCCTCATCACCCTCGCAAATCAGGGGGTGAGGGGTCTTCTCACGGAGGACACTGTGATTTGCCGCCATCCCCATCCTCACACACCAGATAACTCCCAAGCTCCCCCACCTTCTTCTTCTTCTCATGCTCCTTCTCAAGCTCCCCCACCTTCTTCTTCTTCTTCTTCTTCTCATGCTCCTTCTCAAGCTCCCCCACCTTCTTCTTCTTCTTCTTCTTCTCATGCTCCTTCTCAAGCTCCCCCACCTTCTTCTTCTTCTTCTTCTCATGCTCCTTCTCAAGCTCCCCCACCTTCTTCTTCTTCTTCTTCTCATGCTCCTTCTCAAGCTCCCCCACCTTCTTCTTCTTCTCATGCTCCACCTGAACATTCTTCTTCCTCTTCTTCTCCTGCTCCTTCTGAACATTCTTCTTCCTCTTCTTCTCCTGCTCCATCTGAACATTCTTCTTCCTCTTCTTCTCCTGCTCCATCTGAACATTCTGCTTCCTCTTCTTCTCCTGCTCCATCTGAACATTCTGCTTCCTCTTCTTCTCCTGCTCCATCTGAACATTCTGCTTCCTCTTCTTCTTCTACTACTCCTCCTCCTTCTACTGCTCCTCCTCCTTCTACTCCTCCTCCTTCTACTCCTCCTCCTTCTACTGCTCCTCCTCCTTCTACTCCTCCTTCTACTGCTCCTCCTCCTTCTACTCCTCCTCCTTCTACTCCTCCTCCTTCTACTGCTCCTCCTCCTTCTACTCCTCCTTCTACTGCTCCTCCTCCTTCTACTCCTCCTTCTACTACTCCTCCTCCTTCTACTGCTCCTCCTCCTCCTCCACCTCCTCCTCCACCACCGTCGGCTACTCATCCTCCACCACCTTCGTCTACTCCTCCTCCTGGCATGAGTACTACCCCTGTGGCACCACCTCCAGCCAGGCAGAAGAGGAAGGCTGCTGAGAAGGCTGCAGAGAAGGTGAAAGAGCAGGCTGCAGGGAAGCCACCAAGGAAGGCCTTGAAGAAATCCAGAAAGTGACTCCCTTACTTCCATGTGGTGTACCAGAGTTCAGGCTGCTGTAGTACCACAACCTGGTGACATCTGCCTGCCCTGCTCCAGTTTCTGACCTCGGGGAGTCCAAGACCTTGATGCGTGACTTCCTGAATGAACCTCTCAAGTCCCCATTTTGGCCTCCAACTGATCACCAGTCACATCAGGCCACACCTGGCTGTGCACAAATGGCAGCAAGCTCTCCAGTGCTGACTTTTGCATATTAAATTTTTTTTTATTACCAAAATAAATGGTACATTTTTTTTTTACAGTTCATACTTGTCCTTGTATTTTTTTACATTTCAATTTTGCAAGTGAGAAGGCAGGTTCTTATTTTTAAAAAATTGGATATAAGGTGTAATTTGAAAGGGACACATGAGATAAGACAAAGCAATAAGGTTTCTATGGGGGGAACTTGACATTACAAAAAAAAAAAGTATTTGCATTTTTTTAAAATTTAAAATTAAGGTGAATATTAAAAGCAGGATTTAAAACACACGACCAAAATAAGGTGACAATAAAAAAAAAAAAAAATATTGAGTCCAGTAAGAAAAAGGTTCCACCTAATTTTAAGGAACTCTGTGTGAATATCGTAAAAAAAAATTATATTGCTGTTTTGTGCCCTTAGAAAAAATTGTGTAAAGCGCTGCAAATAAACGATTAAATAATGTTGGAAGCGACACGAATGTGCTATCTCCATTCCAAACGCTAGTTTTACCTATGTTGGTCTCCAGTGTCTAAGTTTTTGACAGGTTTCTTAGCATACACACGACCGAGTTTCTCGTTTAAAAAACAGCCCGATGAAGAACTCGTCGAGCCAAAATCCACTGCCATCGAGAAAATAGAGAACCTGCTCTCTATTTGCTCGACGAGTTCCTCGGCGGCTCCATCGGGCCGAAAATGTACACACGACCGAGTTTCTCGACAGAATCCGGCTCTTCACCGAGATTCTCGACGAATTCTGCCGAGAAACTCTGTCGTGTGTACGAGGCCTGAGCCCTCGCTTGGACGGGGTAAGTACAGTCCCTCCCGCTTGGGTGGGTTGGTACGGCTGGGCATTCCTGGAGTTCAGGGGTCCTCCCATCCTCCCTTCCCTGCTACTTTTCCTTTGCTGCATTGCTAAAATTGCTGCTGTCGGGGGGGGGGGTCTTACTGATGGGACTGTGGTGCGTCTGGCATGCGTTTCTGTGCTGGAAACGTTTGGCGGCCATCTTTGATGAGTCTTTGGCCTCTAGTGGTACACGCTGTGTACTGAGGGCGCTGTGCAGTCTCCTCCTGTGATGGTGAGTCCCCTGGGTAATCCCCTGGTCAGTGCAGCAAGAGGGTGGGTTTTCATTGTAGCCTGAATAGGGAGCCTCTGTTTTGGAGTCAGTATCTGGGTTCTTCTTTCCCAAACATGCCTCGGTGGCAGCTGGTGCTCCTGCACCTGGAATTCCCACAGACACTTTATTGGCAGTCCTGGAAACTTTTGTTGCCAGGGTGGGAGCAGAGTGCAGACGTAAGGGGGGTAAAAAGCGCCCTCTCCCCCGCTATCCCCTGGGGAATGCTCTGTATCAGACTAGGACCTGGCTGTGGTTCAGGTCCCCGGTTCTGTTTTATCTGGAGCCGTGGACCAGGTACTTGTGAGGATGACCCCTCACTTGGGTCAGTGCATGACAAGGCACTTGTTGGTGCGCTTTTCAATGCTGTAAGGGACTCCCTTAAGCTGGATAGTGCAGCTGGGCTTCCGCTGTAGGCTCGGTCTTTTTTGGGTCACACAAATTAGACCGCTCTGTGAAGGTTTTTCCTTATGTGCCCTTCTTTGATAATTTCATTGATGCGGAATGGGAATAGCCACAGAAGGCTTTTGTAGTCCCTCACCGCCTGGTGGTTCGGTACCCCTCTTCAAGAGGTAGGGCTTCTCCTCCGGTGGTGGACCCTCCGGTTGTCAGGGTTAATGAGGTATCCACTCTCCCTATTGAGGGAACCCCTGCTTGTATGGATCTGACTGATAGGAAATCTAAAGTACTGACCCGTTCGATTTTTATCATGCTGGGGTCTCCCTTGTGGCCTATTGTGGCCACTCCTCTGGGGTCTCAGTCACTCACTGAATGGGCAAGCATTTTGCACCAGACTGTGGAGGAGCACCGACTCCCTCCCGAAGTTATTAGGCTAGCGGACCAGCTGGTCCAGGGCCTTGTATATGTCTGTGATGCTTCACAGAATGCCGCGCCCTTGATATCCACGACATTGGACATATGACGACATTATCAAGGATGTCACTGGAGGGAAGAGCACTCTCCTCCCTCAGTCCTCCAGGGGGAAGGAGCCCCGCCGTCGGACGGGTCCTTCCTTTCCCACGCCGAAGCAGTATTTTTGTCAGTCAGGGTCCGTGGGCAAACCCTCCCAGGCCGACAAAGGCTCAGCTGGGGGACTAAAACGTCCCTGGGTGCGTAAGCCGAACACGCCGGCACCCAAACCTGCCATTGTATGTAGCCTTCCCCTGCCCATCTCTGGGGTGGGGGGTCGGCTTTGCAGGTTCACAGCTCGGTGAACCTCCCTGCTCTCCGACCAGTGAGTCTGCAAGGTGGTCTCTTCGGAGTACTAGATAGGGTTCCTTCCTGTCTACGAACAGATTTTTTCCCTTGTGTCTCCCTCTCCTTCTGGCTCGTTGGTCTGCCCTGGGGCAGTGTGGGACATGCTAAGCTGTGGGGTAATTTCACCTGTCCTGCAGGATGAGAGGTTTGAGGGATTCTATTCGAATCTGTTCTTGGTCCCGAAGATAGACGGGATCCGTCTGATTTTGGGCCTCAAGCTCTATATGCCTTTGTGAACGTTGGGTAGTTCCGCATGGAATCCATTCGTTCAGTGGTAGCTTTGCGATGGGGGAGGACCTTCCTTTTTGATCTGGCGTCGGCACCAAGAGTTTTCACCAGGGAGCTCGCACTTATCCTAGCTTTGCTGGGATAGCGTGGCTTTGCCATCATGGGCTACTTAGATGACTTTCTTCTGAGAGCAGCCTCTGGCTCAGAATTAGTGGCTGTGTCTATAGCCATTCAGACCCTCTGAGAATTCGGGTGGGTGTTAAACATTTTGAACGCGGTCCTGGTTCCGATTTAGCATTTGGATTACCTAGGGTTGATCCGGACTCCTCGGTGGCGAAGGTCTTTTTCCCCCTTGAGAAATTGCAGACTCGTCAGTCTGAGGTGAAGGCATTGGCATCATGCAATCGGTCATCTCTTCGTTTTGCATGCAAGTCCTAGGCCTGTTGGTAGCTTCCTTCGAGGCGGTACCGTATGCCCAGTTCCACACATTTTCCAGAGGGAAATACTGTCCAAGTGGTACAAATCTTTGTCTCTGGATCATCAGATTCAGGTGCACCACCTAGTCTGAGTCTTTCTGAATTGGTGGCTGAAATCCCCGACTCTTCGGTCCGGGAAGTCGTTTCTTCCCTTCCAGTGGACGGTGATTGCGACGGACGCCAGCCTCACGGGTTGAGGGGGGCGCCTGCGGGGTCCAGTCGGCCCAGGGTCACTGGACTCTAGTGGGCCTACGGCCACATCACCCTGAATGCACCCGCTTTTGTCTGATCTCGGTAGCTAACCAGGGTCGGGCCTGGTTAGTACTTAGATGGAAGACCACCTGGGAATACCAGGTGCTGTAAATCCTGTCTACCGATCATTGACCTAGTACTTTGGGCGATCGGCAGGACTACCGGAGTCGCCAGATGCTGGACAAGGGCGACTGGTCTTTGTACTTGGAAGTGTTTCAGCTCCCTTGTAGGAGGTGAGACTCACAAGGCATGGATCTCCTGGCCGCTCATCTCAACCGCAAGGTGTCGAAGTTCGTGGCCAGGTCTAGTGATCCTGTACAGACGCGTCAGTCACGTTGGTGGCTCTTTGGGGTCAGTATCGGCTACTTTATGCCTTTCCTCCATTGTAGTTGCTTCCTCGGCTGCTCCACAGAGTGGAGTCCAAGGGGATCCCGATGATTCTAATCGCTCCAGATTGGCCTCGGCGTCCTTGGTACGTCGATCTCGGGTGCCTGGTGTCAGAGGTACCCTAGGGGTTTGCAGAGGGGGCGAGCAGGAGTGTCAGGACGCCCACTAACACACAGCTCCTTTCTCTATCTGCAAAGTAGAGAGTGTCCTGACATGCCTGCTCGCCCCCTCAAGAGGCTTTCTCCACACCAGGGAGATGAGCGTCGCATTACGGTGTGTAGTTACAGACAGAAGAACAGGAAGTGAGCATTTCTCAGAAGAAATAAGGACATTTAAAAGCAAAATTTAAGGATGAGCTAAGTGAAGGAGGACTGCACTAAGGTAAAGGAAGCTATTCAGGAAAAAAATAATCCTTTACAACCCCTTTAAGCACCGTTTGGGGGCAGATTTCAGCCTTGACTGTTTTTTTTCAGTGGCCTTTTGCGGTCCATTCCCTGGTGGGTACCTTTTGGTGCAGGGGGTTTGTCATATACTTTCCCCTCTTGGCCCATCTCTTCCCCCATGGGTTTTGACTCTGGTGCTCTCGGTACTTCAGGAACCTTCCTTTTGGAAACATCAGAGATTCTTCCCTTCACACTATCTTGGAAGGTGGCATTTTTTAGTGGCCATTACTTCTGTCAGAAGGGTTTCTGAGTTGGCGGTCTTGTCTTGCAAGTCACCATGCTTGATCCTCCATAAAGATTAGGTGGTGGTGGTGCGCCCACGACCTTTCCTTCTTCCGAAGGTGGTTTTGGCCTTTCACCTGAATGGACGTCAGAGAAAAGGATTTTACGGTGAGTACAAAAAATCCTATTTTTTCTTTGTCTGAATTTATCACTTCCTGTTTCTCCTCAGTAAACTTGCCACCATCATCCGAGCGGTGGTAAGTCAGCCAGAACAGCTTACTGAACAGCTTACTGACGAGGAACAGAAAGTGAGAAATTCAGACAAAGAAAACAAAGAAAAAAACATTTAGAAGGAAAATCAAAGAAAAAGGTAAGTGAACCAACAATGCACTAGCTTAAAGGAACCTATTTGAAAATAAAAAACAAACCTTTACAACCCCTTTAATGCTAAGTTTCCCAAGTCTATTTCTAATTCTGTCCTCTTTTAGCCATGAGGGTTGCTTCCTGTGATGTATCATGAGGACAAACACTGCAGTTTTGGTTACTGAAGCCCCCTGATTCCCTTGTGAAGACTAGGGAGAAGAATACATTCAATACCTTCACCATCTCTCCCCATCCTTTGTAACCAGATGTCCTTCCTCATTTTGTATGGTGCCAATATGGTCTGTCCTCCTTCTTTTTTTACTGTTTATATATTTAAAGATATTATCTTGGGATTTATTTTGCTCTCCTCCGCTATGTGTCTTTCGTGTTCTATCTTAGCCACCCTAAATGCACCCTTACCTATCTTGTTGCATTCTTTGTAAAGTCTGAATGCTGGTGATGATCCCTCAGCCTTGTATTTTTTAAGGCCTTTTCCTTTGCTTTTACTGTATATGCATTTTTACATTGGAGTTAAGCCATCCAGGACTTTTGTTCACTTTTAAATTTATTTCCCAATGGGATGCACTGTCTAATGCCCTTATTTAATATGCTCTTAAAGCATACCCATCTCTCCTCTGTGTCCTTTGTTCCTAAGATTTTATCCCAATTTATATCTTCTAGCAATGTTCATAGTTTAGGGAAGTTGGCTCTTTTGAAACTCAGTGTCTTTTTGTTCCCCTTGTGTTTCCTAATTGTGTGACTTTATACTGAAGCCAATTGATCTGTGATCACTGTTTCCTAAATTGCACCGTATTTCCACATCCGTGATCAGGTCTGTATTGTTGGTAAAGCGCTTTGGCACCACCGACTGGTGGTATATGTGCGCTTCACAAACAAATAGTAATAAATAAATAAAATAATCAGTAGACCTAGTAACGCCTTGTTTCTAGACGTTTAGGAACTGGCGAGCCTTGGACAAATGCGTGGTTCCCTCTGCCCAGTTTGTTTGGATAATCCCCCCATTATGATAATACTTCCCTACCTAATCCAAATTGTGATAAGAGGTCAGTCTCCCCTTCCTCCATCAGGTTGGGGGCCTATAGCATACTCCCAGTATTTTCCCCTTAGCTTAATCCCTTTGGAGCTCTACCCATAAAGATTCCACCTACTCCCTAGCTCCCTTAGTGATGTCATCTCTCACATTCACTTGTACATTATTCTTGATATATAGGCATAACCCTTCCCCTTTTTTACCCTCTCTATCCCTGCGCTAAAGGGAATACCCTTGAATGGTTGCCACAAAATCTAAATCCTCCTCGTTCAACAGTATCTCTAGTTTACAGTATCATTTGTTTTGTGAAATATTAAAGATGATGTTTTATGCTGATTAAGTAGATACCTAACATGTCACGCTTTAAAATTGCTTGTGAATATACCTTGAGACAACTGGATTAGTTTAGGATGGGGGGGGCCAGCTCGGGCTTTGGACACAGTCTTGAACCCAGATGGGGTGCCTGGAGCTGGAGACGGTCCTCCTATCGAATGTACTTCGAGAATACCCAGACCTATATACCTCTGTTCGCAATTGAGGACTACTGTAGTTAACCGTGTATTGTTATCATTTGATGTGCTGTACGTGGCGTTGTTTGACCGCTACAAATGCTCTTGTTTTATTTCTTGTTTTATCTCTTGTTACTTACTGCGACACTCAGCTTGTCTGAATAACTTTGAATGTACCTTGAAAAACTTCAATAAAAATCTATTGATGAAAAAAATTGCTTGTGAAATGGCGACAAACTACGGTACTTAAAAAAAAAAAAAAACTCCATAGACGATACTTTAAAAAAAAAATTAAGGTTATCTGTTTAAAGTTGGAGGAAGTCTAGCGCTAGAATTATTACTCTCGCTCTAATGTTTGCGTCAAACACCGTTTTCATATGCGTGCGCGACTTGCGTATGTGTTCACTTCTGCATACAAGCACAAAATGTTATTTATTTTAATTACTTTTTAATCCTATTACAAGGTTTAACGGGAGTCACTTTTGGGCATAGGGTGACTGAGAAAATATTGGATTACTTCAAATGGGACATTAATTACTTCAAATGGGACATTAATATTCACTAAAAATATCTCTCAAGAAATATGAAGATGTTATCCCCTGTGTGCTGTGAGGTCTATGCACAGGAAGTAACGCCTAATATGGGCAATCCAGGATATATGTAAAGACTGACTGAATAGGAGGTGCTGATGTCGTCAACTCCAGCCACCTGGCTGCCTGTTGTAATGTAAATTAATCCAGGCTAACTAAGGTTCTTTTCATTGTGGCTTACACCAATTAACCCTGCAATTGTGTGAAGGAGTTCTGTGTTGATATATCTATGATGTGTATTGTAGTTTAGGAGACGACCAGTCTAGGAAATTCAAAGGTCATGTCTCTGAGTCATTTTGGCTGCTAAGGGATGTATTGACACTCAGAAAAAAGTGTATTGGGGGCTCGTTATGTAACCATTGTGTGATGTTGTGGGTGGATCCGGGTCATTGTTCAGTATTCTCAAGTGTATAAAAAGAGACTGCATTCCTTCCAATAAAGTTCATATTCCTGTTTGACCTTCAACACGGAGCTTTGTCTCATATTTGGGGGATAATTATTCCTATGGGTTCGCCTGACTGTGTGTCTGTAGCTGCCTTGGTGTTCAGAAAGGGAATGTCCTAAACGGCTTTAACCACTCTCATACTTGGGGTGTCGTTACACTGGTGGCAAGCAGCGGGATGATTCCCACAGCCTAGAAGGACAGCTACAAGAGGATACAGGCCAATGGAAGCACAGTATGAACGGCTAAAGCTCTCTACCCTCAAGGACTTATTGGAGAACTGGGGCAGACCAGCCAACAACCGTAAGAAGAGGGACATTATCGCAGAACTAGTCAAAATGGTTCGAGCCAAAAGACCCAACATAACCGAAAAGTCCCAGCGTAACAGACAGGACACACGAAGAGGCAAGTTTTGATCGGCTGTTAACATAAGACTGGCACATTATGGTACCAACCCTACAGTGGAGATCATAGGCCACGTTATAGCGGCTGTGGATGCAAATTGGCTACAGCAAAGAGGTGCTGCAGCAGCAGAAGTCACAGCAACTGAAAGGAGAAAGGTACATTTTGCTGCTTTTTAAAATTTCATCGAAACAGAAGGGGAGATTGATGGATACCTTGCCGTTTTTGAACGGCAATGTGCCCTACACCGGGTGCCCACAGAGGAATGTCTGGGAAATTGTCCGGCTGGGCCAGTGAAGCGTTCAGGGCCATCCCAGACGAGGATATTATGAACTATGGACTGGTAAAAGAAGCACTGTTGGCCAGGTTTGCCGTCACGCCGGAGGCATATGGGAGGTGGTCAGCAAGCTGACTGGAGACTCATATACCGAGTGGGCATGTCGCCTACACTGCACAGCATATCACTGGGTCGCTGGATTCCAAGCAGTATCCGGGGAAGAGGTTCTGCAGGTGTTACTGCTGGAGCACTTCTTTGACAAGCTGTCCCTGGAAGTCAGAGAGTGGGTCCAGGACTGAAAACCTTTCACCTTGCCTGAAGCAGCTCGCCTGGCGGATGAATACACAGACGCCCGCAAACTGGATAACCCTGTGGTCAAGACAACAGCTCGGGTGGATTATCGATCAGTGGCACCCCCTCCAGCTGCTGCCCACCAACCACGGTCGTACCGCCCTACAGCACCACCTTCAGCGGCCACTTATTCTCAGCAGCCCAGGTTCAACTCCCAGAACTACTCACAACCCAGCAGGTGTTTCGGGTGTAAACAGCTAGGGCACAAAAAGACAGACTGTCCGTTGAATCCAGCCAGGCAGTCCCAGTTTTGGAGAAAGCCAGCAAGGGGGAACCCCTGCACATCCATGCCTGCGGCCCACTGCATTGAGGAGGAAGAACATTGGGGCATCCTGCACAAGGCTGATCCAGTACAAGCAGCTAATCGGGACAACAGGCAGACTGTCCGGGTCAATGGAAAGGTAGCCAATAGCCTATGTGATACTGGCGCCACCATGACCCTACTACAGAAGAGCCTCATCCCAGAGAGCCAACACATCGGAGACACTGTAGCCGTGAGTGTGGCGGGATTGGGGGCTTGGTTCGGGACACGTGAATGTGGGGGTGATGAAGGATTTACCAGCGGATGTACTACTGGGGAATGATTTGGCCCCACTCATTTCTGCTTACGCCCCGATGGGCCCCGCTGAACTACCTGTGCCCAGTGACTACCTGTACTCAGACAGGTTCTGCTGGAACCCCCGTTTGCTGAGACCCGGGTAAGACTATCTCCCCCCGACATGTACCTTAGATCAGGCACAATATCACAGTCTAAAATTGGAATGTGACAAGTTAGCCAGTAAGAAACCTGAGATGCAACAACACATATTATGAGATGTCCTATGGCTTGAACATTGAAATGTACAAATTGGCAGAAATTGTCAAAAGGTTAAATCGGATTTGCGCCCGGGTTTTGCCTTACCTCTCCCAAGAGCATCAGCAACAAGTCCTGGGAGCCATTGAGAGAGCAAAGCAAGTGACTGCTCCAGAACTGAATTCCATTATTACCAGCCCTTGTAATAGAAATAAGGATGACAGATCCTCTTTATGGAGAGATCTGGGGTCTCTCCAACTCTGTGATCAGGCAGCCTCACCATCAGATCATTTCTCAGGCAAGGGGCCAATAAAAAACTTGCCCTGAGCATTTTAATATTGGTGCAAGAGTGCTGCTTAAATCTAAGGCCTTGTACACACAGGGCAAACATGTACGATGAAAACGGTCCGCCGGACCGTTTTCAGCGTACATGTCTGCCCAGGGATTTCTGTATGATGGCTGTACTCACCATCATAAGAAATCCGCACGTACTCGATACGCGGCGACGTGCACGGCCCTGCCAGTTCAATGCTTCCACGCATGCGTCAAAGTCAATCGACGCATGCGAGGGATGGCGGCCGCTCGGACATGTACGGTAGGTCTGTACAGACGACCGAACATGTCCGACGGACAGGATTCCAGCAGGCTGTTTCTAAACAAGTTTGGAAATATTTGCCCACTGGAAAAAGGCCCGGCGGGCAAATGTACGCTGGAATCCTATCCGCTCGGCTGTACAGACGACCGAACTTGTCTGCTGAAACTGGTCCGCGGACCTGTTTCAGCACACATGTTCGGTCGTCTGTACGGGGCCTAAGAAGGAAGTACAGTACTCCACAAATGCTTGTCCTGAAAATGTTAATGTTTAATGTTTTAACGCTTAGTATTGCTTAGACGATAGATAAAGGGCGGTACACCATAAAAAAATTATCCTAAAAATATTAAAAGCCAGCAGCTACAAATACTGCAGCTGCTGACTTTTAATAAATGAACACTTACCTGTCCTGGAGTCCAGCGACGTCGGCAGCAAAAGACGAGCAATCACTCGTCTCTCTGCTGCCCCCACCACAATCCTCGGTGAGGGAATTAGGAAGTGAAGCGTTGCAGCTTCACTGCCCAAATCCCTACTGCACATGCGCGAGACGCGCTGCGCCGTCCTCACTGGTCCCTGCTGTGTTCTGGGAGCCGTGTGTTTCCCAGAACACAATGGGGGGGGGGGGGAGTGACACACTACCCGCAGGTCCCCGCAGAGTGTTCCCGGAAGTGGGTGCAAATATCTTAGACAGGTATCTGCACCCCCCCCCCTGAATGGTGCCAAATGTGACACCGGAGGGGGGAGGGTTCCGATAAGCGGAAGTTCCACTTTAGGGTGGAGCTCCACTTTAATGCTAGTGCATGAAAAAAAAAAAAAACTAATTTGGTGTGCATCAAGCGTAAGGTGATAATACGGATGCACCGGTATTAGATGTGCCACCGCCCCGATAATGTAGAATTGAACTAAGGACTAGTGAGTTGGGCTTTGAAGGCACACGATTCAAAAATTGTAGAAAACTAGAAAAATGTATTATAGATATAGAAATATCATAGAAACCGTTATAAATAAAAAATCACAAAGTCTAGTTCAATTGACAACTGGTTTACCACACACGGTTCACATACATTGTATAGTTCTAACATAAAAAGCTTAAGATAAAAAGCATAATTATAAAAAACTTTATATCACAAGTGACCAGATGGTTGTCCAGAGGACTAGGAGGATTTGCTCGACATGTTGCGCGCTTATGGAATTAGCGCTTCCTCAGGAGCATAGATATTTCAGTACTGGCGCTACTCTGTTACCAGGGACACACTCAGCTATACACTGTACTGCAACACTAAGGACTTTAACGCCCTCACCTATTATCCTTTCCATACCCATGGACTAAGGTCAGTTAGGTAGGCGATTATTTAGACAGATTTACCCATCTGTTTTTCTATGTCCGATTTAATACACTGTATGCACTAGCTGGGTGTGTGAACATATACCTGGATCAGATTCATTGTTCGTTGCTTACCAGCAATCAACTGCCATACCACCGCATGCAATTTAGTTCTGCTTTTTCTTTATGATTATACTCTCCTATCTGGTTGAAACAAATTTCCTTGTGAATTACAATCAGTGATAGGCCAATAAAAGACCGTTCGTTGATTACCACCAACGCGGGATACCCCTTAATGAAATATCTATGCTCCTGAGGAAGCGCTAATTCCATAAGCGCGCAACATGTCAAGCAAATCCTCCTAGTCCTCTGGACAACCATCTGGTCACTTGTGATATAACGTTTTTTATAATTATGCTTTTTATCTTAAGCTTTTTATGTTAGAACTATACAATGTATGTGAACCGTGTGTGGTAAACCAGTTGTCAATTGAACTTCACTTTGTGATTTTTTATTTATAACGGTTTCTATGATATTTCTATATCTATAATACATTTTTCTAGTTTTCTACAATTTTTGTATCGTGTGCCTTCAAAGCCCAACTCACTAGTCCTTAGTTCAATTCTTAATGCTAGTGCAGAGTACTGCTTGGACCTTAGAAGAAGAGGGTATACCCAAAATCTTGTCCTGAAAATTATAATGTTAGCGCAGAGTACTATTGAGATCATTAGAAGAAGGGGATACCCCTAAAGGCTTGTCCAGAAAATGTTAATGTTAGTGCAGAGTACTGCTTGGACCTTGCATAACGGGGTTACACCATGAAAGCTTGTCCTGAAAATTTCAGTGTTGGTGCAGTACTCAATTGTTTTTGATTTGTTCATGCTAACTAAAATATAACTAAAAACAACTGCATAATTATAGCTAAGGCTGGGTTCACACTGGTACGACACGACAGTCGTACTACTTTGGATATGACTTTGCCCTGTGACTTGAAGTCAGAAACGCGTCCGACATCAATGAACAGGGATCCGACAATGCCAGGCACTATTTGGTATGAATCTTAAGGGAGAACACCACGCCAAAATCCATACCAGACCCTTATCCGAGCACGCAGCCCGGCCGGTCAGGAAAGGGGTGGTGATGTCATAAGGGGGCGGGGTCACATGATGACATAACCCGGTGATCACGCTCCATGGCAATATAAGTCGTTGCAGAGGACAGTGAGAGAAGAACCGGAGAGCACGGAGAAGAGGCCGGAGAGCGTGGGGAAGTCGGAAGAGACCCCCGGAGCTGCCTTATTACTTTAAAAACCTATGTAGTGCATTTTATTTTTGACACTTTTTCTTCCAGGTAAATGGGTAGGGGTATGATGTACCCCATACTCATTCACATAGGGTATGGGGCCGGGATCTGGGGGCCCCCTTATTAAAAGGGGCTCCCAGATTCCGATAAGTCCCCACCTGCAGACCCCAACAAACAGTCAGGGTTGTCTGGAAGAGGCCTTTGTCATCATCAACACGGGGACAAGGTGCTTTGGGGTGGGGGCGCAGGGCCCTCCCTGCCCCAAAGCACCCACCCCACATGATGAGGGCATGTGTCCTGGTACAGTTCAGGGGGGCTCGCTCGTCCCCCACCCCTTTCCTGACCGGCTGGGCTGCATGCTCGGATAAGGGTCTGGTATGGATTTTGGGGGGCCCCATGCCCTTTTTTCGGCATAGGGGGTTCCTCCTAAAATCCATACCAGACCAAAGGGCCTGGTATGCTCTTGGAGGGGGAACCCATGGCGTTTTTTATTTTAATTTTGTGTGGAGTTCCCCCTCAAGATCATCAGAGCACGTCGAATGCCACAGTCGGATCATGCAAGACGGTGATCTGACTTTGTTCTGACTTCAGTGATATTCAATGGGCTGACAGAGGCTCAAAGTCAGAACAAAGTAGTGCAGGGAGCATTTTCAAAGTCAGACCGACATGTGTCGGACCAGTTAAGACGGCTTCCATAGGAAAACATTGATTTTCACATGTCATGCGACATGAGCTCCCAATGTTGGAGTGTTTGTCCCACTAGTGTGAACCGGGCCTAAATGCTCTACTTTCATATAACATTTGCCAGACTACACCTTTACAATAGAATCATTTGATTCTCCAATACGTCTAAAACTTTGAATAACACAAAAGTCATTTGAACATGAACATCTTGCTCCCGTTAAATGTAACCACTAACAGATGCGCAATGTCACAGATCAGCTGCAGAGCTGATCTGTGTCTTACCTTTATTGATGTAGGTAGGCTGGCACCTGTTGTTCCACAAGCTTGTGTTCAGCTCTGGCTGCACTCAGCAGCTATGGGTGTTACTGGCTTCACGTGTTGCTTAATATATCCTTCCTTCCTGCTACTTCCTGTCCACCCCCCCATGTGCCTCGCTATTTAAATTCCACTCAGGCCAGTTTCTGGTTGCTTGAGCAACACTCGTTTCTGAGCACCCTTCCTGTAACCTGTTCAACCTGACTTCTCGTGAACTGATCTCTTGTGTACCGATTCAGCTAGTTCTCCTGATTTACGTTGTCTGCTGCTGGCCTTGGCTCGCCATCCGGCTCTACTTTTACTTCATCCATCCATCCATGTCTGACTGGGTCTTCTGGTACTCTCCTCACGAGCAGGGTGAACCTGGGGGTTGTGACCTGGGGTCAGGACGCAGCTAAGCCCAAACCCTCGTGAGGGGGTCCCTGGCAGAATACCGGCTGGCCCTTAGATTTCATGCCCTGGAGGATCTCGTGTCACCTGCTCGCCTGTGGGCTCACATCAGTACCATGGTGACAGTTTGCTCAAGCCATGAGCTCCTCGGAGAATCGGCCACTGACTGAGGACCAAATGCAGCATCTAGTTCAGGGACTTAACTCCCAGCAAGCAAATCAAGAGCACAGGATCTTGCCTCCCGCCTGGATCGCTTGAAAGTCGCTGCAACTTCACCTCTTTCGGCTCCTGCTTCTGCCTCATCTGCTCTCGTGTTACCTGCCTCACCTGGCAATCCCTGCTTTCATCTGCCTCCCCACTTTGGAAACAACACTAATCCATCATCTCCAACCTTCAGGCCTTTTTGGATGCTTTCCGGAAAACTTTTGATGAGTGTTTTCTGCTGCTGGGGCCCTCCTTTGTCTTCTCATCAGCAAGGAATGACAGTTGGTCAATATGCAGTTCAATTCCGTATGCTGGCCGCTGAACTCAAATGAAATAATGAGGCTCTTACCGCTACCTTCTGGCAAGGCCTATCTGAGCGTGTAAAGGATGAACTCGCTGGACGCACTATTCCTCCCACATTGGATGATTTAATTGCATTAAGCATTCAAATATACATTATTTTTCAGGAGTGGGCCCTGGAGAGATCCAGATCCAGTCATCCTCCTGCTGGCTGTCCAGCACAGGCACTCCAAAGACTTGTGGAACCCTCTCTGTCTTCAACCTCTCAAACGATGAAAGAACCTATGCACCTTGGGCGAACTGCAAACTGAACCCGCTGCATGGGTTTGGGCTTGTGCCTTTTATTGTAATGATAAAGGACATCTTTTGAACTCCTGTCCAGTTCGTCCGGGAAACTCCAGGGTCCAGGCCACTCGGAGAGAGGTGATCTAGACAGGTCCTTTAATTCTGGCAGCTTCTCTCGTTTCACCCTACCCATGTCTATCCGCTGGGCTCAAAATGCCTATCAACTCTCTGCATACGTAGGCTCTGGAGCAGCCAGGAATTGAATTGAACAATTTTTGGCTTCCGAGTTGGGCATTTTCTTTGTTGCCCTGGCTATACCCTTCTCCGTGACTGCAGTAGATGGCTACTTCTTGCCAATGAGCCTCATCTGGTTTAAAACCCCTCCTATTGTGTTACGCATTTGGGGTTTTGCATGGTGAGGAAATCTTTCCTAATTCTGCCTTAATTCTCCAGTCCCATCATTCTGGGTCTTCAATGGTTGCAGAAATACTCCCAGCATCTTGATTGGAACTCTGGACACGTATTGGTTTGGGTCTTCAGTGTCAGCAATGATGCGTTTCCAAGGTACTACCACCTCCTTCCATTCCTCTGACTGAAACCTCCACAACTCCCATGTTGCCTTCCCAATATCCGTTCCTCCGAGATGTGTTCTGCAAAAAGTCTGCTAATCACCTGCCTCCTCACAGAGACTATGACTGCTCCATTGATCTGTTGCCAGGGACCTCTCCTCCCTGAGGCCGAGTCTACCCTCTATCTATCCCAGAGACACAAGCCATGTCTGAATGCATTCAGGAAAACCTGCAAGAGGGTTTTATCAGGAAATCCAACTCACCTGCCTGAGCCAGGTTTTTCTTTGTAGGGAAAAAAGATGGTTCACGCCATCCATGCATCGACTGCAGGGGCCTTAACGCCAAAACCGTGAAGAACCGATACCCTCTTCCTTTAGTTTCGAAACTTTTTGACAGACTGCAAGGTTCTCATGTTTTTACTAAATTGGATCTTAGAGGGGCTTACAATTTAATAAGAATCTGGGAAGGAGACGAGTGGAAGACCACCTTTAACACCAGAGACTGACATTATGAATATCTTGTGATGCCCTTTGGCTTATGCAATGCCCCAACTGTTTTCCAAAATTTGGTTAATGAGATCTTCCGCGACCTTCTGTGTGTCTGTGTTATTGTATATCTGGATGATACTCTTATTTTCTCACCAGACTTACTCACCCATCGTCTTCATGTGAAAGCTGTGCTACAGCGTCTACAGGACAATTGTCTATATGCTAAATTGGAGAAGTGCCTATTTAAACAAACACAAGTTCCATTTCTGGGCTACAGAATCTCATCACAGGGCCTCCTCATGGGCCCAGCCAAACTTTGTGCCATCTCTGAGTGGCCCCAGCCCTCTGGTCTTAAAGCCACCCAACGTTTTTTTGGGTTTCACCAATTACTATCTCCAATTCATTCGTAACTACTCCTCCTTGGTGGCCCCTATTACATCTCTCACCCACAAGGGTGTCAATACCCAGCTCTGGTCAGCTGAAGCCATTGATGCTTTCCACTAACTCAAGGCAGCCTTCCTCTCCGCCCCAATTCTCCTACGTCCGTACATTACGAAACCCTTTTCTTTGGAAGTTGATGCCTCCTCAGTAGTCAGTGCCGTCATACTACAAGCTCAGAAGGGCAATTCTCAGCCTTGCGGATTCTTTTCCAAGAAGTTTTCTGATGTGGAAAATAACTATGCCTATAGGGACCGTGAGCTACTGGCTATTAAACACTTGACAACCGGCCTATTTTGGCACTTCTCTCCTTCATGTAAAAATCTATTTTTTTTCCTAGAAAATTAATCATAACCCCCAAACATTATATATATTTTTTTTAGCAGACACCATAGGCAATAAAATGGCTGTCATTGCAACTTTTTTTCTCGCACTGTATTTGCACAATAATTTTTCAAACACCTTTTTTTAGGAAAAAAACGGTGTCGTGAATTAAAAAATAACAAAACAGTAAAGTTAGCCCAATTTTTTTTATATAATGTGAAAGATGATGTTACGCCGAGTAAATAGATACCTAACATGTCACACTTTAAAATTTGGCACACTCATGGAATGGCGCCAAACTTCGGTACTTAAAAATCTCCATAGGCGGCGTTTTAATTTTTTTTACTGGTTACTATTTTCGAGGTACAGAGGTGTTCTAGTGCTAGAATTGTTGCACATGCTCTAACGCACGCGACGATACCTCATATGTGGGGTTTGAACAGCGTTTACATACGTGGGCGAGATTTGCATGCGCGTTCGCTTCTGCGCGAAAGCTACCGGAGATAGGGGCGCATTAAAAAAAAATGTTTTTCATTTTATTTTTATTTTACTTCATTTTTTATTTTTACTGGTGACCCTCTCTTCGTAAGGATGTCAAAGAGTACGTTCAAGCTTGTACGGTTTGTGTACTATCCAAGTCTTCCACGTCCGCCCCACCTGGGTTGCTTCTGCCCTTACCAGTTCCTGATTTTATCTCAGATCCGCCCCCTTCAACAGGTTCTACAGTCATCTGGGTAGTGGTAGATCGGTTCTCCAAAATGTGTCACTTGATCCCTCTCCCAGGCCTACCTTCTGCTGCCAGTCTTGCCACAACTTTCATTAAGGAGATCTTTTATCTTCATGGGATGCATTCACATATCGTCTCTGACAGAGGAGTTCAATATACTGCTCGGATTTGGAGAGCCTTGGCCAAATCCTTTGGGATTAAATTAGATTTTTCTTCTGCCTTCAATCCCCAGTTCAATGGGCAAACGAATTGTGTCAATCAAAATGTAGAACGTTTTCTCCATGCCTTCATCTCAGCCCACCAAGGTGACTGGGTGGACCATTTGCCCTGGGCAGAGTTTGCCTTAAACCAACACTCCAATGGCAATTCTGGAAAATCTCCCTTCTTCACTGTTTATGGGCAGCGTCCATCTGTTCCCTTCCCTGTTCCCATTTCTCCCCTCATACCAGCAGCAGCTGAAACCCAAGGACCTTCGACTCAATCTGGGCGGAAGTCACTAAGAATCTTCATCTGGCTGCTTCCAGGCATAAAACGGCAGCAGATCATCATCGCCGTCCGGCTCCTAAGTTCCTACTTGGCGATAGAGTCTGGCTCTCTACCAAGCACATTTCATCTGCCTCAGGGTGCCCTCAATGAAATTTGCCCCTTGCTTCATTGGTCTCTTTCCCATTCTCCGTCAGATCAATCCAGTTGCTTTCAAGCTCCGTCTGCCCTCTCATCTCAGGATCCCCAATGCCTTCCATGTCTCCCTGCCCAGGCCACAGGTCCTCAATCGCTTCTCTTGCACCGCTCCCGTAGCTGATACCACAGATCAGTATGATGACTCTACTGCCGAGGAAAGCTACTCTATCTGATTGATTGGAAGGGCTATGGCCCGGAGGAGAGGTCTTGGGTTCCTGCTGAAGATGTCTCAACCCTACGCTTGGTGACCAGATTTCATCGAAAATGTCCCTCCAAGCAAGCCCCCAGATGTGTAGGGGGACCTTGTAAGCGGGAGGGGGGGGTTTACTGTCACAGATCGGCTGCGGAGCTCATCTGTGTCTTACCTTTACTGCTGTAGGTCGTCTGGCACCTGTTCCACAAGCTTGTGTTCAGCTCTGGCTGCACTCAGCAGCTATGGGTGTCGCCGTCTTCACCTGTTGCTTAATATATCCTTCCTTCCTGCTACTTCCTGTCCAGCCCCCCATGTGCCTCACTATTTAAATTCTCACACAGACCAGTTTCTGGTTGCTCTGCAACACTTGTTTCTGAGCATCCTTCCTGTAACCTGTTTAACCTGACTTCTCGTGAACTGATCTCTTGTGTACCGATTTGGCTAGTTCTCCTGATTGCGTTTGTCTGCTGCCCACCCGGGCCTTGGCTCACCATTCAGCTCTCCATTTGCTTTATCTATGTCTGACTTGGTCTTCTGGTACTCTCCTCGCGAGCAGGGTGAAGATGGGGGCCATGTCCTGGGGTCGGCATGCAGCTAAGCCCAAACTCTCGTGAGGGGGTCCCTGGCAGAATACCGGCTGGCCCTTAGATTCCATGCCCTTGGGAATCCCATGTCACCTGCTCGCCTGTGGGCTCACATCAGTACCATTGTGACATGCAAACTGCGTAAATGAAGAACAATATTTGTTTTAACAGTACACACACTGTACTGCATTTTTGAGCTATTGCAATAAAAATCACTAACAAAACCAAATCGCTCTGGTGCTAAATGTTATAGAAATAAAAAAAATAAGAGCAAAGATTTCAGCTCCTCCTAGAATGACACTTAACATTTATGCTTCTTATGTGACCTTTTCTATTTACTGCTGATCTGGTTTGCTCAGTTTCATTTGATTGATTACCCTGAAGTCATTGTTAATCACTGTGCACTGCTCAGTAAAACATAGCTCTTTGCAATTAGAAATAGATTTCAAGGGAAATTAAAAAGGGAGTCTGAAGTGCAAGAAAATTATTATGTGAGAAGCATGTACATGCCAGCTATTTTATACAACCTTTCATAACCCAGATCACAGCATCAGTGTGGTCTTCTTTTTCAAAGCTCTCATTTATGAGCCCATGTTTGATATATTGTTTATTAAATACAGAGGGTTTTCATAAAGGAGACCTGAATTGCTGGCATAATGCACTAAAAAAAGTTTATATTCTCTGCATGTGGTGTCCTCGCTGTTCTGTACATTTCATGGTACTTCATTAGTAAGGTAACATGCAAGGCATAGTACTTAGAGTAGTCTCTTATTGTCCAATCTACAGTGCATCCGGAAGTATTCACAGCGCTTCACTTTTTCCACATTTTGTTATGTTACAGACTTTTTCCAAAATTGATTAAATTTATTATTTTCCTCAAAATTCTACAAACAATGCCCAAAAATGACAACATAAAATAAGTTTGATAGCTTTGCAAATTTGCTAAACATAAAAAATAAAAAATAAATCACATGTACCTACAGTGAAGGAAAAAATAGGATTTTTTATAAAGGCTTACCTGTAAAAATAATTTTCTTGAAGGTACATCAGGGGACACAGAGCACCAGTAATTACTACATGGGTTATGGGCCACCTTCAGGTGATGGACATTGGCATAAGCAAGACAGGAAGTCCCCCTCTATATAAACCCTCCCACATGGGGAGTGCCTCAGTTTTGTAGCACAGCAATATATAATCCAAAAGAGGGGAGGGACCTCTGTGTCCCGTGATATTCCTTCAAGAAAAGGATTTTTACAGGTAAGCATTTAGAAAAATCCTATTTTATCACATCACAGGACACAGAGCACCAGTAATTACTACATGGCATGTCCCAAAGCGATGCCATCTGAGGGTAGGGAGACACAAACAAAGCAGACCTACGTTCGACATGAGGACCTATACTGCCGCCTGCAAAACACTGCGGCCAAATGCGGCATCCTCCTGTTGACCCGCATCTACCTAGTAAAATTTTGTGATTGTATGAACAGATGACCAAGTTGCGGCCTTGCACACCTGAGCTATGGAGGTTTGGTGACGCACTGCCCAAGAAGCACTGGTGGAGTGCGCTCTTAGGACGGAAAGGCAGGACTTTCCCTTTTGAATCATACACTTGAGTAATGATCTGACAAACCCCTCGAGATGGACGATTTGGATGCTGCTTGTCCCCTTCTGGGGCCCCCTGGCAGCACGAACAACGCGTCAGTTTTCCTTATCTGAGCAGTTGCTTCCAGAAGCTAACTGTAATGACTCTTACACTGCCAAATGTGGCTCTGGAAAAAACAAAAGCAGCAAGATATCCTGGTTCAAATGGGAACTGGATACTACTTTAGGCAGAAAGGACGGCCGAGGATGTAGCACCACTTTGTCCCTATGAATCGCCATAAATGGTTCTTTACAAGATATAGCTGCCAACTCCAAGACTCTTCTTGCGGAAGTACCGTGACCAAAAATACTAGTTTTCTTGTGACCATGGCCAACGGGGCATCACACATCAGCTCAAAAGGAGACCCATGAAGGACTGACAAAACCAGATTCAGATCCCATGGGCACAGCGGTGACTTAATTGGTGGATTCATGTGCGTTACGCCTTACATAAATGCCTGCACTAGGGAGTGAGAAGCATGAGGTTTTGGGAAAAAACTGACAAAGCTGAGACTTGACCCCTATATTTTTACTTTGATGTAAGTTTCTACAGCTTTATTTATTAAAAATCCCTTGCTGTACTTCACGATGGAGTCTCTCTTTTGATTTTACTGGGGCCCAAATCGAGAAGAGAACTTGTGAGGCTATAAGTCTGCATATACCTGCCTTAAGGTAAGCGCTCTGTGAGCACAGCACCTAGAAGATTTATACAGAAGATTGTGAAGTTCTTTTAAGATTTTGGATTGCACAAGGACCCTCATCACTTATTTTTGCCATTTTCTGTTCACTTATGTTTACACTTTGGGAATATTAGCATTTATTGCACATTATTGTCACTTATCACTTTTTTGATGGTGGTTCTGCGTTATACTGTATAGGTCTGGGGGAACATATGATGCAGTGGATCTCTAAGATCTATTCACACCCGACAGCACAGGTTAAAGTTAACGGTGTTCTTTCAGACCCTTTCCCTATCTCAAATGGGACGAGGCAAGGGTGTCCATTGTCCCCTCTTCTTTATGTTCTCTCCCTGGAGCCGTTTTTGTGTAGGATCCACCTGAACCCAGACATTACTGGAGTTGGAGTGAGAGAGGAGCAACATAAAATCTCAGCTTTTGCGGACGATTTTCTCTTCTCCCTCACCAACCCTTTGGTTTCATTACCGAATGTTATTCGAGAATTTGACATTTATGGTCGATTGTCCAATCTAAGGATCAATTTTAACAAATCGGAGGCAATGGGGGTAGGTCATGGAACCGGGGGCTGTATTCGTGGTTTGCTAGATGTAATCTTTTAAAGATGAGTATCCTACTTAAGTATCTATATTTATTTCAGACTCTGCCGATCAAAATACCACCCCATTACTTTAAACAGGTTCAATCCATGTTTATTAAATTTATTTGGGCACATAAGAAACCACGCACTCCTAGATCCCAACTTTCTAGGCCTAAACATAGTGGAGGAATAGAGCTCCCAGATGTACTTAAATACTATCAGGCTGTACATATGGGGAGACTCATAGATTGGAATCGACACTCAATAAACAAACTCTGGGTTCAGATTGAACAAGAGCAAACGGATGTTTCACTGAAAGGGGCACCATGGTGTTACGATAAACTTTCACTTGATATAACGAGGCATGCTCTGATAGGTCCTACAATACGAATCTGCACACAAGTGATTGTTAAAACCTCTCTTTCGACAGTGGACTCGCCTCTGATGCCCATTCTTGGGAATCCAGAATTCCCCCCAGGCTTGAGAGACCATCACTTTTCTATTATGCGTCAAAATAATCGCTTTCGTGCATCGCATTTTTTAGTATCAGAGGGTTGGCCATCCATAACCGCTTTAATGGAACCTGCAGGCTTTCTCTGTTTACCCTTCTGGAATGCTCTGCAGCTTCACCATTTCCATTTCACCAGTTCCATTTCCTTCAAACACTTAAGTCACCAGAGAGGTTCAGACGACAGTTAACCATATTTGAAGAATACTGCTTGAAGGAGGGAATTTTGTCACAAACACTTTTAAAAATGTATACTTTACTGATTTCCCCCCGGAACAAACAAATCTATCATGGATAGAGAAATGGGAGAGAGAGATGAACCGTAGCTTTACAATCAGCCAAAGACAAAATATGATTGAACTCTCTCTGAAATCATCTATTTGTACTAAGATTCAGGAGATGAATTATAAAATATTAACAAGATGGTATTATACCCCACAGAGGTTACATCAATTTTATCCTGAAATACCAGACTGTTGCTGGAGATGTATGGAGGAAGGAGGTACGATATTACACATTTTTTGGTCATGTCCAAAAATAACATCTTACTGGAAGGCAGTACGAAATCTTATTCAAAGATTCACGGACTACAGGATACCAGAGAATCCAGCTTTTTTTTTTTTGCTACATGTTATGGATATCCCAGTCAAAAAATATAAAAAATCTATTTTACGACACCTAGTAAATGTGGCCAAAGCTTGTATCCCACTTAGGTGGAAAAATACGTTCCCCCCTATGGTTGGAATCTGGCTACATAAAGTGGAAGAGACAAATAAGATGGAAGACCTCACACTTTCAACACAAAACCAACAAGAAAAGTATTCTGAGGTATGGAGACAGTGGAATATGTTTATTGCTTCTGAAGAAGGTCTGATCTTGCTTAACTCAGGATGATCTGATATAAGCATCATAACTAGTTATCCATTACTTACTCAGGGTAGTCCCACGTCCAGACAAAGCTACGTGACCCCGTTGCGAAACGTTTTGACGTCACAGCCTCTGGACGTCTCGCACACACCCCCCACCACTCTGGGCTGGAAACAGGATGACACGGCGCTGCGCGCCAGTTTCGATTCAGCTGCGAATCAGCTGCCACAACCATTGATTGAATTACAGGGCAGAGCGTGCGCCTGCACGTCCAAATACCAACGGCACATTGTTCTTAAAGGATCAGAGGGCTGTCACCTTTTCACATCAGGAGGACATCAGGACACCAAGAGGCTGCTATTGTATGCTTACCTCATACTCGCCATACTAGGTGAATATTTATATGGCCTCAGCCAAGGAGCTGGTAAGTCCTTCATACATCACTGACCTGATGACATGATGCCCTTTCCTCTGAATGGCTCTATATGTGTACTTATATGAAGAGGACATTTAACTTAATCCAATTCCATTCAGGCTGTCTGTTCATGATTATCCAGGGCCATATATACTTAATGGACTCATGTGATCATCAATTCTTTGGAAATCACCATGCTAACTGAACTAATAGTTTGATGAACTTATACTCATAGCTGTGACATATTTAGTCCTCACCAGGATACACACAAGTACCGTCAACAAGATAGAGACTGCCATATCGGTTTAAGAGCATAATTCACCCTGAGGGGCGGGCTCTTCTATCTTATTGTTTTTCAATATATATAGGCCTTGTTTTCTTGTTGCAACCAGTGGTACCATATATATTTTTCTCCAGACACCCGTGGGGTCACCTCTGCTGCCTTGTTCCATTGCATTAAAAATCAATCATATCAATTTGTTTCATTTAATTATTGCATTATTGTTTTGGCTATACTGCGTGGAAAATTCAGCAGAGGTGTTTGTTTGAACGTCCGGACTGTCTGTCTATATTTGTTATATGTACGTCATTGTCTTTCATGTATGTTTGCGTGTTTACTTTGTATATAGTAATCTTTACTTGCACATGCTGCTTATCTAATTTGGATTAGTTGCCTGTTTCATCAGTGGCACTTGCACTTTTTTACTGCCAATCAATTGATATTTTGTAGCGATCTTTTTTCATCTAATAAATTGCATTATTTGTAAATATATTTGGTTTACTAGTATAGCCCGTCTTTTTACCTATAGTAGCCCTCTTTTGTTGCTCTTGGGATACCTCCCCTCTTGGGGTCTCCCGGGGGCAATCCTCTCTTTTTTGCCTAGTCCCTTTCCTTCCCTTTTTTTTCTCTTTCCCTTAATCCCCCCCCCCCCCCCCCCCCCCCTTAAAAAATGTTTTATCCCCCCCCCCTTTTTTTCCCCTCTGTTTTTGCGCATTGCTTAGAAAATGGAAAAGGTATAGGGTGAATCCAGATACAGCGTATGGGGGTGGTTCCCCCGCTCGCTGTAATATCAGCATGGTGGCCTCCTCAGGGGAGTATGGAGGCTGCTATGAAGAATGTGATTATTATCTTGTGTTTAAGGATTAGTGATCATATCTGTTATGTTTATATATGATTGTTATGAAAACCTGGATTCTCCCTTGGCGGTAGAAATAAAGTATTTGAAAAAAAAAAAAAAGATAAGAGGAAATGAAGGGAGGATATGATCAACATGTTCAAATATTTAAGGGGTCCATATTGTGAACTTGGTGTTGAGTTATTCACTTTACGATCAACACAGAGGACAAGGGGGGCACCCTTTACGTCTAGAGGAAAAGAGATTTAATCTTCAAATACGGAAAGGTTTCTTCACAGTAAGAGCTGTGAAAATGTGGAATAGACTCCCTGCAGAGGTGGTTCTGGCCAGCTCAGTAGATTGCTTTAAGGAAGGTCTGGATTATTTCCTAAATGTACATAATATAACTGGGTACTGATATTTATATGTAAAATCTAATTGCCTCTCGGGGGATTGGGAAGGATTTTTTTTCCCCTGCTGTAGCAAATTGGATCATGCTCTGCTGGGGTTTTTCGCCTTCCTCTGGATCAACTGTGGGTATAGAATTGGGTATATGGAATTGTATCATATATTACATATTTTTTTTTAATCTTTTTTTATGGTTGAATGGATGGACTTTTTTGGGCTTCAGTCGTTTTTGTTTTAGGAAAAAAAAAAAAACTCTCAGATGTGAACAGGGGCCATTGAAATGAATGGAATTTTGCTTGTTGGGCATTTTTGGAGTTTCAGAGCTGAGCGTTTTACAAGCTGAAAATTGCTCTGGTGTGAATGGGGCCTAAACAGTGTGGAGGGAAGAATCGCCACCTACCGCCTATTGTATTCTCATAGCAGGCACCTCTGGGCTAACAGAGTATCCAAACTGTTCCGGATTGAATGCAGGTGGTATTTGACTAAGAATTTTCTGCCAGTTGAAAAATGTTGTCGATCTGGCTGGTGCCGACAGCGCTGTTCAGGAGGAATTGGCTAAGATACACTTTGTACATGGGTAGCTTAACCACTTCCTGTCCACCATATAATAGAATGATGTGCACAAAGTGGTTAGGTTATCCTGACTGGACGTCATATGACATAGAGCAAAATAAGCTGCGATTGCTCACCCGGGGGTTATGCAGCTCCGCGATCGGTGATGTGGCGTGTTGCTCTGATGCCGCGTACACACCATCACTTTATGTGATGGAAAAAAACCGACATTTTCTTAGAAGTAAAAAACAACGTTTTTGAAACTTCAATTTTCAAAAACGACGTTACCTACACACCATCGTTTTTTCACAATGCTCTAGCAAAGCGAGGTTACGTTCACCACTTTTTTCCATTGAAGCTTGCTTCATAACTAGCTTCTGAGCATGCGTGGGTTTAAAAACGTCGTTTTAAACATCGTTTTTTGCTACACATGGTCAATTTTTGTGAAACAAAAAACGACGTTTTGAAAAACGACACATAAATTGAAGCATGCTTCAATTTTTTTTGTCGTTTTTCACAAGACATAAAACAAAATTTTCCACCACACACGGTCATTTAAATTGACGTTTTTAAAAAAGTTGTTTTTTTTCATCACATAAAGTGATGGTGTGTACGCGGCATAACACACTGCAACTCCGACCGTGGTAAAGCGCCTATGACATAGGCTCTTTACCACGTGATCAGCTGTGACCAATCACAGCGTGTAACCAGAAAGTACCGGTAAACGGCTTTCCTCGGTTCACGCTGACAGGAGAGCCGATTATCAGCTCATCCCCCATCAGAGGTGCCCACCACATCTGCCAATCAGTGCCGCCTGTCAGTGCCCATCAGTGCTGCATATCAGTGCCCATCAATTGTACTTATTAGTTCCTCATCAGTGCCCGTCAGTGAAGGAAAAAAATATTATAACAAAGAAAAACTGATTTTTTTTTTCTAACATTTCGATTTTTTTTTTGTTTGTTTAGCAAAAAAACTAAAACCCCAGTGGTGATCAAATACCAACAAAAAAATCTCTATTTGTGCAAAGAAAATTATAAAAATGTTGTTTGAGTACAGTGTTGCATTGCTGCGCAATTGTCATTCAAAGAGTGACAGCACTGAAAGCTGAGAATTGTCCTGGGCAGGAAGGGGGAAGTGCTTGGTATTAAAGTGGTTAAAGTATAACTAAAGACAAAACGTATTCTCTCTTTTCGTCCATGAACGGACACAGCTTCCTTAAATCTTGACTTGTGGGTTATGTTCCGTCTATTAGGAGAGGTCTAGGCAGACATGTTAGATATTTAAATACATGTAACTTTTTTTTTTTTTATTGTTTTTATTGAAGAATTTAGACAGAAAAACAAAACAATAGACAAGACACAGACAGCTCAACTTCGTACAGCCCTTGAGGGGAGATGACTAATACAACCTATTAATATCTGCAGTGTATACATGCTGACAGGCTCATACATACATATTGACTGATAGACATGTAATGGGGAAATGAAAAGGGGGGGTGGGGGATGTCTTCCTAGGAACCATGTTCTAACCAGCAGTATCGGACTCCTCCAGCCAAGCCCGCCAGACCTTATCATATTTCTGCGGGCACCTTCGGTTGACATACGTAGAGCAACAGGCTGACTAGAGTGCGCTTCGCTGAGGTCGGGACAACATTCTCAATTATACCCAAAAGACATATGTTTAGAGGCAATCGTGTCACAGCAATTTTGTTGGTCATTTCCAGCACCGCCTCCCAGTAGTGCACCACCTCCGGGCATCGCCAGAAGATGTGGGCGAAATCACCCGGGGAGGCGCCACACCTCCAGCACCCCTGGGAGTGCGTGGGGTTCATCTTGTGTAGCCTGTATGGGGTAAAGTATGCCCTATGTACAATTTTATATTGCACCAGCCTATCTCGGACTGATACCAAAGTAGTGAAAGGAAGGTCCCATATTTCATCCCAGTCATCCATGTCCAGTGTAGGAATGTCATTCTGCCACCTGGATCGCAGTTTTTCAAGGGGAGGGAGGGACACAAAGAGTAGATAGGAATAGAAATGCAAGGTGGGTTTCACATCACAGTCGAATCCAAGTGTCCTCTCCAACTCCGACTGGGCCACAATGCAGGACGACATTGTAAACTAAGCTGAAAAGGCATGTGATAGTTGAAGGTATCTAAAAAAGATAGTGAGAGGGTAGATTAAACTCGGACAAAAGCTCGGCGAAGGGCTTCAGCACATTCTGCGAAACGATATGGAAAACTAATTTGACACCGTACCTCGACCACGCGAAGGGATCCAATAGCCGATAAAAGTGGGCTAACGTAGGGTTTATCCAGATCGGAGCGTTAGGTGAGATTTCATTGGGTTTGCATTTTTCAATGGCAAGGCCGGTTCGCCACGCCCGCAGGGTGGTAAGCATGGAGGGGTTAGAGAGTATGGCACGCGGGGGCCCCGGAACAGTAAAAGCTGGAGGGCCTCCAGCGAGCCAACCACCGAGGCCTCAAGGGCAGTGGAGGCGTTCGTACCATCCGGCTGCAACCACCAAGCCGCCGTTACCAACTGGGTAGTATTTGTAGCAGTCTGGAAATGGCATCCCACCCTGCGTCCGCGGCCTCATTAGCGTAGTTAGTTTGTACCTCGGCGGGGAGGGACCCCAAATAAAGGAGGAAAAAATTTGATTACATTTATTAAAAAAGGACCTAGGCACCCATTGTGGCGAGTGACGGAAGAGATAGACAAGTTTGGGGACAATTTTCATCTTGAGAAGATTCACCCTTCCCCAGACCGACAGAGGGAGATTGCTCCATGCCTTAAACTTGGATTGGGCTTCTACCAGAACCGGGGAGAGATTAAGTGAGATGAAATCAGAGGCCGAGGCCGAGACATGTACGCCCAAATATTTAAATGTACTCACCCAGCAGAGGGGGTTATCAGGGGGGGAGGTGGATCTAGCCGCCTGGTCTATCGGGAACAGGAGGGATTTGGACCAATTCACTCTGAGTCCGGTGGCCAGGGCGAATGTGTCCAGGACAGTCAGCGCGCCTTGCAGCGAGGGGCCCACAACGTTTAAGAAAAGCAACATATCGTCCGCGTACAAGGCCACCCTCTCCTCCAGCAGACCCACTCGGAGACCCTTGACATGTGGCGACGTGCGCAGAGCCTCCGCCACCAGTTCAATGGCAAGAGCGAATAAGGCCGAGGAAAGAGGACAGCCCTGTCTAGTACACTGAGAGAGCCGAAAGGGGATGGATAAACCACGACCCAGACGCACCGAAGAGGTGGGGGCCTTGTATATCACCTGGAGCCACTTTATGAATAGTAGGGGGAACCCCATCCTACGCAAAGTTTCCCATAAAAAGGGCCACTTGACCGTGTCAAAAGCCTTTTCCACGTCCAACGAGGCAGCACAGTCCTCGTTTCTGTATTAATGTGCTGGGTGTGGATATTGGTAAAAAGTCTCCTAAGGTTAACATCTGTTGACCTCCGGGACATGAACCCCGTCTGGTCGGAGTCTATCACCGTGGGTAGCATGGGGTATAACCGAAGGACTAGAAGCTTGGTAAGTACTTTAAAGTCTGTGTTTAGTAGTGCAATAGGTCGGTAGGAAGCGCAGGAAGTGGGATCCTTGGGGGGTTTATATATCAGTGTCAAGTGGGCATGGTACATGGATGCAGGGAGGCTGCCCTCGGACAGGCACGTGGTGTACAGCTGTGCCAGCAAGGGGGCCAGAAGGCCTACATGGGCTCTATAAAAATCCAGTGGGAGCCCATCCGGTCCGGGCGCCTTGCCCGGTGGAAAGGACTGGATGGCATTCTGAACCTCAAGGGCCGTAAATGGAAGTCCTTGCGGGCAGTCCAGAAGAGTACAGGGTCCTGTAGAAGTCATTGAAAGTCTGTAGGATGTCCTGAGGGGAGGACACAGTTCCCCCCCGGGACCTGAAGGAGAGATATTGTCGTGAGGGGTTGGTCGTGCTGGGCCACAAAAAGTCAATTTCGATCACCTTGCTCAAAGGCCCTCTGTTTGCTCTTGTGGATTTCTAGACACGTCGCCTCCGCTATGTGTAGGTGCAAGTCACGCTGAGCTGCCAACATCAGATCAAAATGATCCGAGGAGGGGTCAGAGTTGTATGTGTCAGTGCGGTCAGTGACCAATTGCTCCAATTCACTGGTCTGTGCTGAGTGTTGTTTTTTGACGCTAGCTATGGAGGATATGTACTGCCCTCTAGTGTAGGCCTTAAAGGTGTCCCAAACAATGTCCGGGAGGACGAACCAGCATTCTGTTCCCAGAATTCAGTCAGTAGAGGGGGTAAGGCAGCTGCTACATCAGGATGAGTTACCCACTGCACGCCCAGTCTCCAAAGCGCAGCACAGCGCGATGTCGGAGAGCGGAGCACCACCCTCAATGGGCTATGATCTGACAGACCGGTGGGAAGATAGTCCGCCTCCAACACATCCGCTAACAGTGCATGGTTGGAGAAGGCCAGTTCTATCCGGGAGGCGGTCTTGTATGAAGCCGAGAAGCAGGAGTAAGCTCGTACATCTGGGTGTTTCCACCTCCAGACCTCCTCCAAACCCACCGCCTGGGCCCAGGCTAGCAGGTCTGGACACCGGGTCTTCGGCGGGGTAGGTCTGTCTAGCTCTTGGGACAAGATGGCATTGAAGTCCCCCATCACCAAAACCTTCCCAGGGCAGAAAGGCGTGATCTTATCCAAAACATCATACAGTAGGGCAGAAGAAAAGGGGGGGTGTACAGATTGACGACAATATATCTCTGCAACCATAGTGTAAAGACAAGTATCACATATTTACCCATAGGGTCCGTACGGACTTCTTCAATCACACAGGGAAAATTTTTGTGAACAAGGATCGACACACCCCTGGCATATGTGGAGTATGTAGCATATATCGCCCGCTGTACCCAGGGCTTTTTAAGAGTCAGGATCTTGCTGCCCATGAGGTGAGTCTCCTGAAGCAAAATTAGCTGGACCGAATGGGACCTCAAGTATTGAAAAAGGGTGGCGCGCTTAAACCTGGAGTTGAAGCCCCTGACATTCCAGGAGAGGATGGTAAATGAGTCAGGCGAGCGGTCAGCCATCAGGCAGAGGGGGTGAGAAAAGGACAGGATAACGATGTGGGTATATCCCGAGACACCCTCGGAGCAGCAAGATCCCAAGCACACTGCATGGCACGAAAATAACACTTGAGCATAGCATCATCAGAAGGAAGTACAAGACATTGAGCTTATCAAACACAATTAACAAAAAAAACAACAAGTTTCCCAGGCACCAGGTGCCTATCCTACTATGTCCCATCCCTCTAGCAACGGTCAGAGGGGTGGGAATAGTTTTTACCCAAAACACAGTAAAAAAAAGGGTGTAAATGAGCCCCTAAAACTGGGGGCCCTACACGGCAGCTGCCAGGTCGTCCACATGCAGCAAAGACCTGCGGTCAGTGTTCAGGCTCAGGGAGCGAGTGTGGGACAGGACGCAAAGATAAAAACAGAACAAAACAAAAGTAGGGGGGTAGCAGTTCTTGAGTGCTACTACGTCTGTGAGCGTCTTATCCGTGCGCTGAGCACCAATCTCTTACTAGCAGTAACGGGACAGATTCCCGGCCCGGGCAGGGCAAAGTGGCCAATCCAGGGAGGGGAAAAAACCTAGAGGCTAGAAGTCCGTAGTGAAAGGGTAAACCAGCGAGAAGGGGGAGGGGGGGTAAGCGGATCTCAATTCTCAGTCTAAGGGAAACAAAGCTTGAAAAACATGTTCGCACCCGCCCCCCTCCGGCAGCGGGACCAGGGACCGAAGGCAATGGCGGCCATTCTGAAAAAACGGATGGGAGTGACCTAGTGAAAAATAAAAACCAAAAATGAAAAAGTTAAAAATAAACAGTGCCAACGAAAAGAGATTGATCCCCACCCTATGTCAGAGAGGGCCATAGCCTATCCATCAAAAATACAAAAAAACGGATGGGTAGGTATGGGTAACCCGGGGAGATGGTCAGATTATCAAACTGCAATACTTGCCACAAGGTGTGTTTCATCAGCGGGCCTCCAGCCACGACATAGCCGTGCAAGGCAGCCAGGGATGCCGACGGATTAGGTAGGGCTGGAAAGTCAACCGACATCTCAAGTGCGGGGCACCAGTCGCCGAGGACGAGCGGAGCTTACCCGGCGGCAGCGGAGGGGGCTTCGGGGTACCGGGTGCCTTCTTCCGCCCCTGGGTGCCTGACAGGCGGTTGCTGGAAGGAGGAATCTGCGCTGGAATCAAGTCAGGATGGAGGTAAGAGCGGAGCTCAGCTAACGCACGTCTGCTCCCTTTCACATCCCGGCCACGCCCCCAAAATACATGTAACTTTAACAGAGTTGAACAGCCCCGCCCAGGGGGCGGACCCTCCGTCATAACCCCTCACCCTGCAGCCAGCAACTCAGTTTTTTTCTGCCTAGTAGAGGAGAAGGACCTGGCTCCATTTTGGGCCCAGAGTCCTGAAGAAATTTTAACTTTTTATTGTTTATTATTTTATTTTTTGATCCTGAGATCTACTATCAACTGCCGAGTTTGTGACAGGCTGGATAATAAAGATCCTGGTAGTCTCCCCAGTCCAGCCATCGAGCATGAGCAGACCTTAGCTACGCGCTGGGTCGGCCACAACATGCCCCGTTTGCTACATGGGTGGCCGGTGAGCTCTATGCTCCGGGGTTCACATATGACTGGGCTGCTGTTGTCTCAGTCACAGTGTAATAACAGCTGGGCATTCCTGGGGGGTCGCTTAGGGGTGTCCTGTCCTCCCTTTCCTCTCCCTCTGCCCCCCCCTTCCTCCTCCCCTTGACTTAAAGGTTTCGCTTTTTCTTGGCTGTTTTTTACTGACTCTGCACGGCAGACATCTCTGGCATTTGTAAAATCCTTTCATTTCAGCAAAGATTTTAACCGGTTTTGGGAGGTCAATTACATTATGGACCAGATGATTGTGGAGTGTGGGTGCCCTCCTGTATACAAATTTGGGTTTGTTCGGCAGGATTTTTGATAATACTCTGTCCTCCTTATGGATAGGCCAATATTTTCCCATAATGCGTTTGAAGGCCCTAAATTGGGTGTTGAAGCCTGTAACAAAGGGTATTTCCATCTGGTTATCATGTATCCATGTTTTCTTGCGGAACAAAGCATCTCTGTCCATTTTGATTACTTCAAGCTTCAGTTTTTTTAAACTGTCCTGCTTGTAACCCTTTTCCTGAAACCTTAAAATCAACATGTCTGCTTGTGCATGGAAATACTCAAGTTTGTCACTATTCTTTGCTTTGAATGCACTCTGTAAGGCACGCCCACTTCAATGAGGGATGGGAGGAACTTGGATGGCCGCTCTCCTCAAATAGACGTTGGTTGCGATGTGAAGGTACCGCCTCAGACGACGTCCATGACGTAACGCGTCATGGAAGAGGCTACGCACACAACATCAGGTCGAGAGGAAATTGGGTGGAACGCAGTTGGAATGCATGCTGCTCATCCTGGCTTCCTAGACGCCACACTTAGACCCAGTTTTTTGTAGTGTACTGTTTTGTGGGATGACATTATCAGCACTGTATGCAAGACTGCTGAGTTATCTCTATTTTAATTAACTTTTGATTAAAAAAATGTGACACTACACTATTGGAGCCCTTATCTCTTCCTTATGAGGTTTGATCGCTGTGGATTCAATAGCAATACACCAGCTGTCATCTAGCATTCGGCTAACGCAGGATATCCTATGGGGAAGGCTGTAGGCGATCTGATTTGGAGAGACATCAGGACTTCAGTTCCTTTATATACTCCTGCAGGGGTAGTATGAGCTGGTGAGTGGGGACCCAGGAGGAGGAGCACGAAAGTTACCTGATTATCCTATGCAAACAGCCTACACAAGTCACTTTGGATCACATGGTCTTGAATGAACTTTATATGAAAAAAATATTTTTTTTTACGTTTTTAATTTTTGGGTTGGTTTTCTTTGCAAATCACATTGTGGTGGACTGAGAACAATTAACATGCTAGCACATTGGTTGATGTGGCTTTATGTGGACTATGTTTCACCATATACATACTTGTACTTAGTATATATACTCTCTTTTCTGTATTAAATCACAGGATTTTTCTCTACCTCTTTTATAGGAGGTAGAGACTCAGATTTTGTTGTTACTATTAGTTGATTTATTTTTACGTATTATCCCCATGGGACATGCTTTTTGTATGGTTTTTGCATGAGAATATTTTAATTAGTGTTCACTTATACACACATATATATATTTTATGAAGATTGCCTAGTGGGATCTTAACCCTTATGTAACCTAGGTAGCGCCACTTACCCCTTTCCTTTTTACCATATTTATTAGATTCCCCTGTGGAAGCTCTTTAGGGGAGGCAGCAACCTAACCTCTGTCCTAGGCGCGGTACTACCGGTATACTTTTTGCTTATTTGGTGTCCTGTGCCTTCTTAGGAGCTCCCAAGCCCCCCAGAGTGGGCCATCCTCCTTTGGGCCTCCGGCAACTCATTGTTTCTGGGTGAGATGATCTTTTCGGGGGGCACCCACAACAGCTACTTAACATGTTACACTATATTATGCTATTTGAAACACTGTTATGCAATATTTGACTAATGTATGTTCTCTTTATCTCATAGTTATATGATAAGTGTCTTATAATCTTTGTGTATGTGTACAATATACCACCTGAAGAAGTGGTAAATGTGACCCGCGAAACATGTAGAGCAACTGATACACAGATAGTGATAGTGCTCTAGCTGCCACACTTTTGTTTGACTATAGAACTAGACCTTTCTTGATTATCATTGCCGTTAAAAAAAAAAAACACTTTATTGTTAAAGATGAATATTTTTGTAATAAAATGTATCTAAATATTTTTTATGACTGTCTAATTCAGTTGGTGTACAGTACCACAAAAGTTCACTATAGCCTCCCCCTTTTTCAATTCCTCCAGCAACTCTACTCTGTCTACAAGTCATAGCAAGAACATTTGGTAACGCGTTTGGAAAAAAATATATTTCTTATATGTGGCTTTGGTTTATTGATCTTTTCTTTCTTGATTTTTTTAGATGTCGGTGATGATCTTCTTGAAATGTGTGAAAGAAATGTGTCTCTAAACAGATCCTTCATGGAACAAGCAGGTGGTAAACTATTCTGTCACTGTCTAATCTCCAAAGAATTTAGGTTTGCATCATAGTAGATTAACTAAGATTTTAAAAATAATTCTGCTAATATTTGATTGTTTATAAAAACACATGTAAAACCAAGTGGCCATTGGATTTCAATTGGAGTTTCTAGTTGTCAGATCTACTGCATATGCTGAATGTTTTGACTCAATTTCTGATCCAACCATTACAATATCAAATAAGGAAAGCACAATCTTCATGCTGCAGTCACCATAATGCAAAGTTAGGAGTGCAGATATGGCAAAACTCAGGTACAGAAAACATGCTTGTATTGTATACTTTAGAGACAATGGCAGAATGGTTACATGGACTGTCTGCTTTCTCAAAAACTGAAACATTTGATTGACCATTCTAAAAAATAATGCTCTCTTTATCGTACACCACGGGACACAGAGCTTAGTCATTGCATAGTGGGTTGTATGGTCACCAGAGGTGATTGGACACTGGCACAATCAATGAGAACAAGTTCCCCTCCATATAACCCCTCCCATACAGGAAGTAACTTAGTTTTTTTGCCGGTGTCTAAGAAGATTGGACGCGATGAGGATAGTGCTAAAGGAAGCTCTGCCATAGAGGCCCCTGCGGCAAGAGAGCTATACTTTGGGTCCATCCAAGACACTTAAATTATTACGCCACAATTGGATGGTATCCGGGCCCCGCCGTGATGGGTGAAGATTGGACGCGATGAGGATAGTGCTAAAGGAAGCTCTGCCATAGAGGCCCCTGCGGCAAGAGAGCTATACTTTGGGTCCATCCAAGACACTTAAATTATTACGCCACAATTGGATGGTATCCGGGCCCCGCCGTGATGGGTGAAGATTATTATTTTTTTTGTCTGATTTTCAGCAAACCTGTGGCGTGGATCAGGTAAGCAGGAAAAAAGTATTAAGCATTTACCTTAAAAACGTTTTCCTTGTAAGTGGGTGTCTTCTCCATTTCCGCCACTAGAGGGAGTAAATAGTCAAGTTTTACTCACCAAGCTCCAGACAGTGTCAGGTCGGTTCAGATAGCACACTCTCTGCTGCAGAGCTCTGCCATGGGGCGATCAGGTCCTTTTTTCCTTACTGCCATAATGCAGGAGAATCCTGCTTCCCTCAGAGACGCCAGACCCTTTGGGGGCGCGCTTTATGGGGCAAAGAGGAAGGGCCGGATCATGGGCGCGCCACCGTGCACGTCATCCACACCGTTTTTGCAGGCAGAAGCATGTTAAAGCCTCTCAAAACCTGCAGCTCTCCCCTGATCTGGGACACAGCGACTTGTAAAAGGGCACGTAAGATCTCTGTTGTTGGTTATCTGGGCACCCCCAATAGAGGACCCCCACTGGGCATGAAACTGTGGCCCAGATTCTCGTAGATGGGCGTAAAACTGCGGCGGCGTAACGTATATCATTTAGGTTACGCCGCCGCAGGTTTTACAGGCAAGTGCTTTATTCACGAAGAACTTGCCTGTAAAGTTGCGGCGGCGTATCGTAAATCCCCTGGCGCAAGCCCGCCTAATTCAAATGAGCCGGGTAGGGGGCGTAGAGCATTTAAATTAGGCGCGTTCCCGCGCTGAACGTACTGCGCGGGGACGTCATTGGTTTCGACGTGAACGTAAATGGCGTCCAGCCCCATTCACGGATGACTTGCGCAAACAACATACATTTTTAAATTTCGACGCGGGAACGACGGCCCTACTTAACATTGGTTGCCCCTCATATAGCAGGGGCAACTTTACGTGTCGCAAATCTAACGTAAACGTCGTAACTTCACTGCGTCGACCGTGCGTACGTTCGGGAATTCGAGTATTTTGCTAATTTGCATACTCGACGGGGAAAACGACGAAGGCGACACCTAGCGGCGAAAAAAAAAATGCATTTAATATCCGACAGCGTAAGAGCCCTACGCCTGTCGGATCTAATGGATATCTATGCGTAACTGATTCTAAGAATCAGTCGCATAGATACGACGGCCCAGATTAGGATTTACGACGGCGGCGTACATTGCGTTGCGCCGTCGTAAGCCCTTTCAGAATCTGGGCCTGTGTGTTTAGTTGCATACTGTATGTAAAGGCTTAGCTAGCACAGAAATATATGCTGTTAATACAGGGGTTAAAAAAGACAAAAAAGCATTGCCATCTGAGACGAGAGCCTCTAGCCCAGCCCGCTTGGTTCTTTCCTCTCCAGTAATATATGCACCTGTGCAGGATGAGCAATTGACTCCTTCAGGAGCAACAGCCTCTCCTGTAGTGCCTGGGCCTGCATATGTCACTCTGGACTCTTTGACAGTAGCCCATAACAATTTTGAAGGAACAATCACTTTGTTAATCCCAAAGTCCTCACAAAAGGACAAAAAGCGAAGCAGAGCTCCTTCTGTTACTTCAGATCTTCCTTCAGACAGGTCTGGAGATGATGAGGAGGACATAGCGCCATCAGAGGATAAGGCTGAGGAGTCAGAAGGTGCTGGGATTTCAGAAGAGCCTTTCTCTGCTTCCCAGGTTCTAAAAATGCAGGTGCAATATTATACTGAAACAGTACGCTCTGCATTTAAATTACCTTCTTCAGAGTTAACTGATTCACCTGTCTCCTCTCTGGGTTCATTGAAATCCCCACAGGCTGCATGTTCCTTTCCGGTTCATCCTTTATTAGAGAATCTGATATACGCAGACTGGAAGCATCCAGATGGGCGTTTTTCTCCTCCTGGGAAGTTTGAAGTTCTCTGTCCAATGGAGGAGAAGTTTACCAAGAAGTGGAGCCTGCCTTCAGTAGATGTGGCTATTTCTTGTGTAAATAAAAGCCTAACCTGTCCTGTGGACAATGTTCAGGTATTTAAAGATCCTTCTGAGAAAAAGTTTAAGTCTTTACAGAAGTCTCCCTTTCTCCTGGCAGGCGCAGTAACCCAACCTGCTGTGGTGGCAGTGGGTATGTGTCAGGTCTTAAAGGATCCAGTGAAACAAGGGCTGAAAGACCTGCCTCCGGAGCAGATACAATTTTGGGAGAATATGCCCATGGCCTTATGTTTCACAATAGATGCCATCAGGGATTCTATTCAACAAGCATCTCGCCTTACGCTCCAACTGGTGCACATGCGCAGAATTCTTTGGCTGAAGCACTGGTCAGCGGAGGCCCCATGCAAAAAGCTGTTAACCAGCTTTCCCTTCCATGGTGAACGCCTTTTTGGGGATGATTTGGAAAAATATATCCAAAAGATATCAAGCGGAAAGACTACTCTGTTGCCAAGGAAGAAGAAAAACAAGCGTCTTTGTTTTAAAAGTTCTCTCTCCCCAGCTCGTGAAACATCTGCCGTTAGGCAGTGGCGACAGCAGTCTCAGACAGCCTCAAAGGCTAAAGACCAGGGCCAGGCATAGAAAACAGTGGGGGCAAAGAGCTAACAAGCAAAGCCCCAAATCTTCCTCATGAAGGGGTGCCCCCACTCGGCCGAGTGGGGGGGCGGCTTTGGCAGTTTTCAGCGGCTTGGCAAGCAGTGATCCAGGACAAATGGGTGGTTTTGGCTGTATCCCTGGGGTACAAGCTAGAATTTCGAGAGACCCCCACACGATCAGTTCAGAAGTTCAGGGGTCTCCAAAGATCCAACAAAAAGATTCCTTCTTTCAAGGTTTGGATCACTTGCTGTCTCAGGGGGTAATCAAGGAAGTCCCTCTAAGAGAGCGAGGTGCAGGGTTTTATTCAAACCTCTTTGTGGTTTCCTAAACCAAGTGGAGACGCCAGACCCGTTCTGGACCTAAAAGGATCTAAACTAGTTTCTAGGCATTCGCCATTTCTGAATGGAAACCATTCGGTCCGTGGTCGCCACCCTACAAGGCGGGGAGTATTTGGCGTCTATAGACATCAAGGACACCTATTTACATGTGCCTATTTATCCCTCTCACCAAAGGTTCTTAAAATTTGCGATAGAGTATTGCCACTTTCAGTTTGTGGCTCTACCTTTTTGGTTTGGCCACTGCACCCCGGGTATTTTCAAAAGTTCTGGCCCCACTGTTGGCAAACTTGAGAGCACAGGGCATAAGGGTGACTGCCTATCTAGACGATCTACTTGTGATAGATCAGTCAGTGGCAGGACTAGATCAGGCAGTGCTCAATACTGTGAGATACTTGGAGCATTTAGGGTGGATCATAAACCTGCAGAAATCCTCTCTACAACTCTAAGAAGGGTAGAGTATTTGGGCATGATCATAGACACAGCCCAAAGCAGGGTATTCCTGCCAGAGCCAAAGATCAAGTCCCTAAGAGAATTGATCCACAAAGTCAGAACGAAGAAAGGACCATCAATTCGCCTTTGCATGAGGCTATTGGGGAAGATGGTGGCCTCCTTTGAGGCTGTTGCCTACGCACCAGTTTCATTCGAGACTACTGCAGGGCAGCATTCTGGCTGCTTGGAACAGGAAAAGCCGAGCTCTGGATTTACCCATGCTTCTGTCTCCACAGGTGCACCAAAGCTTCAGTTGGTTGAAAACCAAGAACTTGTGGAAAGGAAGGTCCTTCCTCCCAGTCACCTGGAAGGTGGTGTCAACAGATGCCAGCCTGTTAGACTGGGGAGCAGTGTTAGAAGAAGCCTCGGCCCAGGGTTCCTGGGCCAAAACCGAGAAGAGCCTGCCCATCAATATTCTGGGAATTCGGGCAGTATATTTGGCTCTCAGAACCTGGACTCACAGGTTACAGGGCAATCCGATTCAGATTCAATCCAAAAATGCTACTGCAGTAGCTTATATCAATCACCAAGGAGTCACCCGGAGCCAGGATGCTCAGAAAGTGGTGAATCGATTTTGATATGGGCAGAAGAACATGTTCCTTGTCTTTCTGCAATCTTCATTCCAGGGGTAGAAAACTGGAAAGCTGACTATCTAAGTCGCCAGCAAGTGTCTCCAGGAGAGTGGTCTCTCCACCCCGATGTCTTTCAGGCAATTTGCCAGAGATGGGGGACCCCAGATATAGACCTGTTAGCCTCCAGGCTCAACAAGAAGTTGGACAACTTTGTGTCCAGGACGAGAGATCCACTTGCTTACGGAACGGATGCTCTGACAATTCCTTGGAATCAGTTTTCAATGATCTATGCATTCCCCCCGATCTTTCAGAGATTGCTGGGTAGGATCAAGAAGGAGGGAATACCGGTGCTCCTAGTGGCCCCCAATTGACCCAGGAGGCTTTGGTAAGCCGAGATCATAAAGATGGTGGTAGGAAGACCTTGAGTGCTTCCACTACGTCACGACTTGCTGTCACAAGGTCCAGTGTTCCACCCTTCCTTACAGAAGCTAAATTTGACGGTCTGGCTACTGAGACCTACATTTTGAAGAAACTAGGACTCTCTGGTCGAGTTCTGTCTACACTCATTAATGCTTGAAAGCCAGCCTCCTGGCTAATCTGCTATAGAGTCTGAAAGGCATATGTTTCCTGAAGGTGGAATCCTCTAAAGTATGCTATAAGTAGGATTCTCGCCTTTTGCCAATTAGGAGTGGATATGAAATTGGTCCTGAGTACTATCAAGGGTCAAATATCGGCTTTATCAGTCTTTTTTCAGAAACCATTGGCATCTCATTCCCTAGTCTGGGCTTTCATTTAGGGAGTACTGCGGATAAATCCACCAGTCAAATCACCCTTGTATCCCTGGGGTTTGAACTTAGTATTATCAGTTCTGCAGAAGCAACCTTTTGAACCTATTCGCCATATTTCTTTGATTCTTTTAAGCAAGAAATTGGCCTTCCTGATTGCCATCTCTTCTGCTAGAAGGGTTAGCAGCTCTTTCTTCTAAAGAGCCCTATTTAATTTGTTACAAAGACAAAATTGTACTACGCCCTCACCCTACCTTTCTTCTAACTGTGGTGTTGGTGTTTTATTTAAATCAAGACATTGTTTTGCCTTCCTTTTTTTCCCAAACCGCGAACAGCGGAGGAAAAGTTATTGCACTCCCTAGATGTAGTTAGAGTAAAAGTCTGCAGGCTACAGCTCAGATACGTAAAACAGATGTTTTGTTCATTTTGCCAGATTGTCCCAAGAAGGGCCAGCCGGCATCAAAATCCACAATTGCTAGGTGGATTCGACAAGTAATTATTCAAGCTTATGGTTTAATGAACAGGATTCCTCCTTTTTCTAATATGGCGCACTCGACCAGGGCAATAAGTGCTTCATGGGCAGTGCATCACCAGGCTTCGATGGCTCAGATCTGTAAAGCTGCAACTTGGTCTTCAGTCCATACATTTACCAAATTATATCAAATAGATGTAAAAGGACACAGTGGGCATAGTGTGCTGCAGGCAGAGGTCTAGGGCTTCTTATCCGTTGGCGGCCTGCTTGATCTGTGTCTCCCACCCTTCATATTGAGCATTGCTCTGGGATGTCCCACTATGTAATGACTAAGCTCTGTGTCCCGTGGTGTACGATAAAAGAAAGTAGGATTTTTATTAACAGTTTACCTGTAAAATCATTTTCTTTGAGTACACCACGGGACATAGAGCCCCCCCCCCTTTCTATTGGATTCTTAAAACTAAGGTACTTCCTGTATGGGAGGGGAACTTGTTCTCATTGGTTGTGCCAGTGTCCAATCACCTCTGGTGACCATACAACCCACTATGTAATGACTAAGCTCTGTGTCCCGTGGTGTACTCAAAGAAACGGATTTTACAGGTAAGCTGTTATTAAAAATCCTACTTGGTCACTTCAGATTTAACATTCTAGATCCACCAATATACCAAAATACAGATGACTAATATCCAGCCACACATTTGTACTATACAAATAAAGCAGTTTTTAAGAAATAGAACAAGCTTTGTAGTTGAACAGGGTATACTCTTAGAATACGTTTGGCAAAAGGATGTACAAAAATATGTTTTCATGGAACAATCCTCCTTTGTCAGCTGTATCCTTAAAGTGCCCTTTAACTGCAAATAAACCATGTTTTCCTGTAATAATGTTGTGTACCATTAAATATAACTTGCATTCATTTGCTGTATATATATTTTTTGATGTATTTGTATTGGCGGTTTTAGATTGAAAGTACAATAGTACAACATAGCTCAGCAGTTAAATAACATATGATCCAGTTCAAATGTCTTCTGTTAGAAGCTATATACGTAAAATTGTGATCCAAGAGTGGCCAGCAGATTAAACTAATAATGGTGCGTTTGGGAAATACTCTGGGTGATTGTTGTGTGGTCGCTATAGCAAGCCTGTTGGACAATCTGGAGGGTTGTGATAAATGTCATGCATTGTGTTCTGTTGGCTGCACAACAGAGGTCTAGTGATCGAAATCATGAATCCAAACTGTGGCATAAAAATTTAACTTAACCTTTTCAAACACGCTAAAATATAGGCATAAAAGGAACAAATGTAAAGAATAATATAGCACAAAGAGAGCATTTCCTATAAAAGTTGATGGTTGGAGGTGTGGGAAGACCGAGGGCGGGGGGTTAGAAGGATGTGGGAGGGCAGCTTGGTAAGCCAAGGTCAGTGACTGTCTCAGTTGAGATTGTTCTAATGAGGTTTTAAAAATGAGGATCAAAGCAAATCCAGGGGCCCCACACTCATTCAAAGTAGGATTGTTGTTCATTCTAGCAGTAAGAGCTTCCATAAGTTTAACATCTCAAATACAAATGTGTATAGGTCAAGTGGATGTGGTCCACGGTCTACTTCCAGTGGGATGCAAAAAGACATCTTGCAGCAGTCAGTATATGTAGCAACAACTTCTGGAGTCTGCTCATATTGAGAGGTGGAAGCCCTAGTATATTGTGTAGGTATATGTGTAGCGCTAAAAAATGACAATATATAATAAAATAATTATAATCAAAGGTGACATAAATAATGCATGCTAGTAGAAACAAACATGATATGACAATTAGTCCAATAAAGTCCAAATTGTACAATGGGACATAAACCACTAAATGAATGTCCATATGTGACCATAACAAAACATCCACCGCGTGTCACAATTGTGTTTGATACTGGAATATTAAAGTGACGAATCAGATGATAACAGTGACTTCTTATGTGCATAAATAACCCTCCACCGATAAGGATGTAGGCTTACCGTAACGTATGGACTCAAAGAAATGTATATCTCATATGAGTCAAACAGGCTTAGGGACCCATATGAACTCCAAAGGGATCTCTTTGAGAAAAAATTGATCGACCAATGGCTCTTCAGCAGAGATGCATTCGCCCAATGATGAGTAGACAATAACCACAATGGCTTGTAGCATGCCCTCAGTAAATCTCAATGGTTAAAGGATATGGAGAAGGAGAAAGGAGGCAACATAGCGTGATTCCCGTAAAAAGATTTAGTAAGCAATTGCACTTACATATGATGAGAAGTTACAGCGCATGTCAATAAGAGGCAGCAATGGAGTCTTCCCAATGCGTTTCGTGTCATAACACGTCCTATGGGGGTGTCTCAACATTGCAGCCCACTCCCAATTTATAGAAATATTAGCCCCCATAATGAGAGCCAGGCTCACCTCCTCACAGTGGTGTTCTAAGCGCCTACTTACGGTTTCCGGCAAAATTGCCGAGCGGCGTGCGTTCCATGCCTCGATATGGCATGTCGCATGCGCTCCAATTGTCATCACGGCGCCGGGAGCCAAGTGGAGAGGACGTGTGCGCTCCACACCTCTGTGGACAGATGGTGTATGCGCTCCAGACGTCACTCGCACGCCGTAGCTCACAGCTGTGTAGAAGATGTTTACACGGCAGAGCTCAACACGCCTAAAGCTGTACAAAACTGGAATAGCCAGCCTGATGTAAATTAAATATAGCAATATATATCAAGAGAGGGGAGAATGTCTGGAACTCTAATTGGCCGTCAAAATTGTATAGGCACAAAGTATTCCTGGGGGTGAATAGATGTCCCACACACAAATGGCGTGCGATATCAAATATGTAATAAACTATTTAAATTGCGAATGTATATAGCCATAGCTTATATTAATAGTACTAAACAGAAAATAATAAAAAATATGTAAACATGTGGGGGAAACCACAATTAGGCCCCATACACACGAGAGGATTTATCCGCAGATACGGTCCAGCGGACCGTATCCGCGGATAAATCCTCTCGAGGATTTCAGAAGATTTCTATGCGATGGCGTGTACACACCATCGCATTGAAATCCGCGCTGAAATCCTCTGCCGATGACGTGTCGCGCCGTCGCCGCTATTATGACGCGGCGACGGGCGCGACGCTGTCATATAAGGAATTCCACGCATGCGTCAAATCATTACGACGCGTGCGGGGAATCCCTTTGGACAGATGGATCCGGTAAGTCTGTACAGACGAGCGGATCCATCCGTTGGAATGGATTCCAGCAGATGGATTTGTTGAGCATGTCAGCAAATATCCATCTGCTGGAAATCCATCCCAGGGGAGATTTATCCGCGGATAAATATCCGACGGAGTGTACACACCATAGAATCTATGCGCAGAAACCCATTTGATGGGATTTATCTGCGGATAGATTCTATGGTGTGTATGGGGCCTGAGAATAAAAAAATGTATTGATCAAATATATGAAATAGCCACATATGAAAATAAAAATGGCTCAAAACTAATTTTGAAAAGGGAATCAATAAATCACTAAATATGCCCAAAGTGAATATGAGCTGGACTCCCATATGGTAACATTGCAAATAATTTGCATAGCCGAAATATTAAATATACAAAAAAGGCCAAGCCTAAATGTACATATGAAGCTGAATTGCAATATAAACAATTTAGAATCAGAATTAGAGTTATAAAAGGCACAAACTAAATTAGGGAAAAAAGATTAATGTGAAAAATATATTGTTAAATGTATATTAAGTGCATATATGGTTGACCATCAATACCGCAACACTAAGTATCAAGACATGTCAATGAACGAATTTATATCCCATTCTACATTCAACCCTGATGGGCAGTGGGATTGAAGTTCGTATATCCAAAAAGTTTCAAGGCGGGAGACCCCCCTTGTCATGGCACCCCCTCTCCTAGGGGGTATAAATCTGTCAATGATGACAAACTTAGTACCTGTGGGATCTCTATTATGGTGTTGTCTGTAATGCCTGGGAACTGTATGTTTAGTATCACCGCCCTTGATAAGGGTGATGTGTTCACCCACTCTGATGGAAAAAGAGCGAATCGTACAGCCTACATATTGCATCCCACAGGGACAAGTAATCAAATACACAACGTGTTTAGTTTCACACGTGCACAATTGTTTAATCTTATACTGCTTGTTAGTCACAATAGAAGAAAATTGGGTCGTTTTACATCTCCCTAGTGCGTTGTGCTGACACACGTTGCACTTCTTACATGGAAAGAAGCCCATTAGATCGTGAAAAAACTAGCTACGCACCAGAGGGTTGATGATGTTAGGGGCAATCCTGCTTTGCAGCGAGGGTGCCCCCCTAAAAACCCAGAAGCCCTAGTATATAAATAGAGCGGTCGAGAGCGCGTAGGACAAGTCTAAATATATGAAAAAGAGTTCCAGTTTATTTAGAGTGGTTGTAAATTCTGTTACACTACTTGTACCTACAGGTAACAACAAAGGCCTGGGGAAAGCCCAGAAAAAAAACAAGCCTACTTACCGACCAGCTCGCAGACAACCAATTAACCTGTCTAACAATATGCCTTAAAAACCGGGGTTTTGTCCGCACGCATTTGCAAACGTATGCAAGAGCCACGTCACGGCACCCTGGAATCTGTGGTCCTAACACTAAACTACGAGTGTCCCCACAATGGAGGCACATGTATTCTGATCGATAGATGAGGGCAGGTGGACTGAAGGGGAGCCATATAGCCTATGATAAGGCTTACCTGTAGGTACTGTAAATATCTCCTAAACGTACACAGTATCGGAGATATTCACTATATGCCCTGCTGCCGACATCATTGGTGCATGTGCACTGCCATTTCTAAAGGCCAGATGTCGCCCTCAAATGAAACGCCCGATTTGGTAACAATGCAAGGGAACCGGCCCGCATATTGATGTTTTTTGTTCTGTTCATAATATGGAGTGTCGGCTGACTTTGTTCTAGTTTGTCCGGTTCTTTATGTTTTTTTTTTTCCTGCCATTTGTGAATTTGGGTGTTCTTTAGTATGGCAGAAGGAAACCATGACTAGAGGGCCTGGTGCTTCCTTGATTGTCATCAGACAGCTCATGCTGCAAGTCTAATGCACACTCCCTGTGGAAAATAGCAAGTCTTTATGAATCGTTGTGGAATTGATTTATTTGGAGTGTGGCCCTCCTACTATAAAGTTCCTAGAAAATTTATTCACTGCACCTATTCTTTATCAGGTGATCGCTCCACAGCCCTGGACAGATCAGAGGACTTGTATGTCCTGGATCAGATAGAAAGGGCCCTGCATTGGGATTTCCGTGTCAGGTTCTATTGACACTGCTGGGTTTCCTTTATAGACAGATCTGCTTTTCTTACCGTTTTATGATGCCGCTACTCAACAATGTGTGGCTTCTTCTTTCAATGCTCAATACCAGTTTGTGTATTTCGTTGGTGTTTACAGTGACAATGGGGATTATTTAATAAAGGAACAACCACTTGACACTACAAGTGCACTAGGAGAACCTAGGAGACAGCTAAAAGAAACACAAGCAGCAAATCAAATTCAAGATTGTATCAGATCAAAATATTTTTTTCTTTTATAAAAGATTCACAAATTTGCTGGCATAGCAATGGCCCCACTACTACATATTTTGACGCACTTCACAGGCGCTTTGGGGGGGCAAGCCAGGACGGCCAGCTTCCAGGGCCGTCAGGGTATTTCCATGAAGTCCGGCCTCAGACCCAACTGAGGCCACATAATTCGGAGCATTAATCCTTAAAAAGTTGTGAAGTATGCAGCATGCTAGCACTATGTGGTTCAGTTTATACTCCGCCATGTAAATTGCTGTAAGAAATAGATGGAACCGACTGGCCATTATCCCAAAGAAATTCTCCACGACTCTTCTGGCTCTGACCAGCCGGTAATTAAAAACCCTCTTCTGAGGGCCCTCTGAGGGAATGGCCTCATCAGGTGATCACCCAGACCAAAGGCTTTATCTGCAACGAAGACAAATGGGAGTCCTTCCATGTGCTTCTCAGCAGGTGGCAATGCCAAGCCAGCCATCTGGAAAACTCTGTCTGGGCAAAGACTCCGACATCCGGCCATTCTTCCCCATATAAAAACTCATATGTCGCCGACATCAACACGATACTATTGAACCCCTTATAATTCAAATAGTATGACCCCGAATGGGGTGGTGGTACGAAGTGGACATGTTTCCCATCGATTGCCCCTCCGCAGTTGGGAAAGTCCCACCGTTCCGCAAATTGGGAAGCCACAGTCTGCCATTCCTGTGGTGTTCAAGGGAACCGTGGAGTCAAACCAGAAAAAAAATTGGTACTTTTGCACATAACGTTGCAAGCAGATTAAACACAAACATTCTTGGCCAACATCAGGATAACATTTATTTTAAGGAGTATTTAAAGACAAAAAATATAAGGTCCACTTATCAGATTCCTCATCTCCTCTGATGGCCCATTGTAAAAATGTTAGGGGGGTTCTAAATGAGTTTGGGACCCCCAAAAAAAACTCTGGCGCTCTGCCTGAATTTTAATGAGAACAATAACATGTGTACACATTTTAGGGAGGGGGAGGGTTCTAAATGAGTTTGGGACCCCAAGAAAAAGCCTCTGGCACTCTGCCTGAATTTAATGAGAAGAATAACATGTGTACACATTTTAGGGAGGGGAGGATTCTACATGAGTTTGGGACCCCAAGAAAAAGCCCCTGAATTTAAGGACAACAATAACATTTGTACACATTTTAGGGGGTGTTTAGGGTAAAGCACTACAATGGAGCTGACAAAATACATTGTTAAGTGACTAGGCTAGGTGTGTATGGGCCCAGGATAGCATGCTGGAGAGGTTAGTGAAGGCAAATATGCATGTAGGCCAAAAAAGGAGCATTAAAAGCTTACAGCATACATGAGGACATTCACAGCATATTGCAATCATGGTAATTAGGGAATGATGAAAGAAATACAATACATTAGTAAACACTAAATACATAGAATGTGATGTTAAAGGAGAACACTTAATATAGTTCTTCTGCAGGACTTGAATGATGGCAGAACAGGTCTCTGAAATAATGATCCCCAGAACCTGGGGCGAGATGCCTGTGGTGAACTTGAGGTCCTGCAGACTTCTCCCTGTCGCCAAGTACCGCAACGTGGCGACTAGCCTTTGCTCGGTAGTGATGGCTTGCCGCATGCAGGTGTCCTGCTTCGTGATATAAGAGGACAGCAAAGCAAACAGACGGTGAAAAACGGGATCTGTCACCCGGAGATAATTTCTAAAATCATCAGGATTATTCTCCTGGATCTCCCGCAGCAAAGGCATATGACAGAATTGGTCACGCTGGAGCAGCCAATTCTTCGTCCATGAACTCCTCACCACCCGGTTTATAGACTGGGCTTGGGTCAAAGTAAGAACCCCAACACGAAGCCTCCGCACAGCACGAACTCTACGACAAGTATGTACCCGCAACATGGATAGAAAACGGTCGGCTGGTCAGAACGAACTAACAGAACGCACTGAAGAACAGAAAGGCCTATGAAGACCGAGCTGAAAACCAGATACGAACCCACAAGCACAAACTTAACAGCATTAACAGTCTGAAAAACAGGAAGGCTGAAAAGCGTGAATCGTCTCGCACCAAACTAACACGAGATTAGCGGTAGGAGCCCAAAGGGTGTTGGACTCGGAATGGAATTTCCGTTTTATAGTGCCGTCGTATGTGTTGTACGTCACTGCATTCTTGATAGGCGGAATTTGGTGTGACTGTGTATATGCAAGACAAGTTTGAGCCAGCATTCCGTCGGGGAAAAAAACGTGTTTTTCTTGTCGGAATTTCCGATCGTGTGTATGTGGCATTAGGGGGGCTGAATACAAATGCATGCCACACTTTTCACATATTTATTTATAAGCGCTGTGCACTGCTGTCCACTCTGTATTGTGCCCTTCTGCCCATGCTGTACTGTGCCCTCCCGCTCACCCTGTACCCTCCTGCCAGCCCTACACTGTGCCATTCTGCCCCCCATGCTGTGCCCCCCTGCCCACCATGTACTGTGTCCTGCTGTCCCCCATACTGCCCTCTTAATGACCAGGCCATTTTTTGCGATACGGCACTGTCTTTTTAACTGACAGTTGCGCGGACTTGTGACGCTGTACCCAAACAAAATTTACGTCCTTATGTACTGCTGATGAAAAGGTAGTAACAGTACTGGGGAGAATAGAGGGAAGAGTAGCAAAAATTGTCCTGCTGTCCCCCATACTGCCCTCAATGACCAGGCCATTTTTTGCGATACTGCGCTGTCTTTTTAACTGACAGTTGCGCGGACTTGTGACGCTGTACCCAAACAAAATTTACGTCCTTGTGTACTGCTGATGGAAAGGTAGTAACAGTACTGGGGAGAATAGAGGGAAGAGTAGCAGAACTATGAGAAGACGCCTGAAACATTGTTATGGGTAACGGCACCGCAGAGGGAGCCTTCAATGGATTGCATACAGAGGAAGTGTGGCCATTGTTTGCGATACAGCACTAAATCGCAATAGGCGTATATTGATGGGTTTACACAAAAGTTATCGTGTCTACAAACTACGGGATAGATTTAGAGACTTCTATTTATTTATTGTTTTTACTGTTAATGGTGGCGAGCTGCGATATTTAGCGGGATTGCGGCAGACAAATCTGAATGACACTTTTTGGGAACCAGTGACATTATTTCATTGATCAGTGCTATAAAAATGCATTGATCAATGTAAATAGACACTGGCAGGGAATGTGTTAATACTAGGTGGCGATCAAGGGGTTAAGTGTGTTCCCTGGGTGTGTTCTAACTGAAGGGGGATGGGCTCACTGGGACATGACAGAGATCACTGTTCCGATCACTGGGAACAGAAGATCTGAAATGTCATTAGGCAGAATGGGGAATCGTCTTGTTTACATAGGCATTTCCCCGTTCTGCTTCTGTACACAGCGATCGCGGGTCGCCGCTATCTAGTGGCGCACGATGGGCGTGTGCCCGCTATCCTCCTTGCACAGACTAACGTACACCTACAGTGGTTTGCGCAGGAGAGCCGACCTGCCACAGTATGATGGCAGCTGGTCAGCAGGAGAGTAAACAACAATAGTGTCAGGGGCATAGCAATAAAATTAAAGCCATAAAGATTGTATTTTTTTACAAGGGCAAGTTTTAACTTTTTTTCTTTTTTGTGTAATTTGTAGGCGGACAAATAAAGGTGAAGGAATTGGATTGGCTTAAGAACCAACTTGGTACAGGTAATACAATTCAAAAAAGCAAAAGCAACATATAAAGCTTCATATTGTCTAACATTTTGGTTTTCTAGACTAAGTGAAGTGTTCAGCAAAGTCATTTTCATTAGATGCTGGTGTTAACCACTTAAAGTGTCACTAAAGGAAAACAATTTTTTAATTTAACCACTTGCTTACTGGGCACATATACCCCCCTCCTGCCCAGGTGAAATTTCAGCTTCCGGCACTGCGTCGCTTTAACTAACAATTGCGCGGTCGTGCGACGTGGCTCCCAAACAAAATTGACGTCCTTTTTTCCCCACAAATAGAGCTTTCTTTTGGTGGTATTTGATCGCCTGTGCGGTTTTTATTTTTTGCGCTATAAACAAAAAAGTGCGACAATTTTGAAAAAAATACAATATTTTTTACTTGTTGCTATAATAAATATCCCAATTAAAAAAAAAACACATTTTTTCCCCTCAGTTTAGGCCGATACGTATTCTTCTACATATTTTTGGTAAAAAAAAAAAAATCGCAATAAGCGACTGGTTTGCGCAAAAGTTATAGCGCCTACAAAATAAGGGACAGAATTATTATTTTTTATTATTTTTTTTTACTAGAAATGGCGGCGATCTGCGATTTTTATTGGGACTGCGACGTTATAGCGGACACATCGGACACTTTTGACACATTTTTGGCGCCATTCACATTTATACTGTGATCAGTGCTATAAATATGCACTAATTACAGTATAAATGTGACTGGCATTGAAGGGGTTAACACTAGGGGGTGAGGAAGGGGTTAAATGTATTCCCTGCTTTGTGTTCTAACTGTAGGTGGAGGGGGGGTGACTGGGGGGGTGACCAATTTATGTCCCTATGTACAAGGGACACAGATCGGTCTCCTCTCCAGAGACAGCACCGCTGTCTCTGTGTAAAATGGCAATGAGAGATGATCTCATATGTTTACATATGAGATCATCTCTCATTGGCCGCACAGATCGCATCGCAAACGGCCACTCTGATTGGCCGTTGCGGCGATCTGTAATTGGCTGTGTCCAAGGAACACGGCCAACACAGAGTTTCCCCGCTGCGCGCTCTGGAGCGCGCGCGGGGAACGCGCAAAGGGGCGGACGTCAATTGACGTCCACTTGGATTTTCGGATCCGCGCTGTAGCCGTCATTTGACTATAGCGCGGATCCCAAGCGGTTAAAATAACAAACATGTGATACTTACCTCCACTGTGCAGTTCGTTTTGCACAGAGTGGCCCCGATCCACGACTTCTGAGTCCCTTGGCGGCTGTCTCTGGTCCTCCCCGCAATTACTCACCACAGTCATGCGAGAGCTCGCATGGTGGTCAGTAATTGTGGGCGCGCTCCCGTGATACCCGCTCGCTGTATCACTTGGCGCCGTGTCACTGGATGTGATTGACAGCAGCGCCAGCCAATGGCTGCGCTGCTCTCAATCCATCCACTCTAGCCAATCAGCGGCCAGGCTGAGCGGCGAAGAGGGTATCGGGACCGCGCGGGACTTTCGAGGGGTCAGGTAAGTATAACGGGGGTCGGTGGCAGAATTCAATGTTTTTTCACATTGCATAGATTGCATTAAGGTGAAAAAATGTTTTTCTTTACAACTCCTTTAAAGCGGGTGTTCACCCTAAAAAAAACATTTTTTTTTCTAGCATGCCATCAAGCATACTAGCGCGATCTACAGTACGCCTTTATTTTATACTCACAGTTTACTGCCGTAGTGAAGTTTCAGACTCCCTGCGGGAAATGGGCGTTTCTATGCACAGGGAAGATGATTGACGGCTGGCTATGGCGCGTCACGCTTCCCGAAGATAGCCGAAATAGGACTTGCCTCTTCACGGCGCCTGCGCAGTCAGCTCCGATGTCTGTGCGCAGGCGCCGTATAGCGCCGTGAAGAGGCAAGTCCTATTTCGGCTATCTTCAGGAAGCGTGACGCGCCATAGCCGGCCGTCAATCATCTTCCCTCTGCATAGGAACGCCCATTCCCCGCGGGGAGTCTGAAACTTCACTACAGGATTAAGCTGTGAGTATGGCGCAAAAAAAAAAAAGAAAGGCATACTGTAGCTCGCGCTAGTATGCTTGATGGCATGCTAGAAACTTGTTTTTTAGGGTGAAACACCGCTCTAAGGACCTGCTCACGACTATATACGTCTTGTCTTTAAAGATGGATATCTCAGTAACAGCAGCAGCTGCTGCCACAACCAAGATATCCATCTTTCCTGCGAGCGGTCCTGTAAACGGTAATGGTGGTCTCCTCGGCGGATTCGCCACAAGATCACCGTTATCGGCGGCGGGAGAGGGGTCCCCCCCTCCCGCCGCTCTCCTGCGCCCTCCGCCGCTTACCGGAGCCGTCGATAGCGGCGGAGGTGATCGGGTGCTGTCTTCTGCTTGGCTGGGATACGAGTGAGGGCAAGATGGCCCCCACCCGTCCCCATAGCATAGCAGGGCGGAAGTGATGTCAAAAGTCTAAATATGAGATCTCATATTTAAGAGGACCTGTCATGCTTTTTTCTATTACAAGGGATGTTTACATTCCTTGTAATAGGAATAAAAGTGATCCATTTTATTTTTATTTATTTTTTTCAGCGTAAAAATTTATAAAATAAATAAAAATAAAGAAGAAAACAAAAAAAAAAGCCCCGTCCAGACGAGCTCGCGCGCAGAAGCGTACGCATACGTGAGTAGCGCCCGCATATAATAACGGTGTTCAAACCACCCAAGTCAGGTATTACCGCGATCGTCAGAGCGAGAGCAATAATTCTAGCCCTAGATCTCCTCTGTAATTTAAAAGATGCAATCTATAGTATTTTTTAAACTTCGCCTATGGAGATTTTTAAGGGTAAAAGTTTGACGCCATTCCACAAGCGGGCACAATTTTGAAGAGTGACATGTTGGGTATCATTTTATTCGGCGTAACATTATCTATGGAGGGCATAGAACCCCTCTGCCCCAAAGCACCCATCCCCCCATGTTGAGGGCATGCAGCCTGGTATGGTTCGGAGGGGGGGTGCTCGCTCATTCCCTCCCTTTCCTGACCTGCCGGGTTGCATGCTCGGATAAGGGCCTGGTATGGATTTTGGGGGGACCCCCACGCCATTTTTATTAATTTTTTTGGTGTCGGAGGGTCTCCTCCGAATTCATACTAGTCCCAAGTGCCTGGTATGCCGGCTTTTTTTTACATTCAGCGGGAAGCCGCTGACAGCTGATGACTCGTCGGTTGTTAAGGACGCGGCGGCCGGCTTCCCGGCCCCCTCCTTAGCAACCAGCTAGATACAGTGTTAAAAAAAATGTGAATCGCAGCTAAATCGGGGTAAAAACGCGGCAAAAAGCACTGCAAAAACGCTCAAAAGCAACACACATATATGTGAATCGAGCCTCACAAAGAAAGGAAGGGTCTATAAGTTTTACCTTGGGTGTATTTAAAATGATAGAGACAGAATAGCAACCAAAATTCTAGAAAAAAACACATGATATAAATGTTATAAATTAAGTTGCAAGTCGGTGAGTAAAAATAATTATTTCCTCCTCAAGCAAAACATGACTTAGTACTTGGTGGAGAAACCCTTGTTGGCAAACACGTAGGTAAGGTGTTTCTTGTACTTGGTTACCAGGTTTGCACATATCTCAGGCCCCGTCCATTGACCCCTCAATGCAGCAAGATTGGCCTGTACTTTTAGCAGAGAAACAGCGCCAAAGCATGTTTTCACCTCTGTGCCTGATTGTAGGGATGGTGTTCTTATAGTCAGCATTTTTCTTCCAAACACAGCCAGTCCGTTAATGCCAAAGAGCTCAATTTTGGTCTCATCTGACCACAGCACTTTCTCCTAATCCTTCTTTGAATCATTTAGATGTTCATTGGCAAACTTCAGATAGACCTGTACATTATTATTATTTTTATTATTATAATACAGGATCTATATAGCACCGACAGTTTGCGCAGCGCTTTGCAACATGAGGGTTGAATACAATTTAATACAGTAGGAATCAGAGAGCCCTGCTCGTTGGAGCTTACAATCTAAGAGCTGTACATGTGCCTTCTGGTGGCCTATTGTGTTACCAATGGTTCGTTAGGAGCACCTTCTTTGGTGGGCACATACTGTAGCCAGTCTGTGGAAGCAATAATTATTGTTAGTTGGTAGGGGATCAAATACTTATTTTACTCACTGAACTGCAACTGAATTTATAACATTTGTATCATGTGTTTTTTCTAGATTTGTTGTTGATATTTTGTCTCTATCATTTAAAATAGACCTATGATGAAAAATTATAGACCCTTAATTTCTATATAACTTACAAAATCTGCAAGGGATCAAATCATTTTCCCCACTGTAGGTCAGTGTCAGGGTTAGTGTTGGGATCAAAGGTCTGGGTCAGTACATTTTAGGCAGGATTTTTTTTCAAAAAAAGCATTTTTTCTTTTTATTGGATCAGTTTAAGCTAGTGTCAGTGGGCCAGATCCACAAAGAACTTACGTCGGTGTATCTATTGATACGCCGCGTAAGTTCTACGATGCCCCGTCGTATCTTTGTTTTGTATCCACAAAACAAGATACGACTGAATGTGGGCTCGATCCGACTGACGTACGTCTTAGTACGCCGTCGGATCTTAGGTGCATATTTACGCTGGCCGCTAGGTGGCGCTTCCGTTGATTTCCACGTAGAGTATGCAAATTAGCTAGATACGACGATCCTCAAACGTACGTCCGCCCGGCGAATAGACCCCTGGGTCTATGAGGCGTACGCAATGTTAAGTATGGACGTCGGGACAGCTTCGAATTTTCCGTTGTTTGCGTAAAACATTCGCAAATAGGGCTTTGCGTAAATTACGTTCACGTCGAAAGCATTGACTATTTGCGACGTGATTTCCAGCATGCGCACTGGGATACCCCCAAGGACGGTGCATGCGCCATTAAAAAAAAATAATTTACGTGGGGTCAAGATGAATTAACATAAAACAAGCCCACGTCTTAGTCATTCGAATTGCGTGCCCTTACGCCGACACACTTACATTATGCCGCCGTAACTTACGGCGCAAATTCTTTCTGGATACGGAAACACGCTACGCCTGCCTAAAGATAGGCAAATCTTTGTGGATCTGGCCCCGTGTGTTTTGGGTATGATAAAAAAGCAATATTGTTTCTGGGGCCTACTATGGGTATGATGTGCGATCGTCAGGAGCCGGATCGTTTATTTTGGGATATTCTTTGCTGATAAGTTAAAGTAATGGCAAGGAATGTACCACTAAATTGAAGCAGAAGTTGTACCAATGCCCTTTTGGTCCTATTTCTTCTGTGGGTCACTGGAGTGCACTTGCTGTTCTGCATTCCTGTGACCTGTATTCAGCTGACGGTTGGCTAAAATTTGCTGTGGGCTAACATCACTCAGCCAGTCCAGACTCTGGACAGATCCCAACTCTAATTTTGAGATCCACCCAGATGCCTGATCGGCAGCTGTCTCAGCACACCACCGAGAGCCTGAGCCAACCACTCATGTCTCCTCCCCAGCCTGGCACTCCAGTGACCAGACAGTTACCAGATCTCTGCTCACCGAAGAAGACCAGGAACTGAACAATCAGCGATCTTTGATTGCTCAATTCCTGGTCGTAGAGGCAGACCGATGCTGCATCCAGCTAGGTGAGAAAGATTGTTTGGATTTTTTTTCTCTTTAAAAAATGTCTTTATTTTTATTATTTTGGGGCATTATTCCTTTGATAATGAATAAAAAAATCTGAGATATGCATTACCATTTACCACTGTCCACCAAAGCCCAATTTGTCGGGTAAAAAACAAGGTATAATCCACCTGGATACACAAAGTAGTTACAATGATATGTACAGTTTTACTAACATGTCAAAGTTGCAAAATTGTATTCAGGCGTTAGGATTTGTTTTACCCTCCATCATGAAAGGGTTAATCCTCCTAGCAAATTTGACTACTCCAGGAAGAGTCAATTCCCTAAGCAAAGCCTCCTCCTTCCTTGCACTTCATAGCCCTTTCCTCCTCTGGGAGTGTCTAAATACTTTGTGCTGACCCAGCTTCTCTCTCCCCCCCCAATACCTCTGTACACCTCCCTACAGAGTAGTTGGGGAGGAGCAAAAGGGAATACTATAGAATAGGGATAGGCAAATCTGCCTGAATTACATTTTGAGAGGGTTCATCCTCTTAGCAGTGAATCACTTTGAAGTCATAAGGAAAGATCATAATCCTGTTAATTGATTCTGAATATTTCTTTATCGTACACCACGGGACACGGAGGCTTAAATTATTACATAGTGGGTTGTATGGTCACCAACAATTGAAGACAATTCCCCTCCATATAACCCCTCCCCTAAGGGAAGTACCTCCGTTTTTTCTCCAGTGTCTAAAGGTGTTGGTCGCGACTAGAGGTCGACCGATATATCGGTTGGCCGATATATCGGCCGATATTTGGCGTTTTTAAATTAATCGGCATCGGCCGATTTGTGCTTTAAAAAAGCCGATTGATAAATTCAGCACCGCGACTTGCAAAAAGCTTCTGCAATACAAGTCAATGCAAGTGCTTCCCGTAGAAGACTTCTCTCTCTCTCTCCCTCCTGGGCAGCCTGCCAAGTTTTAGAAAAGATATACAATGTTGCTACTTATCAATTAACTGAACTCCGTGTAGGAGAATTCTCAGTTTAAAGCGGTGGTTCCCCCTAAAACACATTTCTAACAATAGATTCGTAAGACCCGTTACACTGCGGGTAGGCTGGCTTTTTTTTTTTTTTTTCGTACATACCGAGATCTCGGCGTCTCGTCCCTTGGCGGTGGGCGTTCCTATTTGATTGACGTTCCTCGGACGGGCGCATACGTGACGTCACGACTTTCCGACAGAAGCCGAACGTCATTGCGCAGGCGCCGTATAGAGTCGGCTCTATACGGCACCTGCGCAGCGACGTTCGGCTTCTTTTGGAAAGTCGTGACGTCACGTATGCGCCCGTCCGAGGAACGTCAATCAACTAGGAACGCCCACTGACAAGGGACGAGACGCCGAGATCTCGGTATGTACTAAAAAAAAAAAAAAAAAGCCAGCCTACCCGCAGTGTAACGGGTCTTACGAATCTATTGTTAGAAATGAGTTTTAGGTGGAACCACCCCTTTAACCATTTAAAGGCTAAATCTTTTTTTACATTTGTTGCTTACAAGTAAAAATCCGGTATTTTCTGCTAGAAAATTACTTGGAACCCCCAAACATTATATATTTTTTTTTAGCAGAGACCCTAGGAAATAAAATAGCGATTGCTGCAATATTTAATGTTACACGGTATTTGCGCAGCGGTCTTTCAAACAAATTTTTTGGGGAAAAAATATACTTTAACAAATAAAATAAAAAAACTAAACAGTAGTTAGCCCATATTTATTTATTTTTTCGACCAAAAGTTTTCATTACCTGTTTTTGTGTATTACATTTTATATATATATATATATATATATATATATATGTGTAATATATATATATATATATATATATATATATATATATATAAAATGTAATACACAAAAACAGGTAATGAAAACTTTTGGTTGAAAAAAAATAAATATGGGCTAACTTTACTGTTTAGCCCAAAAGCGCCTGAAAAATCGGCTTAACATATCGGCCCAAAAAAATCGGCATCATAAATCGGCTATCGGCCGCCGTGATTTCTAAATATCGGCATCGGTATCGGCCAGAGAAAAACCCATATCGGTCTACCTCTAGTCGCGACTAATGATGTGCTAAGGCGAAGCTCTACTAAGAATACCTCTGGGGGTCAATAGGGGCTGCGCAATCGGATCCATCCAAAACGCTTATTTTATACGCCTAATTGGATGGTACCCATACCTGAATGAAGAAAAAAGGAAAAAAGTGTGCTACCAAAATTAAGCAATAAAAATTGCATATATAAATGTTCAGATGCAGAAACTGACAAATAATAAATTGAATCAAGTGTCCTTGATCCTATATCAAATGTGTGCTATGAATGGGTGAGTCCTTGCACAATAGCATCAATGTGCTGGCTCGTATGCGATTGCAATCCTCCGTTGGATGACTGGATGGATGCAGGAAACTTATAGACAAGAAATCCCCACGTGTAAATGAAATGGATGGCCGCTTACCAGATCCGTCAGGCCACCACAGGGATCAGAAAGGCTCAGAGACAGGGATGTCCTCGGCTGAATCAAGGCGATTACTCCAGGTCTTCTCCTCTGTTGGAAGTCCAGGGACAGATCTGCCGTTATCTCCCAACGGTTGTTCCAAGGTACAGCAGCCTCACCAGATCGTTGGGAACGTGTAGGTTAAAGGGAGAAAGAGTACTTCATAGTGCAGTAATTCGTTAAAAAGTTACTCTTTATTCCACTCAAAGAAAAAAGAAAACTGACATCTAAAAAAACTGCACTATTACAAAGTTTCAAGATATGACTTGGAAGCGTGTGCAAATCAAACCAGCATCAGCTCAGGCCGATCAGCTGGGGGCGTGGTGACGTCAGCAATTCTCGCTCCACCCGAATGGGCATCGACAGGGAAAGGAGGCATAGGATCGGACGTCACACACCACGCTCTTATGTATACACAGACAGGAATGTGACACCGGAAACTCCATAATAAAGGAGTACCCGGGTGTATACTTAGCAGAGCCAGCTCCTTTACCACCGCTGAGACACAGCTCTACCTCGAGGAGGAAAGACATGTGCATGGCTCAACATAAAAAAACAGATATAAAACAGTTAAAAACAGAACAGGAACACACTAATATTTACATTTAATAACATGAGAACCTATTCCCTGTGCCTGGCGGGATATAGGTATGCATAGGTGGAAGCCATAATCAGAAAAAAGGGGGTAAATTCCCTCCCCTCGTATGTAACCCCATGGTCCAAAGGAACCGGCAGATCAAATATACAATTACATTATGCCTACACATATGCATATCTCCCACCCAAACACCTTATATGTAAATAAAATAATTAATTAAAATTAAATTAAAAGAACAATATGAAACAAAACAAAAAAAAAAAAACAGGAAAACACACTGTAACCCAATTCTAGGTGAATACAGAGTGCCACAACTACGTGGTAACCACAATGAGGTTACTTAATGCCCCTAAATGTCTCATTATAAACTCAATGGAGGATATCGACACCTACACTAGGTGGATAAATTAGTATCTCCGTATACCCCTTGGGTAATGTTCCCGGGTAAAAGGGGAACATGAAGGACAGCCAGAAAGCCCAGCTCAATAAAAACCTTTAATCAGGAGCAGAAGGAAAAAATAAGGGAAGGCAGAGGGGAAACATGGAGAGGGCCTGATAATGGGAAAATATAACTGTTATTAATATAGCAGTTAATATCCCACTCCATGTTGAGACCTAGAGGGGTGTAACATTGCATCTCATATATCCAACGCGTTTCTCTGCGTGATATATGATGTTTCAAATCACTCCCTCTCCAATGTGGGGTATATTTTTCAATTCCCACCACTTCCAGCACAGAGGGATCTCGGTTGTGATGTTGCCGAAAATGCAACCATACACTATGTTCCGTGAAACCCCAGCGTACACAAGAGAGGTGTTCACCTATTCTGATCTTAAGGGCCCGAGTGGACCTCTCAATTAACTGGAGACCACACGGGCACCTCAAGAGGTAGATGACCCCTACCGTATCACAGGTGATAAATTCTGAAATGGAATAAACCCGAGATGTGACCTGAGATGAGAAAACAGGTGTTTTAATGGTCTTTCAAGAGGCACACACCTTACACCTCTTGCATGGAAAGAAACCTTTAAGGTTCTCAAACATGCAAATTCTGGGGTGAGGGTCTACAACACTTGGTGCCAGCAGGTCCTTAAGATTTTTGTTTCTTCTCAGAAGACCGAGGTTTGCTTGTAACGTATCTCTTTGGAGGACTGGGCTCTAGGGTCAAGTACTTTCGCTATACAAACTAAAGAGCAAAAGTTTCTAGCAGAGTCTTTTACAAGGCCCAGGGAAGAGGTCTCCTTTAAGTAGAAATCCAGACCCCTGAGGGTTGGCACAACATACCCGCCGTGATGGGTGAAGGTTGGTACTGTCTGGTTTTCAGCAGTCCTGCGGCAGGGATCAGGTAAGTGGGAAAAAATCCTAAGAAAAAATTGTCTTAAGGAGTTTCCCCTTTATGAGTGAAGTGTCCTGCCTACTTTCTGCCGCTGGAGGGAGTAAAGAGCTGTTTTTACTCACCATTTTTCAGAGAAGTCAGTGTCAGCTGCTCAACAGACGGCATGCTTCCTCCGCTGCAGGCTCTGCATACCTGATACACGATACCTTCCTGGGCAAGGTAGGGCTGGTCAGTGTAATCCTCTTGTCTCCCCTTTCTAGTGCCGCTATTCCCCTACGCCGGGCGTGCCTTTTTACATACACGGCCGAAAGAAGGCGGCGTGGTCACGGGAGCTGGCACGTGCAGGCGCAGGGTGGGAGGTTTGAAAATGACCTCAGATGCCGGGGGGAAGTTCTCTAAGAGCAGACACAGCAGCCAAGGGCACGTAAGCTTCTCTGTGTGGGTGAATACAGGCACTCCTGGACACCTACTCAGTATACTATATGTATATTGCTTAACTAACACAGTAGTGTATGCATTTGTTTGTACCTCTGCTCTTGGCTTAGGACTAATGTCTTCCTATAGGAGAAATATGGGGTCGCCAAAAAAGGCCAGTAAACCATCCCAGCAGGGGGTTCTGACAATTCCTGCCTAGTACCATCCTCTCCTGCAAAACCTAAAGCACCTGTACAGGATGAGCCATTGCAGTTATCAGGCATAGAAGCCTCTCCTGTTATACCAGCTCCTGCATATTCCCCCTTCAGAAAAATCTGATAATGAGGATGGGGAAGATAACGCAGCACCTTTAGGAGATGAGGAGCAGTCGAATGGTTCAGCAATATCAGATGAACCTTTTTCTGCCTCTTAGGTTCTTAAATTGCAGGTGCAATGTTATGCTGAAGCAGTCCATTCCACATTCAAGTTACCCTCGTCTGGGTTAACTGAATGACCTGTCTCCTCCTCCCTAGGTTTATTAAATCCCCACAGGCTGCATGTTCTTTTCCTGTTCATCCTTAATTGGAGAACCTGATTTACGCAGACTGGCAACATCCAGATATGCGTTTTTCTCCTGCAAGAAAATGTGATGTTCTTTATCCTATGGAGGAAAAATTAACTAAGAAATGGAAGCTGCCTACAGTAGATGCGGCCATTTCTTGTGTGAATAGAAACCTGACCTGTCCTGTAGACAATGCTCAGGGGTTTAAAGATCCGTCTGAAAAGAAATTGGAGTCTTTGCTTAAGTCTTCCTTTCTTATGGCTGGCGCTGTGACTGCGGTAGCAGCAGTTGGCATGTGTCGGGTCCTAAGCGAACAAGTGAAGCAAGGGCTTAAAGAGCTTCCCCCACACTTTTACTGTAAAAAAAAAGAGCTTCCCCCAGATCAAGTCAAACTATGGGATAACCTACCTAAGGCCTTATGTTTTACGATGGATGCCATGGGAAATTCTATCCAGCAGGCATCCCTCACGCTCCAGCTGGTGCATGTGTGCAGGATTCTGTGGCTAAAGCATTGGTCAGCAGAAACTCCATGTAAAAAACTATTGGCTGGATTCACCTTCTATGGGGAATGACTGTTTGGGGATGATCTGGATAAATATATCCAAAAGATTTCAAGTGGTAAAACTACTGTTACCAGATAAGAAAAAGAATAAGCGTCCCTGTTTTAAACGCTTACTCTCCCCGGTTCCCGGAACTTCTGCCTCCAGACAGTGGCGACAGCATTCTCAGCCAGCCACCAGAGCTAAGAGCCAAGCCCAGGGTCCCAAGAAACAGTGGGGTCAGAGATCTACCAAACAGAACCCCAAATCTCCCTTATGAAGGGCTGCCCCCACTCGGCCGAGTGGGGAGCGGCTTCAGCAGTTTTCAACCATCTCCAAAGATCCATTAAAAAGAAAACCTCTTTTCCAAGCTTTGGATCACTTACTGTCCCAGGGGGTAATCATGGAAGTCCCCCTGAAAGAACAAGGTTAGGGGTTTTATTCAAATGTTTTTGTGGTTCCAAAACCAAACGGAAACGCCAGACCCATTCTGGATCTAAAAGCTCTGAATCAGTTTCTGAACATTCGCCATTTCCAAATGGAAACCATGCGATCGGTGGTCTCCACCTTTCAAGGCAGAGATTTCTTAGCGTCAATAGACATCAAAGACGCATACTTACACATGCCTATCCATCCTGCTCTTCAAAAGTTCCTAAGATTCGCAGTAGAACACCGCCATTACCAGTTTGTAGCTTGGCTACCGCACCCCGGGTTTTTACAAAAGTTCTGGCCAACTTTTGGAAAATCGAATGGCATAGCGGGGACGTCGTATCTAGACGACATTCTTCTAGTAGAACAGTCAGTAACACGATTGAACCAGAGTGTACTCAGTATGGTAAAATACCTAGAACAGTTGGGATGGATCCTAAACCTACAAAAATCCTTTCTACAACCCCTAAGAAGGGTGGAGTATTTGGGCATGATCATAGACACAGCCCAAAGCAGAGTGTTCCTTCCAAAGCCAAAGATCAAAGCCTTGAAGGATCTGGGTTGCATGGTCAAGGCAAAGAGAGAGGACCATACATTTGCCTTTGCATGAGGTTGTTGAGGAAGATGGTGGCCTTCGAGTCCATCCCCTATGCCCAGTTTCATTTGAGACTGCTGCAGAACAGTATTTTGGCTGCCTGGAACAGGAAAATCCAGGCTCTAGATCTGCCAATGCACCCGTCCTTAAGGGTACGTCAAAGCCTCAGTTGGTGGTTGGACACCAAAAACTAAAAAAAAAGGTAAAACCTTTCTCCCAGTCGCCTGGAAGGTGATATGCATGGATGCCAGCCTGTCTGCGATCCCAAAGGGTTGGCAAAGGGTTGTCCTTCTCAGGTCCCCAAATGTGCTAGGGATCGCAGAGATGACCTCTGGGTCAGGACAGATTTTATATGGAACACTTCCCTTCCCTATAGGACCTCTACTACTGGGGTTTTAACAGCAGAGATAGTTCTAATGTTTAACGTGGATATCAGGACCTCCTGGCCTTGGCATGGATCAGCTGGCTTCACTCAGCATTGTGCTGACCAGAGTGTACTGCTGATGGAAAGGTAGTAACAGTACTGGGGAGAATAGAGGGAAGAGTAGCAGAGAATATAAGAAGGGGCCTGAGACGTTGCTATAGGTAACACCACTGTAGACAAAGCCTTCAATGGATTGCATACAGGGGAAGTGTGGCCATTTTTTGCAATACGGCACTGCGTTGTTTTACCTGGCAAGTGCGCAGTAACCAAACAAAAATGTACGTCCTTTTTTTCCCACAAAAAGAGCCATCTTTTGGTGGTATTTGATCACCTCTGCGGTTTTAATTTTTTGCACTATAAACAAAAGAAGAGCGACAATTTTGAAAAAAACACTATCTTATCTATAATAAATATCCCAGTTTAGGCCGATATATATATTCTTCTACATATTTTTGGTAAATAAAATCGCCATAAGCATATATTGATTGGTTTGCGCAAAAGTTATAGTGTCTACAAAATAGGGAATAGATGTATGGCATTTTTTTTTTTTTACTACTAATGGCAGGGATCTGCAAATTTTTTTTTTACTTTTTTTTGTTTGTTTGCTTTTTTGGGACTGCAATATTGCGGCAGACACATCAGACACTTTCAACACATTTTTGGGACCATTGACTTTTATAGAGCGATCAGTGCTATAAAAATGCACTGATTACTGTATCAATGTCACTGGCAGGGAAGGGGTTAACACTAGGGGGCGATCAAGGGGTTAAATATGTTACCTAGGTGTGTTCTAACTGTAGGGGGGTGGGACTGTCTAGGAGGAGATATAGATCGGTGTTCATACTTAGTATAAACACACGATCTGTCTCTACTCCCCTGAAAGAACCGGGATTTGTGTGTTTTTACAAATCGACGTAAGGTAACGTCGATTTGCCCAGCCGAGCCAACCTGTCGCAGTAAAACTGCAGAGGCTGGTCGGCAAGTGGTTAACAGTGAACAGACACCAATAAACATACATAGCAAACCCTAAGACAAAGTAACTGATGACTTAACAATTAACTATATACAAAATATAATATAAGGGACAATGGTACAGGGAATGCAAGGAAGGGGGGTCACGACTGGGTACACGAGCAGGAGCAAGGCAGAGGGGTACAGGAAGCTTTAGGATAGGTATCAGGCACAAATTGCAGCAGGGAGGTGATCAGAATAGTGACACACTGGGGTCAAAGAGGAGCAGCCTTACATAGCCACCTAAATGCTAAGCCAAGGTGTGGCTGATTCTAACAGCCTGCTGGCTCTTAGGAGACACCTGCTGGTGGACACTGGAGCTGCAGAAAACAGCCCAGAGCAGCACAGTGCCACCAGCAGGTGAACTCAATCCTAACAGTTATTCTGAGAGATGAGGTTAAACACCTGCAGTATACTGACTAACCGCAATTAGCAGAATTGAGCTGCGTGTACCTAGCAACAGTATATAAAGACAGTCCTAATTTGCTTTAGCAGTCTCAGTTTTATCCCACTGGCCAGTGATTAACTACTTCCTGCCAGGCCTTTTCTAAAATGCTCCGTACCCGGGTTATTTCTTTTCCAGGTGATATCTTGTGGATGCTTGTGACTCGTTTTGGGCCCTTAGGATCCTGCCTTGTTAATACTGCCTATAACCTCCCCCTCTCCATTGATTGGGGATCTTTTAGGCTGGCTTCTGGTTCGGTAGAATTACCCATCTGCCCACTACTGCTCAGCCCATCTCATCTAGCATAATACTACCGCATGGTTATACCCCTGGATCCGATATTTATTGCTTACCAGCAATCGACTGCCTTACCACCTTACACTTTCTTTGTCCTCGTGTTTATGACACTACCCCTACATTAGGCTGGATCAGTATTAATCTGAACATACAGCCATTGTGGGGATAACACACAACCGTTTGTTGCCTACCCCCAACAAGGCCTATCTATTCAAATATCTATGCTCCTGAGGAAGCGCTAGTTCAAGCACGCAACATGTAGAGCAAGCCCTCCATATCCTCCGGAATACTACTTGGGTTACACAATATAAGATCGTATCTACAACTCTGCTTTTTATTTAAGCCTCTATATACTGAGATCATATAATTTTGTGATAACCTCTGTGGAACCAGCTATTCACTTGATTTCTATTTTGATTTTATGTTTATAACTGATTTTATGATATTTCATACCAATAAATTTTCTAGTTTCATACAATATGTACTGTGTGCCCTTAAAGCCCAAACCACTAGCTCTCAATCAAATTTCCTCAATATCGGGGCGGTGGCACACTTAAAAATCGGTGCATCCGTAGCATCACCCTGCGACTAATGCACGCTAAAATAGGCCCTCTTTCTCTCAACTATTCTAAAATGATGACCAGCTAGAGCCTAGGGGCTGCGCAGCGGCACAGTCTGTCACCCACTGTGTCCACCAGACACAGAGAAAGACAGGTTGTTATACTTGGCCAGTCCCCGGGTACCCTGTGATTGCTGTGACCAATCGGTGTTCACGTGTCCTTAGTACACAATGGCTTTCAACAATAGTCATACATCTCTGTAATTGGTCATAGTGATCACATGGTATTTTATTAGCTGTAGCCAATCACAGCTATCACAATAGTACACAATGGCACATGAATGAATGCTATTCATAAAAATGATTGCTTATAACCATGATCAGATCATCACTGTAATAAGCAATCCTAGTGAAAGAACAAAATACCTGATCACCTCCCCAGAGCAGTATAGTATCACTATGGGGACAATGTACTGCTCTGGTCACAGTAATAAAAGAAGAAAAAAGATATAAAAAAAATACTGGCGACTATGTAAAAAACTTTAAATTTATTTAATTTCTTATTTTTCCAAAAAATTGTGACAAAAAACTCGCCATGCCTCTTAGAATTATTAAAAACATACAGACACATAATTTTGTTATATTGCAACATTTTTAACCACTTAAGGACTGCCTCCTGCACATATATGTCAGCAGAATGGCACGGCTGGGCACAAGCACGTACAGGTATGTCCTCTTTAAGTGCCCAGCCGTGGGTCGCGGGCGCGCGCCCGTGACCCGGTCCGAAGCTCCGTGACCACGGGACCCGTGGACCCGATCGCCGCTGGAGTCCCGCGATTGGTCCCTGGAGCTGAAGAACGGGGAGAGCTGTGTGTAAACACAGCTTCCCCGTTCTTCACTGTGGCGCCGTCATTGATCGTGTGTTCCCTTTTATAGGGAAACACAATCAATGACATCACAGCCACCCCCCCCTACAGTTAGAAACACAAATGAGGTCACACTTAACCCCTTCAGCGCCCCCTTGTGGTTAACTCCCAAACTGCAATTGTCATTTTCACAGTAAACAATGCATTTTTAATGCATTTTTTGCTGTGAAAATGACAATGGTCCCAAAAATGTGTCAAAATTGTCCGAAGTGTCCGCCATAATGTCGCAGTCACGAAAGAAATCGGTGATCGCCGCCATTTGTATTAAAATTTTTTTTTTTTATAAAAATGCAATAAAACTTTCCTTTAGTGACCCTTTAAGTTACAGAGTTAGGTTGAAAAAAAGTCCATCTAGTTCAACCATAAAAATAAATAAATAAAAATATCATGCAATCCCATATACCCAAACCAATGCCCAAAATTGATCCAGAGGAATGCCAAAAACCCCAGCAAAGCACGATCTAATTTGCTACAGCAGAGAAAAAAATTCCTTCCTGATCCCCCCTGAGAGGCAATCAACTTTACCTATAAATGTTTGTACCCGATTATTGTATGTACATTTAGGAAATAATCTAGGCATTTATTTAAGTAATTAACTTAGCTGGCCAGAACCACCTAGTGTTTTCTACCTTCTCATTAGTGTTAAGACCTAAATTTGGATTTGAACACAAATTTTCCTCTCACCCTACCACGCCACTCTTCCTTACCCTCCCTCCAACCTTCCCGACCTTCTGCTGTCTGGAAAAAACAGATTATAGCGCACACATTCAAGAATGACATTTTTATCCTGCAAGGCTAGTTAAAATCACCTGAACATTATAAAAAAAAATATGGGGGTTTGGTCACACTATATGGTCATATAGTGCTAAGCCCACTTTCTGTGACAAAGTACCCTGAATTAGTCGGTCCTACCCTAGTAATAAAATGAAAGATCCTACGTCTCAACCATGGGAGCCAAACTCCTCTATGTGGGAGAACTGAAGGGATTCCTCCTATGCACTGGTGGCCACTAATAAGAGGTAATGAGGAGGAGGAGGGCTGCTCCAGCCCAAAAAAAACTGGTCAGGGTCACTACAATATACAAAAACATACTTGGGGGAGGGGGGGGGGGGCACACCCTAAAATGTGTTTAGATTCAAGATGGTGCTGCTACAAGACCAACAAACAGTACAAAACAGATAATAGCGCACACATTCACGAATTACATTTATCCTGCAAGGCTAGTTAAAAACACCTGAACATATTAAAAAAAAATACGGGGTTTGGTCACACTATATGGTCATATAGTGCTAAGCCCACTTATTGCGACAAAGTACCCCAAATTAGTGGGTCCTACCTTAGTAAGGAATGAAAGATCCTGCGTCTCAACCATGGGAGCCAAACTCCTCTATGTGGGAGTTTGGCTATCTGCTGTCTGACTCTCTCCATTCATCCTTTGCTCGATTGTCCCCATCTTTTCCTTGTTTTCCCCCACAGCCTCTACGCTCAGGGAATACCTCCCATTGGGCCGGTCCCTTGGCTTGCCCCCATCGCCCATTCCTATCTGCAGTCTCCCAGTACTCCTTTTTAGGAGTGCCAAACGGCTAACTTTGTTTCAACCTGTGCATAGATAATGGTACTTTTACCTAAATACTCCCCCCCACTCCCCACATTCTTTGTCATCATGTTCAGTATGCACAGACTTTCAGCCTACTTCAATATGTCTATTTGGAGGACTGTCCTCCCATACCACTTGTTATGTATCCTTTTTTATTCCTACATGGCCATTTCCATGTTACAGTACCTTGAAAAAGTATTCATATCCCTTGAAAGTTTCCATAGTTTGTCAGGTTACAACCAAAAACGTAAATATATTTTATGTGATGGACCAACACAAAGTGGCACATAATTGTGGAGTGGAAAGAAAATGATAAATGGTTTTTAAAATTCTTTACAAATAAATATCTGAAAAAGCATCATAAAGGCCAAAGAACACACCAGACAGGTCAGTGATAAAGTTGTGGATTCAGCGAATTTTATGCCAAACTGTATAACCTGAAAAACTCCACCACATATTTCCACCCTACACTGGCAGATATTCACTCCTTTCTAGCATTCATAGACTTATCCTCTCTCTAACCTGAATATTTAAATTACCTCTCTAGACCCTTCACAGCTGAAGAAATTCTTAAAATAATCTCTAAACTCCCGCTGCACAAAGCTCCTGGCCCAGACGGGTTTAATATTGAATATTATAAGTCCTTCAAGGAATTATCACCCCACTTTCAAAAAGCATTTTCCTCCTTTACAAACTCTGGTTAAATCCTCAAAGAATCCCTAGAAGCACTCATAGTGAAAATCCCCAAACCAGGCAAAGCTAGACAATCCAGCTAACTATCATCCCATTTCATTGCTTAATGTAGACATAAAAATCTTGGTCGGGCGTGGCCAGGCAGCGGATGTAGCCGGACGCACCTTTAGCTATCTGCGCCGAATCTCTGCTAACTTATCCTGATCTACAGCCCGGTTTACCTGCTCTCACTGCCCGCTGGCTGCTGGAAGGTCCCCCGAGTGTCCCGCTACCTCCCACGGCCCGATACTCGCCAGATGTCCGCCACAAAGAAGCAGTCTGCAGCCCGGACAGCAGACAGCATGGACCAAAATGGTGCCCTGGCCCAAGGCATGGCTAAGGAGAGACACAGGGAGGGAGCGGAGAAACTTTTCTCCATGTCGCTGGCCGCGGACCTCAATGCTCAGCCTGGAGTGCCTGGAGACCCATCCCGAGGCACGTCTAATGCCGATGACACGGTCCCCCTGGAGGATGCAGGCGGATCGGGGTTCCCATGGAGCGTAGTGAGTACACCTGAAGGTAGCTTCACTAAGCCTCATGCCCCCTCCAGCCCTAACGCTGACAGTGAACCCTCACTCAGACATTTTGGCAGCAATAAACACGTGTAACGTTTCCCTAACCGCCCTCACTGCGGACATTAAAGGGGTAAAAGCAGAAACCTCCTTTATGAGGCAGGATGCCCAGAAGTTGAGGGAGAGAACCTCTGCAGTGGAAGGGAGAGTGAGCTCTATAGAAGATGACATGGCGCCCATGCAGAGGGATCTCACATACAATAACCACCTTCTGGGACCGCACAGTGGCTGGATCGGGAAGAACAGTCAATCCGGGAGTCTCGCAACCGGCGCCATGCTCCTCCAGATGGGTAATGTACTGCTACATTCGCTATAATATGGATCATTTCTTTCTACTTGTCTTTTTTTTTTTTTTTCGCTCAGACTTAACACTCTTGGTGACTTTCTCATGGAAGATGGACCCCCATCGTCTCCAAAGAAGTTTAGCATCATATGCGGAAAAATGTGTTCTTATCAATAAGTTTTATATGCTTCTTCTTTTTTTTTTTTTTTTTAAAGAGGGTATGTAACCGTAAGCAGCCGAAAATAAGAACAATTAAGCCTACCTTGCCCCCCCTCCCCCCCATTGAACCCCCCCTCCCCCACCCCACCCCACCATCTCGTGATGCCATATTTGCATAATTAAACCTTATTAAATCAGTATCTCTCATTTTTCTCAAGTTCTCCGCAAAACTCCAAGTTTTTTTAAAATCTTTCCAAATTACCCAACTGTCCCTGGAGCCCACCTCTTCCACCTCCGCCCCGTACTTCAACTCCTCCCTCCTATATGTGTCCTCCACGGAGTCCATCCACTCCCAAACTTGTGGGCTTTCCACCTCCCTCCATTTCTTTGGTATCAGTCGCTTGGCTGCGTTGAGCAGATGGGGAGTCAGGGAACTTTTATATTCTTTTAGGGTCTCTTCTCCCCCATGGAAAAGAATGACCCATGGGTCCTCTTCTATCTCTTTTTTGGTTATAACCTTAATCAATGGCAGGATTTTTTGCCAGTAATTTTTTATTTTCGGACAATCCCACCATACAGTAGGTCTTTGTGATATTGTGTTTTTAGCACGACAGCATCGCGCTGATTCTCGGCGACATGGTGCCGAGATCTCGCCGACATCTCACACTCACTGGAATAGTGACAGCACATCCCAGCAAGCGCGTCATAGAAGCGACGGGAGATCCGACTTGGATTCCCGCCAATTCTACACGTGTGCGGCGTTTGTTATGAATCCTGAGAGGGAAGTCCCCGCTGGATTTTAAATAAAAATCCGGCATGGGTTCCCCCCTCAGGAGCATACCGGGCCCTTAGGTCTGTTATGGGTTGTAAGGAGAGCCCCCCTACGCCGAAAAAAACGGCGTAGGAGGTCCCCCTACAATCCATACCAGACCCGTATCCAAAGCACGCTACCCGGCCGGCCAGGAAGGGAGTGGGGACGAGCGAGCGCCCCCCCCTCCTGAGCCGTACCAGGCTGCATGCCCTCAACATGGGGGGGGTTGGGTGCTCTGGGGCAGGGGGGCGCACTGCGGCCCCCCCACCTCAGAGCACCCTGTCCCCATGTTGATGAGGACAGGGCCCCTTCCCGACAACCCTGGCCGTTGGTTGTCGGGGTATGCGGGCGGGAGGCTTATCGGAATCTGGGAGCCCCCTTTAATAAGGGGGCCCCCAGATACCGGCCCCCCACCCTAAGTGAATGGATATGGGGTACATCGTACCCCTAACCATTCACCTGTAGGAAAAATGTCAAAGTTAATAAACACATCACACAAGGGTTTTTAAAATAATTTATTTTTCTGCTCCGGAGGCCCCCCCTGTCTTCTTTATTAGCTCTTTTACCAGGGGGAGCTTCTTCTTTGACGTCTTCGGGTGGGTGGGGGCCGCCGTCTGGTTCTCTTCCACCGCCGGGGGGGTCGCTTTTAAAAAAGCCCCCACCCCCCGGCGGGTTTCCTCCGGCGTTTTCAGCGGGGGGGGCTTCTTCTACCGCTATCCCGACGGGTCTTCTCCGCTATCCGGGGGGTCTTCTCAACTCTCCGGGGGTCTCCTTCTATGTTCGCCGCTCTCCGCTGTTGACTTGGCGCACCCCGGTTCTTCCTCTCGCTGTCCGGTGCCTTCTTCTTCCGTGCTGTACGTCTTCTTCTCCTTCTGTGCTGTGAGTTCTTCTTCCGTGCTGTGACGTCATGTTCTTCACTTCTCTCCTTCTCCCAAAGTTGACACGTCGCCTTTCCTCGCTGCAATGACGGGTGCGCGGCTTGCATCGAATTTATATAGACCTCACAATCCCATCATGCTCTGGTACCTACCCATGTGATACCTACCCACGTGGGTAGGTATCCCTGCCCCAGAGCACCCAACCCCCCCATGTTGAGGGCATGCAGCCTGGTACGGCTCAGGAGGGGGGCGCTTGCTCGTCCCCACTCCCTTCCTGGCCGGCCGGTAGCGTGCTTTGGATACGGGTCTGGTATGGATTGTAGGGGGACCTCCTATGCCGTTTTTTTCGGCGTAGGGGGGGCTCTCCTTACAACCCATAACAGACCTAAGGGCCCGGTATGCTCCTGAGGGGGGAACCCATGCCGGATTTTTATTTAAAATCCGGCGGGGTCTTCCCCCTCAGGATTCATAACAAACGCCGCACACGTGTAGAATTGGCGAGAATCCAAGTCGGATCTCCCGTCGCTTCTATGACGGCTCTGTCTCCATCGCGGCAAGCCAGCTCGGCGCTGGCTCCCGCGATGGGGCTCGTAGGTGGTCAATCTCGCCGAGAAAGGGAGCGAGATTGACACAATATCGCGTGCACCTACTGTAGGTGGGCCATCGTTCCCCTTGCAGCACACCCTCTCCAGCAATCCGCTGACTGCCCTTCATTGAATTTGCTAGTTTTATCTGGGGTAGCATATCAGCCCGTAATACATTTAAAATTCATCTCGGCCGTCCTTACATCCACTGCCGAGGTATGGGTCAGGTTGAGAATCCTTCCTACTGTCGTTTTACCTCTTGAGACTCCTAATTCTCTTTCCCATTTTTTTATATATTTTAACGTTTCTGGCTCATCTGCCTTCAGCAGAAATCTATAAATCTTAGAGATATTACCCCTGGAACTTTCTGTTAAACAAAGTTGTTCCATCGTTGTGTACTCCTCCCGTGGGCGCAGAGGTTGTGGTAGGCGCTTGATGAATAGTGATAGCTGTAGATATCGCCACTCGTCCAGCATCATATATTCTATCTTAGATTTAATCTCGTGTAGTGCCAACATTTTTGAATTATATCCCTTACCTGTGTTCTTTCTACTTGTCAAGGCGGAGAAGCTGTTGATGTATGGACCTCTTTCTAACACCAGGGCTACTTGTTCTAGCTGTTGAGAAGTTAAGACGCTTATGTGCGCTTCCACTGTTGCCCCCAAGACGGTCTGGTCCAGACCTCACAGTGCCTTGTGGCTTACTAGTTTGGCCATGTTGGCCTGGTACTTTTTGTTTTTATTTTAGTTTTCTTACCTTTTTGTATACCCCATCATTGGATCACCACTATTGATGCCCCAAATGCTCTCGTGACTGCTTTACCTGCCTCTTTCATGTCATGTCTTTTATTGGGACTGCCGCCACTACTCCGTCACTTTATTTTGATCTGCTTTTATTTATTTATTTTTTTCTAAAGAAATAGTGAAAGAATTTTCTCTAGGTCTGTTCTGTTTCAATTACTCACAGCACTTTGGGCCTATTATTGTTATCCTTGTTTTGGTTTTTCATGTGATAAAATGTCTAAGATAACCAGAATTATGTCCTGGAATGTCCGGGGTTTGAACAATCCTGTCAAACGCTTGGCGGTGCTCCGCACGATCAAGCAGGTGAACACGGATGTCATATGCCTGCAGGAGACTCGCCTTCCCCTGACTTCTACACCTCAATTTGCTGTGAGACAGTTTTGTCACCAATACCATGCTACTTTCTCGGTGTACTCGAGGAGGGTGAGCCTTCTTGTTAGACACGGTGTGCATTTTCCTGCAATTGAAGTAAAAATTGACCAAGAGGGTCGATATGTCTTTATTTTGTGTTCCCTTTACGTGACTAAATGTATTCTGGCAGGGCTGTACATTCCTCCACCCTTCTCGGCTAGTCTCCTAAAAATATTAGCGGACTTTATTGCCCGTTTCCCGGGCATACCCGTCTTGGCTTTTGGAGATTTCAAAAATTATCTTGACCACACTAAGGCGTGCTCTCTGCCAGAATGGGGGATGGTGCGCAGAGACGTGGTGGGCCTACCCCATTTGCCTGCTTGTTATTAGAACTGGGCCTCACAGATCTTTGGAGGATACGTAACCCAGATGCTAGGATGTATTCATGTCAATCTGCTTCGGTGGGGGGTTTGTCCAGAATTGATTTGGGGTTGGGGAATGACCTTCTCCTTCCATTGTTGGACTCATCACAATATCATCCCCGACAGGTCTCGGATCACTCCCCACTGTCCATAGATATTCGATTTGGGGAATCAAGGGGCAATCACTTATCCTGAACCCTGACCCGATACCGAATCTCCTTACGACTTTTTTCAGACATAATATAGATTCCGCGACTATAGCTGTGGTTTGGGAGACTGCTAAGGCGTACCTGAGGGGACAGTTTATTAGAGTGATTTCCCAGATTAAAACTTCTACTAAAGAATGGGAGATGTCAGTTTTGGAGGAGGCACGTTCTTCAGAGGCCAGATATGTCACTGACCCCTCTGATGACACAAAACGGTTGTGGCTAGCGTCTCAATCCATGCTTAGGGACTTATCTCTGCAATTAGCTGAGAACAAGCGCTTTTTTCTACAACAGAGCCACTTTGAGGAAGGGGAACATACGGGACATATGTTAGCACAAGAAAAAAGAGAAAACTGCGCCAACTAATACATATACTCAGCAAGCAAGACTGGTATAAATGTGACAGTATGAACAAAGTCCAATTGAATGTTGAATATTGATTGGACGCCTTAGATAATAAAACTCAGGACGAACACCCAGGTGCATTTGATATCCGTGGACACCACCACCACATGAAAAGCAGCTTACCAGATTGCAGATAAAAACAGCGATGTGTGATAATCCAACAGTGAATAAAACTAGGTATAACAAAGCCACAGTAGGGTTGTCCTCAGATTGTGGAGACTCAGATCCGTATCAGGCGACCAATCTATGGGTCATAAACATAATTAAAAGAAACCGGACCATAGCGTGATACCATTTAAAATGCGGGTTTATTAAGTATAAAAAATCTTACACATCTGTGAATAGTAAGCAGGTAGCAAACAAATGCCGGCTGGCACAATAGGAGCCCTTCCTCCTTGCGTTGAACGCGGTGACGTCACTGCACGCCGTCCCAGACGCGTTTCGTCAAAAGTTTGACGTTTTCAATGGGGATGGGCTCTGCAATGATTCACCGCTATATATACTCAAGCCTCGTTTTGGTCACAAGAAACAGGAAATAGAAAAAACTCCATATTGAGTATGGGAAAGGGGCTAATCCAGCCCATAGCGGACTAGGATAAGCACCAATACACTAATTTGGTATCTACTAAAAAGTTCTTTTAAGAGAACACTATGAACAAAATGCACAAATTGGAGTTGTTTAACCACTTACCCCCCGGACCATATTGCTGCCCAAAGACCAGAGTACTTTTTGCGATTCGGGACTGCGTCGCTTTAACAGACAATTGCGCGGTCGTGCGACGTGGCTCCCAAACAAAATTGGCGTCCTTTTTTCCCCACAAATAGAGCTTTCTTTTGGTGGTATTTGATTACCTCTGCGTTTTTTATTTTTTGCGCTATAAACAAAAATAGAACGACAATTTTGAAAAAAATGAATATTTTTTACTTTTTGCTGTAATAAATATCCCCCAAAAATATATAAAAAAAACATTTTTTTTCCTCAGTTTAGGCCGATACGTATTCTTCTACATATTTTTCGTAAAAAAAAATCGCAATAAGCGTTTATTGATTGGTTTGCGCAAAAGTTATAGCGTTTACAAAATAGGGGGTATTTTTATGGCATTTTTATTAATATTTTTTTTACTAGTAATGGCGGCGATCAGCGATTTTTTTTTCGGTATTGCGACATTATGGCGGACACTTCGGACATTTTTGACACATTTTTGGGACCATTGGCATTTTTATAGCGATCAGTGCTATAAAAATGCATTAGATTACTATAAAAATGCCACTGGCAGTGAAGGGGTTAACACTAGGGGGCGGGGAAGGGGTTAAGTATGCCTGGGTGTGTTCTTACTGTGGGGGGGGGGGGTGGCCTCACTAGGGGAAACACTGATCTTCTGTTCATACATTGTATGAACATAAAATCAGCATTTCCCCTGCTGACAGGAACGAGAGCTGTGTGTTTACACACACAGCTCCCGTTCCCCGCTCTGTACCGAGCGATCGCGTGTGCCCGGCGGCGATCGCGCCCGCCGGGCACACGCACGGGAGTCGGGGGGGCGCGCGCGCGCCTCCGGCGGCGCGCGTGCGCCCCTAGTGGCGGCTAATAGGCAGGACGTCATATTACGTGCTCTCGCCTAGGAGAGCCACCTTGTGGATGTATTATGACGGTGCGGCGACGGCAAGTGGATAATAAAAATTTTAAATTATAAAATAAAAGCAGATCCCTAATAGGGGAATCAACTCCATAATTATACGGCCAAAAATGTAAACAAAAAATATATATAAAAACACCAGCAACTGATAATAAATTGCAGTGTTGACCCCTATTTAGAGAAAACTATGTGTCTCTCTCCAGCTACAGATAAGCACTATCATTGAAAAGTGTAAATGTGTATATATAATAATAAATACAAAGGACCTGTGAAACATATGTGGGCTTGACCACATCTATAGTGATCATATGACAATAATATTGTCTTATTATACTAATCGTGAACATAGAAAAGGAGAGCTTATAGGTCTATATTAAAAAAACGTAGAGCATATCCATATAGTGAAAAAATTGTGAACATTTTTTTTGATATATATTAATGAATAAACTAAGACCCCTTGTTTAAAGAAGGGGAAGTGCACAAATATGTGTCTTGGGGTGCCCCGAAAACTAAAACATACCCATTAATAAAAAACTGAAAAATTACATCAATACAAAAAAAATCAGTAATCTTAATGTGATGTGGTGCAAAAAAGTATATATTTGGGGGGGGGGGGAACTCCCATCCTTGTGAGCCAAAACCAGACTTTTAAAATTGTTATCAAAATCAGATTAAGCATAATTTATAAACGCATTGACGTAAGTGTCAATGTTTAGGCCATATGGTGTGTACGACTTCAACCGGTAGATCCAAGCCATTTCTAGCTTGGATATCTCTCTCACCAGATCGCTACCCCTCCAATTAGGCCTAATTTTATCAATGCCCAAAACGGTCACTGATCGGAACTCATTCATTCCAATGAATAGTTGTCACCATAGTCCGTGGCTTAAGGCATTTCCGAAGAGCCAATACCTCAGGCTCCGCAGGAATTGCTCCGATCCCCAGGAATTTCTTGAACAGGCTGATGTCCTAAAGGGCCAATTTTTTTTAGAAGGGGTATAGTAAGGAGTTCCTTGAGGAGACCCTGGAATCAGTTAGGTCTACTGTAAGGGCTGACCTACTGACTGAGAGGGGTCCTCAGGAGTGTGAACAGTTTCCGGTGGGCGGTCCTTTTATCACCTCCTATTCAATCCAACATCGAGTTGTTAAACAGTTAATTAGTAAACATTGGCATATCGCCAGGAATTACCCTATTTTAAGAGATATACTACCGGATAAACCGAGGGTTATCTTTAAAGGTGTGTCATCTTTACGCAACCATATAGCACCCGATGTCCTGAATCCTCCGTGCAGTACTAATGTTTTTTTCGACCAACTGACTGGTTTTTACCAATGCAGACGGTGTAGGGTCTGTTCCTTTAATTCCTGTAGGAGCAGAAGAACCACTATGTGCATGTCTACTGTTACACAAAGGCAACACTGTATAAAACCCTTCATTACTTGTGCTATTACGGGGGTGGTCTACTTTCTGCAGTGCCCGTGTGGCCTGCAGTATGTGGGCCGGACTAAGCGACCCCTACAGGTTCGCCTAAATCAGCACATCACCAATATCATCACATAGTTCAAAAATCATTCAGTGTCTAAGCACCATCTCCTAAAACACAATCGAGATCCGTCTAATATGCTATGTTTGGGCATTGATAAATTTAGGCCTAATTGGAGGGGTAGCGATCTGGTGAGAGAGATATCCAAGCTAGAAATGGCTTGGATCTACCGGTTGAAGTCGTACACACCATATGGCCTAAACATTGACACTGATGTCAATGCGTTTATAAATAATGCTTGATCTAATTTTGATAACGATTGTAAAAGTCTGGTTTTGGCTCACAAGGATGGGAGTTCCCTCCCCCCCCCCTAAATATATACTTTTTTGCACCACATCACATTAAGATTACTGTTTTTTTTGTATTGATGTAATTTTTCAGTTTTTTATTAATGGGTATGTTTTAGTTTTTGGGGCACCCCAAGACACATATTTGTGCACTTCCCCTTCTTTAAACAAGGGGTCTTAGTTTATTCATTAATATATATCAAAATATGTTGTTCACAATTTTTTCACTATATGGATATGCTCTACAGTTTTTTAATATAGACCTATAAGCTCTCCTTTTCTATGTTCACGATTAGTATAATAAGACAATATTATTGTCATATGATCACTATAGATGTGGTCAAGCCCACATATGTTTCACAGGTCCTTTGTATTTATTATTATATATACACATTTACACTTTTCAATGATACTGCCTATCTGTAGCTGGAGAGAGACACCTAGTTTTCTCTAAATAGGGGTCAACACCGCAATTTATTATCAGTTGCTGGTGTTTTTATATATATTTTTGGTTTACATTTTTGGCTGTATAATTATGATGTTGATTCCCCTAATAGGGATCTGCTTTTATTTTTTATTTTTATTTTATCATTTTTAATTTTTATTTTTTATTATACAACTTCAATTTGTGCATTTTGTTCATAGTGTTCTCTGAAAAGAACTTTTTAGTAGATACAAAATTAGTGTATTGGTGCTTATCCTAGTCCGCTATGGGCTGGATTAGCCCCTTTCCCATACTCAATATGGAGTTTTTTCTATTTTCTGTTCCTTGTGACCAAAACGAGGCTTGGGTATATATAGCGGTGAATCATTGCAGAGCCCATCCCCATTGAAAACGTCAAACTTATGACGAAACGCATCTGGGACGGCGTGCAGTGACGTCACCGCATTAAACGCAAGTAGGAAGCGCTCCTATTGTGCCGGCCGGCATTTGTTTGCTACATGCTTACTATTCACAGATGTCTGTGAGTAAGATTTTTTATACTTGATAAACCCACATTTTAAATGGTATCATGCTATGGTCCGGTTTCTTTTAATTATGTTTATGACCCATGGATCGGTCGCCTGATACAGATCTGAGTCTTCACAATATGAGGACAACCCTACTGTGGCTTTGTTATACCTGGTTTCATTCACTGTTGGATTATCATAAATCGCTGTTTTTATCTGCAATCTGGTAAGCTGCTTTTCATGTGGTGGTGGTGTCCACGGATGTCAAATGCACCTGGGTGTTGTTCGTCCTGAATTTTATTATCTGAGGCGTCCATTCAATATTCAACATTCAATTGGACTTTGTTCATACTGTCATATTTATACCAGCCTTGCTTGCTGAGTATATGTATTAGTTGGCGCAGTTTTCTCTTTTTTTCTATTTGTATTTGTACCACGTAATTGCAGCCTTCTGGTTTACACCTGATTATTAATTCTTCTGACTAGCGCAGTTTTTCCTGTATTATATGTTAGCACTACTAGCTAGATCACAGCAGTCGTGGGGCACCTTGTTACTCTACTAAAGCCATCACTGATGTATTTAAACAGTTTTTTCAGGATGTCTACTAATCTAAGGTCAGGCCTACCCGAGACGACATCTGTACGTTCTTGGATAGATACCCCATGCCATGCTTGTCCACTTCGGACTTTGCCCTGCTTAATGCCCCCCTGACGAAGGAGGAATTATAGGAGGCATTGGCTCATGCAAAAAATGGGCGGGCTCCTGGGGCTGATGGATTAGCGTCAGAGGTGTACAAGCGTTATGCAACACAACTTATCCCGATCCTCCTAAAAGTTTACAATCAAGCTTTTGAGAGTGGGACTCTCCCACCTTCTATGAATGAGGCACTTATAGTGGTACTGTTAAAACCCGGTAAGGACGCTCTGTCAACTGACACATACAGACCAATTTCGCTTCTAACATTCGATGTTAAGTTGCTGGCCAGGATTCTGGCAAATAGGTTGGCCGGTTGTATCCAAAAAGTGATACATAAGGATCAATCCGGGTTCATTCCCACGAGATCTATGTCCCAAAACTTACGTAGGCTATTTCTACATTTACAAGTCCCTACTGACAATTCGGGTAATAGGGCGCTCCTCTCTTTGGACGCGGCCAAAACGTTTGATAGCATGGAATGGCCCTATCAGTGGGAAGTACTGACTAGATTTGGGGTGGGTCCCTCCTTTTTAAAATGGGTTCAGCTGCTATATAATTCCCTGTCGGCGAGACTACGCATTAACTGTGAGGTGGCGGAATCCTTCTCGACTCGCTAGGGGCACGCGTCAGGGTTGCCCATTGTCGCCCCTGTTGTTTGCCCTTGCATTGGAGCCCTTGGCCATATATATTAGTCACAGGACATTACGGGATTTCAAAGGGGATGGTGGAAGGATGTTGTATCCCTATACGCAGATGACACGTTGATTTACCTGGGAGACATGGTTGGGTCCCTACAAAATGTGATGACCCTGATAGCTGACTTTGGGCAGCTTTCGGGTTTTAGCATTAATTGGAACAAGTCGGTGCTTATGCCCATAGATCCTTTGCCGGGACCCTTGCCTGACTGCGAGAAAGATATTACTGTGGTTGATGAATTCCGTTACTTAGGCATACAGGTGACCCCGGACCCTACTCAATACCTTGATCGGAACATGTCCCCGCTACTTCAAAAATTTAGGTTGAAGTGTTCTTCCTGGAGAAAACTGCCACTTTCAATTACTGGGAGAGTGTGTGGTGGATTAGGGAAAAAATCCTATTTGATAAGTTGAGCTTATTCTTTTATTAGAACCACTAAAATGTTTCTCGGTTTATATTCTTTTAATTTATTTTTATATTTTCATATTTCTTTTTATATATGCATATGTATGTATGAGAATGATCAACACTGCTTATTTTTCTTGATAAGTTTTGTCAGACATGTTTTTAAAGTATATTTCAACTTGGATGGACATACAGAGAGAGCTATTAACCACTTAAGCCCCGGACCTTTAGGCAGCTTAATGCCCAGGCCAGGTTTTGCGATTCGGCACTGCGTCGCTTTAACAGACAATTGCGCAGTCGTGCAACGTGGCTCCCAAACAAAATTGGCGTCCTTTTTTCCCCACAAATAGAGCTTTCTTTTGGTGGTATTTGATTACCTCTGCGGTTTTTATTTTTTGCGCTATAAACAAAAATAGAGCGACAATTTTGAAAAAAATTCAATATTTTTTACTTTTTGCTGTAATAAATATCCCCCAAAAACATATATTAAAATGTTTTTTTTCCTCAGTTTAGGCCGATACGTATTCTTCTACCTATTTTTGGTAAAAAAAATCGCAATAGGCGTTTATCGATTGGTTTGCGCAAAATTTATAGCGTTTACAAAATAGGGGATAGTTTTATTGCATTTTTATTTTTTTTTATTTTTTTACTACTAATGGCGGCGATCAGCGATTTTTTTCGTGACTGCGACATTATGGCGGACACTTCGGACAATTTTGACACATTTTTGGGACCATTGTCATTTTCACAGCAAAAAATGCATTTAAATTGCATTGTTTATTGTGAAAATGACCGTTGCAGTTTGGGAGTTAACCACAGGGGGGCGCTGTAGGAGTTAGTGTTCACTTAGTGTGTGTTTACAACTGTAGGGGGGGTGTGGCTGTAGGACTGACGTCATCAATCGAGTCTCCCTACATAAGGGATCACTCGATCGATGCAGCGCCATAGTGAAGCACGGGGAAGCCGTGTTTACATACGGCTCTCCCCATTCTTCAGCTCCGGGGAGCGATCGCGACGGAGCGGCTATAAACAAATAGCGTCGTCGTCCCGGATCGCTCCCCGCGGGAATCCGACCGCCGCATGTAGCGGGGGGTCCCGATCGGACCCCCCACCCGCTAGAAGGCAAGGACGTACATGTACGCCCATGTGCCTGTATGTGCCATTCTGTGGACGTACATTTACATGCGGTGGTCGGGAAGTGGTTAAAATCAAAAAGCAGCTCCATCCCCCTCACTCCGCGTCCCCCCTTCTACTGCCATTCCTCCTTGTGATGTACTCCAAAAGAGCAGAAAATAACTTTTGAGAGGAAGTTCCCATCCCCCATTGCATTCCTAAATGAACTGTGAGCCTGTGTGACTTTTTGGAAGAAAACTGTTTGCAGAGCTGAATGAACTTGTTTACACTGGGCAGCATGCCCAAACATGGACTTCCATTTCTTTCCTTTTGCTCATGGACTTTGAAATATGTGTCATGTGTTAAAGACGTCACAAGGGGGTGGGTGGTACTGAGTAATCAGTGGGTGTTTCTGTTTAATGTGAACCAATCAAATGCATTTTTGTGATGTTGTATTTTTAATAAAACTGAAGTGAGGAGGGCTTGCTCTTCCTGTTTGGGATTGAAGCTGAGAGAGGTGAGATGTGGAATTTATTTTGTGTGTAGATTTGCACATATTTCACCATAGTAATTTGAATCAGACGGCAGAAATGGGTAACCCTGAGATTGTATCAGGAAATCAATTAATTAATGAGTCCACATCAAGTGAACTTAATTAAGATGGTTTGGGCCCCTCAACTTCTTTACATTTTTCACAATTCTCCAATTTGGATAATGCACAGATGGTTCTCCCGAATTGATGCCCAGTTTAGGGACTTAATTTGGGGTAACAAACCGGCACATATCAGTCTGCGTTCTCTGCAATTGGCAAAGGACCAGGGTGGTATGGCGGTACCTCACGCCAGATATTATTTTATAGCCTCTCAGCTTCAACAATTAGGTAATTGTGGGATGGTGGACAAGTCTGACCCAGTTAGGTCCCTGCTGGTACCTGCGAACTCTGATCTTCCAATCTTGACACATTTGGAAGCAGGCTTTACGCATCTTCCGAATACCCTCCCTACTATTGGATTATTGAATACCCTATGGAAATACATCCGATCCCTCCTTAAAATTAAAGGGGTATGTCCATTTACTCCAATATGGAGGAATAAATATTTTAAGGAGCTTTTCAAATTTAAGGGTTTTGGTCCCTGGGAGGAAGCTGGCGTTTATTACATAGCACAATTATACTCTTGTACAGTGTTTAAATCTTACGCAGACTTGAAAGAGGAATTTTTCCTACATAATTCCCAATTTTATGAATATATCCAATTAAGGCATGCAATACAATGTGAGGGCAGAGTGTCCTCGTTTGCGCAGATTGTGCACCCTTTGATGAAGGATGTATTGTAAACGGATGATAGGAAGGGTATGATCTCAAGGGTATATGCTAGACTACTTAATTCCACGCATAACGCAAGTAAGATCCCCTGTAGGAAAGGATGGGAACGGGACCTGGGGCCCATAGATGGTGACACTTGGGAGTTATGTCTGACTTCTGCTCCTCTAGTGTCAGTGTCTGCATCATCTCTATCTTCTACATAGAGTGTATAGAACCCCGGCCTGCCTACACAAATGGGGACTTAGAGATTCACTGTTATGCCCAAAATGTAATGCTCACACTGGATGAGGAAGTGCCCAAAACTTTTCAGGTATTGGCAATATGTCCTCTTACAAGTATTCCAGTTACCAGTCCTGCAGGATTCGGTTGTGCGCCTACTTGGTGCCTTGGAGTTACCCTCACTATCACTGAATGGTCATATTGCTATACTACGTTTGCTTTATGTTGCCCGCAAGGCAGTTGCGAGGCTCTGGATTACTCCAAGAGTACCGACGGGCGGACAATGGGTGACTCGGGTTAATAGTCTGTTAATACGTGAGAAGCTTACATACCAACACCGTAATGTTCTGAAGAAATTTTATACAATGTGGCAACCATGGTTAGACACTCCGGGATTAGGTCCTCTACAGTTAGTAAGAGACAGACTACTGCAGATGTGATATGTTTCCTATGAGAGCGTGCAGGGTGGGTAATGTATTATGATTGTTGCTGGAGGTAGAAGGTGGGGGGTGTTGTGGTGGTTGGTCCTATTCGGCTGCTATGCTAGGTGGTTAGGATCCTACTTCCTACTGGTGGGATACAGCTGTTATATTTTTCTTTGTTTTCGTATTGTTTTCTGTTTTGGGTTTATTGACATATCTGTTGATTATTTGTCGCAAAGGAGTAATAGGGGATACAGTCGAGTTTCATACTTACATTATCCATAGGTTGGCGGGCAGCAGAGTATTACACAGTGTTTCCTATTATTCCGGTTTCTTACCTGTAACATCCTAAATCATTTTACCACTGTGTATGTACACCTAGTCAGAATGTCACTCTTATATTATTTTATTTGTGCTTGTACCCTTTTATCTTCCCCTTTTGCTGCTAATGCCATTGGACTGTTTGTATATGTAATTGTAATTTATTTTCTTTCAATAAACTTGCTTTTGATTTAAAAAAAGAAAAAGACATAAAAATCTTTGCAAAACTCTTAGCTTCCAGAATTTCCCAATATGTCCCATCGCTTGTCCACAAAGATCAGGTAGGGTTTGTGGAGGGATGCCAAGCCTCTGACGGGACAAGACTCTTGATAGACCTGATTAAGTGGGCAGAGTGCAGCCAAAGGCCTTCTCTGCTTTTATCACTTTGACAAAGTGCACTGGAATTATCTGAAGGGTTCTTTTAAAATATGGCTTCAGCTGCCCTATTCTCTCAGCAATATTAGGCCTATACTCCCTCCCCAGTGCACTAGTGTGGACCTCTGGACTTCTATCCAACCCCTTTGACATCAGAAATGGTACTCATCAGGGGTGTCCGCTCTCCCCGTGATTTTTGCTCTAATCATGGAGCCTCTAGCGATCTCCATTAGATTCAACACCAACATCTTGGGCATCACAGTTGGTCCAGAGGAGTTCAAAATAGGCCTATATGCAGATGATATTCCCCTTTCCCTCTCCAACCCCTTAGTATCCCTTCCTTAAGTACAAAAAACATTTGGAACGGTCTTGATATATAAAACCAATTACACCAAGTCTAGCAAGCTAGATATTCACCTTGATTCTGTCCTTAAAAAACACGTTTCTATTCTAACCCCTTCTTCTGGGCACCAAACAATTCTCTTACATATTTAGGCGTTCAGCTGACCGCACCTTCCAATAACATCCTTACCATCAACTATAAAAGAGTGGTCAAAAAACGATCTCTCAAGACATGAAACAAGTCAAAGTCTCCTGGGCTGGAAGAATTGCCCTGTCACATCATTTCCGGGTAGGGTTGTCACCTGTCCGGGATTCACCCAGACAGTCCGGGTTTTAAATCATGTGTCCCGGTTTCTGTCCGCCTGAAACCCGGACACATTATACCGGACTGTGGCTCCCCAAGCATACTTGACAACTGTCCCGCCTCCACTTTGTTCCAGTATATGTCCTAGAAAGTGCAGGGTAAAGATCACTAAACCGCTGCTCAGTATACCAAACACAGTGCTGTCCACAAATGCTCCCTCCTCGCCTCCAGCATGCACTGTCATTGTTGCACTCTGTACAGCTGTGGCGCATGCAGTGCTAAAGTGTTCGGGTTTGGCTTGACGGAAAAGTGGCAACCCTACTTCCAGGTCATCAACTAGAAGACTCGTCTGCGTGACGTCAGCACTTACAGAAAAGTAAAAAATTATTCAGCGCTGAAAAATAAACAACAAACTATACAATAAGAATGCTAGCCAGCACTTAGGACAAATTCAAATAAAACATCCCAAAGTAACAAGTGATATAAAGAAGTGCAGCGCAAAAGATTACTTAATAATAAAAAATAGTAAATAAATTAAGTCCATAAGTGAAATAAGTGCAAGGAAAAAAAATTCAATAATTTCATATAGGTGTGAATCCAGAAACGTGACTAGAGTAAAGATCCTCCACCAGAAAGTACAGATGGCCCCTCACCTCCTTACTTCGACCTCCAGGAGGTCACAACGCGTGGTAAGCTGATATCACAGATCCTGGTAACAAGGGTCAGCAGATGTCTGGTAACTCCGTATCCAAAAACACACAAAAATGATAAAATACACTCACATTGTATGGCACTCTCAGCCGAGTGCTAAGCTCCAAGCAGTACACTCAAACAGTGTCAAACGGCCAGATTCATCGTGAGGCGGCGATCGTGGGTGACGTCACACGTTAACTCCTCCCCTCGTACGCGTTACATCCCAGTAGGCGGGACTTCTTCAGCGTAGGGTCAGGAAATAGCGTGGACGTCCCGCTGTTCAAAGGAATATATAGCCAAGGCAATTTAACGCTGTCATGGCAACCACCACAACAACCACCAAGCGCAACCACTAAAAGGGATGCAAAAAAGTTATATAAAGACAGCAGCTCAATATCATTGAAAAAACATCCGATCTAGTCACTTATCGGATGACAGCCAGCAATAATCAACGCAGGCTGAGTAAATCACCAATTAACAGGCAAAAAATAATCATATCAAAAACCGTAAGAAAACGGCTTTCATAAACTTTACATGACGTCATCCGTGATCACCTCCTCAGTACATTAAAATACATCTTGTTACATAAAATAAGCCAAAAAGGCTAAATGTAAAAAAACATAAAAACATTCAAATAATTCAAAATAACTAAAATGACACTAGACTAAATGTATCTATTTGAAATAAGTGAAACAAAAAAGGTGTAGCGCTAAATATATGTGAAATAATATGGAAGACTGTAAACCAGATCTGAAAAACGTAAATTGATGTCACCATAAGTGCTCAAAAGTCTGTGAATAAAAACATATATAAATCAAGATTCATTGGCATAATAAAGTCCCATAGAAAATTCAAAATCAGTTAGTCCAACAAAAAGTAACTTAATGTTGAGAACATGAAGTGAAGATCGATCGTGAATCCACCACCAAGGTAAAATGGAGGCTTACCAGAATGTATGGACCCAATTAAGCATATACTTATTGAGTCATATAGGCTAAAAGATGATGGTGTCCTGGTTCCGGAGGTATCTTGAATGATAGGCAGGAAGGTGATTTCCACTACAAATGCAGTATACAGGTGGTTCTCAAAAAATTAGCATATTGTGATAAAGTTCATTGTTTTCTGTAATGTACTGATAAACATTAGACTTTCATATATTCTAGATTCATTACACACAACTGAAGTAGTTCAAGCCTTTTTATTGTTTTAATATTGATGATTTTGGCATACAGCTCATGAAAATCCCAAATTCCTATCTAAAAAAATTAGCATATTTCATCCGACTAATAAAAGAAAAGTGTTTTTAATAAAAAAAAGTCAACCTTCAAATAATTATGTTCAGTTATGCACTCAATACTTGGTCGGGAATCCTTTTGCAGAAATGACTGCTTCAATGCAGCGTGGCATGGAGGCAATCAGCCTGTATCACTGCTGAGGTGTTATGGAGGCCCAGGATGCTTCGGTAGCGGCCTTAAGCTCATCCAGAGTGTTGGGTCTTGCGTCTCTCAACTTTCTCTTCCCAATATCCCACAGATTCTCTATTGGGTTCAGGTCAGGAGAGTTGGCAGGCCAATTGAGCACAGTAATACCATGGTCAGTAAACCATTTACCAGTGGTTTTGGCACTGTGAGCAGGTGCCAGGCCGTGCTGAAAAATGAAATCTTCATCTCCATAAAGCTTTTCAGCAGATGGAAGCATGAAGTGCTCCAAAATCTCCTGATAGCTAGCTGCATTCACCCTGCCCTTGATAAAACACAGTGGACCAACACCAGCAGCTGACATGGCACCCCAGACCATCACTGACTGTGGGTACTTGACACTGGACTTCAGGCATTTTGGCATTTCCCTCTCCCCAGTCTTCCTCCACACTCTGGCACCTTGATTACCGAATGACATGCAAAATTTCCTTTCATCCGAAAAAAGTACTTTGGACCACTGAGCAACAGTCCAGTGTTGCTTCTCTGTAGCCCAGGTCAGGCGCTTCTGTCGCTGTTTCTGGTTCAAAAGTGGCTTGACCTGGGGAATGCGGCACCTGTAGCCCATTTCCTGCACACGGTGGCTCTGGATGTTTCTACTCCAGGCTCAGTCCACTGCTTCCGCAGGTCCCCCTAAGTCTGGAATTGGTCCTTCTCCACAATCTTCCTCAGGGTCCGGTCACCTCTTCTCGTTGTGCAGAGTTTTCTGCCACACTTTTTCCTTCCCACAGACTTCCCACTGAGGTGCCTTGATACAGCACTCTGGGAACAGCCTATTCGTTCAGAAATTTCTTTCTGTGTCTTACCCTCTTGCTTGAGGGTGTCAATGATGGCCTTCTGGACAGCAGTCAGGTCGGCAGTCTTACCCATGATTGCGGTTTGGAGTAATGAACCAGGCTGGGAGTTTTTAAAAGCCTCAGGAATCTTTTGCAGGTGTTTAGAGTTAATTAGTTGATTCAGATGATTAGGTTAAGAGCTCGTTTAGATAACCTTTTCATGATATGCTAATTTTTTGAGATAGGAATTTTGGGTTTTCATGAGCTTTATGCCAAAATCATCAATATTAAAACAATAAAAAGTCTTGAACTACTTCAGTTGTGTGTAATGAATCTAAAATATATGAAAGTCTAATGTTTATCAGTACATTACAGAAAATAATGAACTTTATCACAATATGCTAATTTTTTGAGAACCACCTGTATAGTATACAGAAGGAGGAGATTACCCCAATATCAGCCAGTAATGATAAAGGCTTGTGCCAATAACATCAGATCCAAAAACTCAGTGTATAGAAAAGGATAAAAGAGAAAACGAAGATGCACATAGTGTAAAACTGTATAAAATGATTTTACTTGGCAGCAAAAAGATTTAAAGTTTACACTCACATTTCAGCAGATAAAAATCAGGCACCCGCTGACCCTACTGCTTATATGATTATATGCCTGATTTTTATCTGCTGAAATGTGAGTGTAAACTTTAAATCTTTTTGCTGCCAAGTAAAATCATTTTATACAGCACTTATGGTGACATCAATTTACGTTTTTCAGATCTGGTTTACAGTCTTCCATATTATTTCACATATATTTAGCGCTACACCTTTTTTGTTTCACATGTTTGTTTGCCTGCAGAATTGATCTTATTCTGTGGTGTCGGCTCCCATTTGTATGTTATTATAGGTAGCGCAGTGATATATATACATATTTTGTATGTTGTTTGTATATCTATTTGAAATAAAACAGTTCAAATCGAACTCTACATTGAGGCCCGCTGGCGAGGAGACCTTGGTCTCATATATCCAGTATGATTTGCGGCGGCTTAATTGACGAATATAATGTCCCCCCAAAATTTAAGACCTTTGGGATCTCGTTGGTGATATTGCCTAAAATGTTTAGAAACACTATGGGTTTTAATTCCTCGGTTAATGTTGCTGATATGTTCCCCCACCCTTACGTGTAACGCACGGGAAGTACGCCCCACATATTGGAGACCGCATTCGCATTGAAGCATATAGACCACACCCACTGTAGTACATCTGATCAGTTGCTTGATAGGATATTCGATCTGCGTGACTGTAGAGCAAAAGGATTTGCATTTTTTGATATTGGTCTTTACATGCTTTCAAGTCGCACAACGGCCACAGGCATAAAAGCCAGACAGGAAATCAAAAAGTTTAGGCTGAGCTGTGATCGGTGGATCCACAGCTCCTGGAGCCAAACAATCCCTAAGTGAAGGGGCTTTCCTGTAAATAAATTGTGGACGATCAGGGAGAACCGGACCTAAAATTCCATCTCCTTTCAGGATCGGTCAATATTTGGCCACAATCTTTTCAAATTTTTTATGTTGTATATTAAAATCCAACACAATTTTATAATTACTGGCAATCTCCCTATCTGGGTTATGGGGCTTATTTGATACTCTTGTACTCCTTTCTGTGGCCCTTACCTTCTTAATTTCCTGCTGAATCTACAGTGTACTACAGTGGGTGTGGTCTATATGCTTCAATGCGAATGTGGTCTCCAATATGAGGGGCGTACTTCCCGTGCGTTACACGTAAGGGTGGGGGAACATATCAGCAACATTAAGCGAGGAATTAAAACCCATAGCGTTTCTAAACATTTTAGGCAGTATCGCCAACGAGATCCCAAAGGTCTTAAATTTTGGGGTATAGAAAAGGTGAATAAGCACTGGCGAGGGGGACATTATATTCGTCGATTAAGCCGCCGCGAATCATACTGGATATATGAGACCAAGGTCTCCTCGCCAGCGGGCCTCAATGTAGAGTTCGATTTTAACTGTTTTATTTCAAATAGATACATTTAGTCTAGTGTCATTTTAGTTATTTTGAATTATTTGAATGTTTTTATGTTTTTTTACATTTAGCCTTTTTGGCTTATTTTATGTAACAAGATGTATTTTAATGTACTGAGGAGGTGATCACGTATGACGTCATGTAAAGTTTATGAAAGCTGTTTTCTTACGGTTTTTGATATGATTATTTTTTGCCTGTTAATTGGTGATTTACTCAGCCTGCGTTGATTATTGCTGGCTGTCATCCGATAAGTGACTAGATCGGATGTTTTTTCAATGATATTGAGCTGCTGTCTTTATATAACTTTTTTGCATCCATTTTAGTGGTTGCATTGGACTGCGCTTGGTGGTTGTTGTGGTGGTTGCCATGACAGCGTTAAATTGCCTTGGCTATATATTCCTTTGAACAGCGGGACGTCCACGCTATTTCCTGACCCTACGCTGAAGAAGTTCCACCTACTGGGACGTAACGCGTACAAGGGGAGGAGTTAACGTGTGACGTCACCCGCGATTGCCGCCTCACGATGAACCTGGCCGTTTCACACTGTTTGAGTGTACTGCTTGGAGCTTAGCACTCGGCTGAGAGTGCCATACAATGTGAGTGTATTTTATACATTTTTTACCTGAATAAATGCTGGTTTAGCTACAGAGAGCACCAGATCTCTTCCCTCTTTGTTCTACATGTCCTATTGCTGCCAAACCTTGGGCTGTGTGTTTTTGGATACGGAGTTACCAGACATCTGCTGACCCTTGTTACCAGGATCTGTGATATCCGCTTACCACGCTTTGTGACCTCCTAGAGGTCGAATTAAGGAGGTGAGGGGCCATCCGTACTTTCTGGTGGAGGATCTTTACTCTAGTCATGTTTCTGGATTCACACCTATATGAAATTATTGGATTTTTTTTCCTTGCACTTATTTCACTTATGGACTTTATTTATTTACAATTTTTTATTATTAAGTAATCTTTTGCGCTGCACTTCTTTATATCACTAGTCGGCACGTACAGGACTCTCTCTACTGTACTTCCAGTCAGTCCACTGGCTATTTTTAGCTCTGATCACTGTAATGTCACTGGTCCTAAAAAAGTGTTAAAAGTGTCCGATCTGATGCAGTCTCGCTAAAAATCGCTGATCACCGTCATTAGTAGTAAAAAAAATAATAATAAAAATTACATAAATCTATCCCCTATTTTGTAGATGCTATAACTTTTGTGCAAATATTTGCTTATTGTGATTTTTTTTTTTTTTTTTACCAAAAATATGTAGAATACATATTGGCCTAAACTGAGGAAGACATTTTTTTTCCTGGGATATTTATTCTAGCAAAAAGTTAAAACATTGTCTTTTTTTTCAGAATTGGCTGTCTTTTTTTTGTTTATAGTGCAAAAAATAAAAACCACAGAGGTGATCAAATATCGCCACAAGAATGCTCTATTTGTGGGAAAAAACTATCGCGCAATTGTCAGTTGAAGCGAGGAAGTGCCGTATCACAAAAAATGGTCTGGTTATTAAGGGGGTAAATCCTTCCGGGGCTGAAGTGGTTAAGGAGGAGGACTGATATTCATCTCTGCACTTATTTCACTCATATTATTACACCCCTGATAGACAAGACACTGTTGATTCACTGCAGCAAAGAGGGGGATTTTTTTTATTTTATTTTTTACACCCCATTCTCATCTGAGCATTTTGGAGCTTGAGGCTCCAGAACACTCGGCATCCAAAAAACAATGGTTTTCAATTGTGCCTGTTCACGCCAGAGCATAGTGTTGATTGAAGCTTGTAGTTTGAAAAAGTACATAAACTTCTTTTGAGGTACCATTTTACCACTTAAGGACCAGTGCACGTCTATATATGTCGAAACAATGGCTCCTGTGGGCAGAGGGACGTACCTGTACATCCCCTTTAAGATGCAGCATTGTGGGAGCGCGCACCTGCTGTGAGCTCCGCGGGTCCCGTGGACTCGATGTCCGCAGGAATACCCGCAATCATCTCAAGGAGAGGAAAAATGGGGAAATGCTGATGTAAACAAGCATTTCCCCATTCTTCCTAGTAACAGGACACTGATCACCACTCCCTGTAATCCGGATCGGTGATCAGTGTTGTGTCACACATAGCCCATCCCCCCTACAGTTAGAAGCACTCCCTATGACACACTTAACCCCTTCAGTGCCCCCTACTGGTTAACCCCTTCACTGACAGTGTAATTTTTACAGTAACCAGTGCATTTTTATAGCACTGATCGCTGTATCAATGACAATGGTCCCAAAATGGCATCAAAAGTGTCCAATGTGTCCACCATAATGTCGCATTCACAATAAAAATCGCTGATCACTGCCATTACTAGTAAAAAAAAAAAATATTAATAAAAATGCCATAAAACTATCCACAATTTTGTAGACGCTATAACTTTTACGCAAATCAATCAATAAACGCTTATTGTTAAAGGAAAGGACTCCTGCGCTGTCAGCGAACTAAGCTAGGGGGCACTGCTGCAGACACCTAGTCATCTGTCCTCGCCAAAAATATTTGTCAATGAATAAATGGTGGTGTCTGCGCTGTGTAATACAAAGAACAAAAGGGACAGTGTGACTAATAGGCACACTGAATATATAAAGTAAGTGAGAGTGTAAGCTACACAGTGAAAGCAATAGGTAAACCTCTCAATAAGAGCAATAGGTGATCCAGAATCATCAACAATTCTTCAGCAAACATAAAATACAGAAACCAAGTGAAATAAATCAAACGTGGTAAAATAGTGACAAAAAAAATATATGTGAAGCCAAAAATTTGGCAAGAAAACACACTAAATAGTATATAATGAGAAAAAATGTCTCTAGGTGGTGATCCCAAAACCAGGCACAAGTGTTGAGAGGAGGGATAGCTTCAGTGCAAACACCTTTTGTGTCTCCTAGCAGCTCACCTCACAGCTGTTGCACGGATAGCCCAAAAATCCTCAGGTGTATACTCAGTAGCTGGTGATGATACAAGAGGCTAGTATGTGGCTGAAGGACTCAGAGCCAGATAATGCATGTGGAAAGAACAACAAAGGGATATATCGCGTAATACTGTGAGGACAATACTGATGTAGAATAAATCACACGGTAATGCACTCACTCAGAGGACAATGATAGTGGGCATATCTCAGACGAACGCAGAGTTTGTGAATAATCCTGTATATCTCTTCCTATTTCTCCTAGCCTTCCAATAGCATCAGATGTGTTGCTCAGAGGATAGTGGTAAAAAGGAAGGCACATCGCATAATCCCGTAATAGGAACGTATTTAATAATAAAAAACACAATAAAACTCACATGTATAGCAGATCTGCATTCTAATACATCTACGAGCGGCGAGCTTGTCTCCTGCCATCAGAAAGTGCTTAATCTAGATTAGATTATTAGATTATTAGATTAAGCACTTTCTGGTGGCAGAAGACGCGCAGATCTGCTATACATGTGAGTTTTATTGTGTTTTTTTATTATTAAATACGTTCCTATTACGGGATTATGCCTTCCTTTCTTTTATTTTACCACTATCCTCAGTCAGCCTATTAGTCACACTGTCCTTTTTGTTCTTTGTATTACACAGCGCAGACACCACCATTTATTCATTAATAAACGCTTATTGCAATTATTATTTTTTTTACCAAAAATATGTCAAACACGTATCGGCCTTAACTGAGGAAAAAAAAATATTATTGTTTTATATATTTTTGGGGGATATTTATTATAACAAAAAGTAAAAAATATTGCTTTTTTTTTTCAAAATTGTCACTCTATATTTGTTTATAGCGCAAGAAATAAAAACCGCAGAGGTGATCAAATACCACCAAAAGAAAGCTCTATTTGTGGGAAAAAAAGGACGTAAATTTTGTTTGGGAGCCAAGTCGCACGACCGTGCAATTGTCAGTTAAAATGACACAGTGTCGAATCGCAAAAAGTGCTCTGGTCTTTGGCCAGCCAAATGGTCCGGGGCTTAAGTGGTTAAAGCGTTTTGTTAACCTTTAAAAAAAAACGTGCTGCTCCTGTCGCTTTAATGTGCACGCTGCAGCTTGGTGCTTTTGCTTTTTGCAACCACGATTATCATGGCTGCTGAGCTAAAATACCGTGGTCTAAATGCGTGTAATAAGATGATGCAATGGTTAGGGAACCATGTACTGTGTGCCTGATTTAATATGAAGTTTTTTCCCCGAATGGACTTCAATGGCAACGCCTGAAAAAACGGTTCCTTTGTTTTCGCTCCAGCAGCTTAGCAACTAGCTTCTTTTTAGCTGAAACAACCAAAGAGTCTTAGCTCAAGTGTGAATATAGCCGGATTATACATTTTTCTCCATTCTTTTGTTTTTTTGGATTTTCTTGTGAACTTGAGATTGTCATCATAGGATACCTCTAGCTGTGTAAACAATTTTTATTCAAGGTTCAGTTGTGATAGTAGTTGTCCTGTTGACTATATTATAACATTAGATCTTTATGCTAATTCAGGCCCTAGCCCCAATTTAAACTCTGATTCATTTTTATATGTATATATATATATATATAAATGTATTATCTTGCACTAAACCAAAAATTCAGAAAAAAGACTGCTCCCCTTTTTACCACTCCCTGAATACAGGAAATAAATATGAAATGTGCCAAGAATGTAAAAGATTTGCGCTGTCTGTTATCAAGATGAAAATTTGAAACAAGATATATTGTGCCCAAACACTAAATTATTTCAACACATATAGCCAGATTCACAAAGAGTTACCCCGGCGTATCGGCAGATACGCCGACGTAACTCGGAATCTAAAAGCCGTCGTAAGTTGAGGTGTATGCTCAAACTGAGATACACTTAAACCTAGCTAAGATACGATGGCCTGCGCCGTCGTATCTTAGGGTGCAATTTTTTCGCTGGCCGCTAGGTGGCGCTTCCGTTGAGTAGAACATGTAAATGACTAGATACGCCGATTCACGAACGTACGTGCGCCCGTCGCAGTAAAGATACGCCGTTTACGTAAGGCGTTTTCCGGCGTAAAGTTACTCCAACAAATAGCTGGCCTAGCCAATGTTGAGTATGGCCGTCGTTCCCGCATCGAAATGTGAAAATGTTACCTCGTTTGCGTAAGTCGTCCGTGATTGGGGCTGGACGTAATTTCCGTTCACGTCGAAACCAATACGTCCTTGCGGCGTACTTTGGAGCAATGCACACTGGGATATGTACACGGACGGCGAATGCGCCGTTCGTAAAAAAACTTCAATCACATCGGGTCACCAATAATTTCCATAAAACACGCCCCCCCATCCTCATTTTAATTAGGTGCGCTTACGCCGGCCCCATTTACGCTACGCCGCCGTAAGTTAGGAGGCAAGTGCTTTGTGAATAAAGTACTTGCCTCTCTGACTTAAGGCGACGTAGCATAAATACGATACGCTACGCCACCTTAAAGATGCGGCGCCCTACCTGAATCTGGCTAATAAACATCAATAGTAATCAAGTGTCCATATTCGAAATATGTGTTCATGTCATATTCCAACAAGATAATACACAGTGCTCCACTCCCAGTGACAAATGTAGATGAATCTGTGTTCCATCAATGTGATAATTAAATGTGCGTCTTACCAAATCGACACAACTGTATATTATAGGAGATCATGTTAAGCCTGATGTAAAAAGACACTCTCGTGACAGAGGAATCAGGAGCCCAAAGATTGGCATCCCAGCTTCACACGACTATCCAGACTTACTATGCACCTCACACTCGATCCGTGTTTTGGATTAAAACAAAAAAGGCTCATTGCGTAATGAATAAAACTTTAGGGGTTTATTTAGCTAAATACTGCACTCGCAACAGGCAGTAGTAGACGCAATCAGGTAGTAGAGAGAGGATAATCTGACCATGGGATTACCAGCAGATCCAGACAATAGTAACGCCACAGCTCCTTTCTCCTTCCGATGTGTTCCCCAAAAAAGGCTAAGTCTGGGAATGATGGATAGACTCCATCTTCCATTCCCAGATGTTGCCTTTTATGCCTCTGACAGCTCTGAGTCTGGGGCACACGTGTCGCAGGCGACTTCCTCCTGCTGTGATTGGACACAACAGGAGCCAATCAGCGGGTCGGGCAGATGTGATGTCCACCGGGACCCTACAGTATGTAAACAAGTCAAACCGCCATTCTGTGAGAGGGGAATGTACTGATCCTGTGTTTTTGCTAAGCAGGAACACGGATCTTTACCTTTCCCCAGTCAAAGTGTCAGTTGTCCGATTTGTCTGCCGCAATAATGCAGTCCAACTATAAGTCGCTGATCGCTGCCATTACTAGTAAAAAAATATCACATAGTTTGTAGATACTAAAACTTTTGCGCAAACCAATCAATATACGCTTATTGGGATTTTGTTTACCAAAAATATGTAGCAGAATACATATTGGCCTAAATTGATGAAGAAATTAGGTTTATTTTGTATTGGGTATGTTTTCTACCAGCAAGTCAAAAACATTGTTTCTCTTCTCTTGTATCTCTTAAATCTTGACAAGTGGGTTATGTTCCCTGTTTACAGGAGAGGACTAGGCAGAAACATGTTAAATACATGTTACATTAACAGAGTTGAACAGCCCCGCCCAGGGGTGGTCCCTCCAGACATAACCCTCCTCACTGCAGCATGCAGCCTCAGTTTCGTTCTGCCTAGCAAAGGAGAAGGACGTATGGCTCCCTTTGGGCCCAGCGCCCTGAGGAAAATATTTTATTTTATTTGGTTTTTATTTTGTCTTTTTGACTTCTATCAACTGTTGGCTGAGAGACAGGCTGGATATTATAGATCCTTGTAGTCTTCTCAGTTCGGCCAGTGAGCGTGGGCACACCTTTGCAAAGAGGCTGGGTCTGCCACGACATGACCCATGACTCCTGGGGTGGCCAGTGAGCTTTGCTCCACATGACTGAGCGGTGGTGTTGTCTCACTCACAGTGGATCGGGCCGACGGCTACCTCTATTGCGGTTGAACGCAAGTCTGGAATGCGTCAGCGAGTCGTCGTAAGTACAGTCCCTCCCTCTTAGGTGGGGTGGTGCTGCTGAGCATTCCTGGGGTTTGGGTATCCTCCCTTCCCTGCTCCCTTCTTCCCTCTGCTGTTCTGCATTGCTGTCGGGATGGGGGGGGACCTGGTTGGGGGGACTGTGCGTCTGGCCTGTGTGTTTTTTACTGTTGGGACCCGCTTTTCTGGTCTTTTTGGGGTGCTGGGCAGCCTTTCTCTGTGTTCAGGTTTTAAAATGCTGTGTTTTGCAGCGCTGTTCTCCTCACACAGCACCTCACAGCTTCCTCACGGTTTTCTCCTCACACACACAGCAGGTGTGCGGGACACAGGTAGAGGCGCTGGGCAGTCTCCTCCGGTGTGATAAGTCCCCTGGACCCCTACCCCTCCCTCCTCCCCCCGGTCAGCGCAGCAGGAGTGTTTTTTTTTTCTGTTCAGTCAGAACTGGGCCCTGGGAGTTTTAACTTAATTATTGAGTCAGTGTAGCTTCAGTTTATCTGTAAGGACAGGTGCTACATGCACCTACATGTTATACACATTATGTATATGTTCTTGAGCTATGGAGTCAGTATCTGGGTCCTTCCCCAACTTGCTGGTGATGGCTGCAGGTTTTAGCACCTGGGATTCCCACAGAGGTTCTATTATTGGTCCTGGACACTTTTGTGCCATGGTGGGGGTGGACTGCGGACGGGCGGGGCTTAAAGAGTGCCCCCTCCCCCCCCTTATTCCCTGGGGATTGCTCTGTTATGGAGCTGTGGCCTGGATACTTAGGTGCAGGATAAGGCATTCATGGGTGCGCTTCTCACTGCTGTATGGGACTCTCTTCAGCTGGTTAGTTCAGCTGGGTTTCCGCCGAGGGCTCTGTCTTTTTTGGTTCACAATTCAGACTGTTCTGCGTAGGTTTTTTCCTTCTGTGCCCTCCTTTGATAATTTCTTAGATGCGGAATGAGAAAAGCCACTGAGGGCTTTTGTAGTCCCTCACCGCCGGGCAGTTCAGTGCCCCTTTGAGGAGGGCCCTTTCAAGAGGTGGGCTTCTTCTCCGGTGGTGGAACCCCCTGGGTGTCATGTATACGTGACCATTCTCCCTATTGCAGGGACCCCACTTGTATGGATCTGACTGATGGCAGATCCGAAGTTTTGACCCGTTCCATGTTTCCATGCTGGGGTCTGACTGGTGGCCTATTTTGGCTGCTACTCTGGGGTCTCAGTCACTCACGGAGTGAGCATTTTGCGCCAGACAGCGGAGGAGCGCGACTCCCCCCGAAGTTATTAGACTAGAGGACCAGCTGGTCCAGGGCCTCATATAGGTCTGTTTCAGAATGGTTTTATGCACACGGTGGTGTAGTGGGTAACTCCATCACTTGGCAGCAAGTGACTCATTGGTTCAATTTGGACACTGACACCAATCTGCCTGGAGCTTGCATTGTCGCTCCCTGTATCTGCGTGGGTTTCCCCCGGGTACTCCGATTTCCTCCAGGGGTGTGTGCATACACCTACATAATATTCATACACACTGGGGGTGTGTGTGTATTATTTATGGGCAACCCTCCCAGGCCTTCAAGGGCACAGCTGGGGGTCTAATCCATCCCTGGGTGCGTAAGCAATCACACCGGCACAAAAATCCTACCAATGTATGTGGCCTTCCCTCCCTATCCCTAGGTGGGGGGGCAGCTTGCAGGTTCACAATTCGGTAAAACCTTCCTGCTCTCTGACCAGTGGGTCTGTGAGGTGGTCTCTTCGGAGTACTAGATAGGGTTCCCTCCTATCCACAGAAATAAGTTATTTCCTTGTGTCTTTCTCTCCCGGCCCGTCGGTCTGCCTTGGTCAGTGTGGGACTTTCTAAGCTGCGGGGTAATTTTACCTTTCCTGCAGGATGAGAGGTTTGGTGTTTTTTTTCTAGGGCCCTCAGGCCCTAAATACCCTTGTGAATGTTGGGTAGTTCTGCATGGAATCCATTCGTTTGGTAGCTGCGCTCCATCCGGCGGACGCCCTGGCATCCTCAGACATCAGGGACGCTTACATGCATGTCCCGTTTTGCGCATGTCACAGTGTTCTTTCTGTGATTTATGGTGAGAGAGGGTCTCTCTCAGCCTGTGGTCCTCCCTGTCGATCTGGCGTCGGCACCATGGGTTTCCAGCTAGGAGCTTGCACTTGGTTGGGACAGCGAGGCTTTGCCTCGTTGGCTACTTGGGTGACTTTCTTCTGAAAGTAACTACTTTCTCAGACCTAGTGGATGTGTTGTTCTCATTCGGACCCTCCGAAGATTCTGGTGAGTGTTAAACACCAGAAGGTGTAGCTCAGTGGCAGCAAGCCCACCTTCCTTGTGTGCGACCCAGGGTTCAAATCCTGGGCATGCTAGGTTCCGACTAAGCGTTGGAGTATCTAGAGTTGATACGGACTCCTCAGTGGCGAAGGTCTTTCTTCTCCTGGAGATATTGCAGACTCTTCAATCTGCGGTGAAGGTATTGCCAGTAGCCTCCTTCGAGGCGGTACTGTATGCCCAGTTCCACACTCGTTTTTTCCGGGGGAAATACTGTCCAGATGGTAAACATTGCTTGTCTCTGAAATCTTCAGATTCCGGTGCACCACCTAGTCAGAGTCTTCTGAGTTGGTGACAGAGATTCCAGACTTTTTGGTCTGGGAAGTTTTTTCTTCCTTCCAGGGGTCGATATTTACGATGGATGTCAGCCTCAAGGGTTGTGGGCCTAGGGGGTCCCGTCGGGTCTGAGTTGCTGGACTTGCGTGGATCTGCGGCCACACCTCCATGTATGTGCCCGCTCTCGTCTGGTCTCGGTAGTTACCCAGGGTCAGGCCTGGCTAGTGCCTGAGTGGGTGACCGCCTGGGTCCACCAGGTGCTGTGGACCCTGTCTACCGGTCTTTGTCCTATTTTAGGCGATCAGGCTATGTTTCTCCTCTTGGTCGAGGAGGTTGCATGGTCGTCCGATCTGGTTTCAGCCGGACAACGCCACGGCGGTGACTTCGGTCTACCTTTAGGTATACCAGCAGGCGGGCTACTGGAGTCGCCAGATGCTGGACCAGGGTGTCTGATCTTTGTGCTGGGCTTCCTTGCATGTGAACCTCACAGGGCATGGATCACCTGGCACTCGTCTCCACCGCAGGGTTGTCAAAGCTAGTAGCCATGTCTAGTGATTTGGTACAGGCGCGTCAGTCGCGCTGGTGGCCCTGTGAGGTCTGTATCGGCAATTTTTTGCCATTCCGCCATTATAGTTGCTTCCTAGGCTGCTCCACAGAGTGGGGGCTTAGGAGATCCTGATGCTTCTAATCGTTCCAGCTTGGCCTCAGCGTCCTTGTTTTGTCTACCCTGACGGTTGTCAGGGTGGGAGGTACTTCTGTCCCGAGGTCCCATGTTTTGTCCTGTTGTAAGTCACTGACTTGCCCAACATGGATATTGGAAGCCGGACTTTAAGAGACTGGGGTCTGTCTGACTCGGTCATCTCAACAATGCTGAGGGCACGGTAGTTTTCCCGAGGATCTACCGTCGCGCCTGGCAGGCTTACATCTCTTGGTGCGAAGAGATGGAGTGACGTCCACGGACGTACTCTGTTTCCAGGGTCCTGCTGTTTTTACAGCTTGGAGTGGATCTAAAAATTGCTTAAATAACCGTTTGGGGATTTCAGCCTTGGCTGTGTTCTTGGTGGGTCCCTTTTTTGTGCAGGGGGTTTGTCATATACTTTCCCCTCTTGGCCCATCTCTCCCCCCCATGAGTTTTGACTCTGGTGCTCCCGGTTCTTCTTGAACCTTCTTTTTGGTATCATCAGGGAGATTGACACTATCTCAGAAGGTGGCCCCTTCAGTGGCCTTTACCAGAGTTAGAGGGGTTTCTGAGTTGGCGGTCTTGTCTTGCAAGCTGCAATGCTTGATCCTCCATAAAGGATTAGGTGGTGGTGCACCCGCGACCTTTCCTTCTTCCGAAGGTGGTTTCGGCCTTTCGCAGGAACAAGGACATAAGAACTTCCATCCTTCTGTCCTCGGCCGGCTCATCCTACGGAGGTTGCCTTTCATACTTTAGGCATGGTATGTGCTTCACGGGTGTACCAGCCTGCTACGGCTCTGTTCGGAGTTCTGACTCTCTTTTGTGTCGGTGTCTGGTCCACAAAAGGGCCTGGCGGTCTTGTCGACCACCGTTTCTCGGTGGATCAGGTAGGCTGTAACGCAGGCCTATGCTCTTAAGGGGCGGGCTCATTTACCGGTCACTGCACTTTCGACCAGGGCAATTGGTGCTTCCTGGGTTTTTGTTCTGACATCATGCGTCGGTCTCACAGGTGTGCGAGGCGGCGATTTGCTCGTCCATTCACGTTTTTTCCAGAATTTACATGGTTACTGTGAGTGCATCTTCTGAGGCTTCCTTCGGCCTCTAGTTTTTGCAGACGGTTGTTTAAAGTTGCACCTCCTCCGTTAAGGAGCTCTGCTTGTCTTGGGGTGAAATTGAAAATTGGTTTTACTGGTGTATTTCCCACCCCTCGTTTTTGACACTGTTTGGGGACGTCCCACTTGTCAAGATTTAAGGAGCTGTGTCCATGGACGATAAGAGTAAATAGGATTTTTTGTACTCACCGTAAAATCCTTTCCTCTGGTGTCCATGGACGGACACAGCTCCCACCCCTCATTTTTAGGTTTTTAGGTTTGTACTGCTTGTTATGAACTGAGGCTGCATGCTGCAGTGAGGAGAGTTATGTCTGGAGGGACCGCCCCCTGGGCGGGGCTGTTTAACTATGTTAATGTAACATGTATTTAACTATTTAACATGTTTCTGCCTAGTCCTCTCCTGTAAACAGGGAACATAACCCACTTGTCAAGATTTAAGGTGCTGTGTCCGTCCATGGACGATAAGAGAAAATGATTTTACGGTGAGTACAAAAAAATCATTTTTTTTCTTTCTCGTACATCACGGGACACAGAGAAGCAAAGGTAGCTTCAGGTGATGGACACTGGCACACCCTTAAGGCAGGAAGTTCCCTCCCCTATATAACCCCTCCCATACCTCAGTTTTTTTATAAAGTGTCTAAGGTGGTGGTCACGCAATATAACATCTAAGAAAGCTTGCTTGAGCAAGCCTATTCCAGATCCGTCCAAAGTACTTCTTAGCCAAAGTGGACAGTACCCGGGCCTCGGTTGAGAAGAATGGGGTTTTGCCTGTAATGCCTTTCATTTGAGGGCTGGGTCCTGGGGGTTCAGTGCTTTTTCAGACCCAATACCAAAAGCTTACTGACAGGGTGCGATACCGGTCCAGGGGTGTGGTGTTCCTGTCCATGGACCCCAGTCCCTGAAGGTCTGCAGACTTAGCTATCCGTGATGGACGAAGATTGGACTGCCTGTATTTTTGCAGAGTCCTGCAGCGTTGGATAATGTAAGTGAAGGTCCTTCAGAACTTGGTTCTAAAGGGGTCCTTCCTCTGAGCCATTATGCTAAGATGCCTGGGATTGCCGGCCTGTGCCTCTCCCTGTCATTTATATGACTTGCCCTGTGTGCTGAACTTTTGTGTCGGTAGTTGTGTGAGTGTTTTTCTTTTTTGCCTTAGCAGGTACTTACCTGGGTCCTCCTATGCTGGCGGCAGATTGTTCCAGGAAAGGTCCTCCATAGTGATGGCTGTTTGACATCCTGTCTTCCCCACATGCTGTCTTCTGAAGCTGACAGTGGCAGCACCTCGTGCACAGGCACGATTGCGTCGCGTGGGCGCGGTAAACTTCGTAGGCACACGCGCACCAGCCTCGTTTATGCGCTCGCCAGCATCCTGTGCGTGCGGACAGGCACTGGGGGCGTTGACAGAGGATGCACACAGTAACGCATGGAAGAATGTGGGAGGACGTGTGCACGCGCGCGGCCTCGCGCACATGCGCGCACGAGGATTCTTTCAGCTGCTGTGTATTAGGCATAATGAGCTCTGCATCAGGCTGACCATTAAATGGCAGCATCATTGCTGGTCTATAGGTCCGCAAGTGGATGCAAATCCTGGCTGTGAGTACCTCGACTTTATTATGGCAAAAAGTTCAGGAACTAAAAATGCAAAAAAACAAAGGGTTCACCATCAGGCTCAGAGGATCTCGGGCATGCTCCTGCTGCTATGTTCTCCCCTGATAAATCAGAAGTGCCTCAGGGTGAACCATCAGGGCTGTTAGGTGCCTCAGCTGCCCTTGCCCCCCCAGCTCCATTGTTTGTAACAGAAGAGGCTCTAGCCTCAGCCATGGGTGGTCTGGAACAAAGATTGGTGACTTTGATCGCATCTTCTCTTTCAAGAGAAAAACGCACCAGGTCTCCCTCTCCCCCTGCAGAATTCCTCTTGGCAGAACAACTATCCCCGGAGGAGGTTAACTTGCCTTCAGGGGATCAGGCAGAGGGTCAGTCAGATATCTTTGACTCTGAGGATTCTACCCTGGAGGAACCTTTTTCGGCTTCTCAGTCCGAAAGGTTGTTAGTGCAGTCTCTTACTGAGATGGTCTGTTCTGCCTTCAAGTTACCTCTATTAGAGCCAGCTTCTAGCTCGGTCTCTTCTTTGGGGTCTTTAAAAGCCCCTCAGGCTAATTATTCCTTTCCGGCTCATCTGCTACTAGAAGGTCTTATCTATCAAGATTGGGAACATCCAGATAGGCTGTTTCTGCCTCCTAAAAAAAATCTGTTTTATATCCCATGGAGGAGAAGTTCACTAAAAAGTGGAGTGTCCCTGCGGTGGATGCAGCTATCTCCTGCGTGAACAAGACTCTGACCTGTCCGGTGGACAATGTCCAGATGTTTAAAGACCCGACAGATAAGAGATTGAAGACGTTGTTAAAAACCTTGTTCTCTACAGCCAGAGGGGTAGCCCAACCTGCAGTGGCAGCTATCGGTATCTGCCAAGCCTTAAAAGACCAGATGAAGCAGGTCTTGAAAGATCTAATGCGGGAGGAAGACCTCAGGGGCAACCTCAGGTTCCCAAAAAAACCTGGAACCGTAAGCCGGTCAAGCCAGCTTCTAAGTCAGCATTATGAAGGTTCACCCTCACTAAGCCGGGTGGGGGGAAGACTTCAGCCGTTTGCAGGGGCCTGGCAAGAAAGGATGCAAGATAATTGGGTCCTCTCCACGGTCTCCGAGGGGTACAGACTGGAGTTGCAAGAATTCCCTCCATCCCGCCTTCTGGCCTCAAGCGTCCCGAAAGACCCGGGAAAGAGAAAGTCTCTAGCAATGGCCTTGGATCATCTGTTATCCCAAGGGGTAATCATAGAACTACCGGTAGAAGAGCAAGGTTTGGGTTTCTATTCAAATCTTTTTACCATTCCCAAGCCGAACGGGGACGTAAGACCCATTCTCAGGACCCTAAACCAGTTCCTAAATGTCCTATCTTTTCAGATGGAATCAATCCGGTCAGTGGTCGCCTCCTTACAGGGAGGGGAACTATTAGCGTCCATCTATTTTAAAGACGCATACCTACACATACCTATTTTCCTCAACCATCAGAAGCTGTTATGCTTTGCAATAAATCAACGCCATTTTCAGTTTGTGGCTTTACCCTTCGGACTGGCCACTGCACCTCAAGTATTCACGAAGGTGCTGGCCCCCCTGTTGGCCAATCTAAGGTCTCAGGGCATATCTATAGTAGCCTATTTGGATGATCTGTTGCTGGTAGATCACTCAGTTGTAGATCTAAACCTAGCAGTACACAGAGTCGTGAGGTACCTGGAGTACATGGGTTGGATTCTCAACCTGGACAAGTCCGCCTTGGTTCCTGTGAAAAGGCTGGAATATTTAGGTCTACTCATAGACACAGATCAGAAAAATATATTTTTGCCCCAGACAAAGATCGATTCTTTAAAGGAACTAGTCCAGTTGGTCAGTTCAAAGCGTCAGCCCTCCATTCGCCTTTGTATGCGGCTGCTGGGGAAGATGGTAGCCTCGTTCAAGGCCGTCCCATTTGCCCAGTTCCACTCAAGGAAACTACAGAACGCCATCTTGACCGCTTGGAACAAGAAGGTCCAAGCCTTATGCCGCGTACACACCATCACTTTATGTGATGAAAAAAAATGACGTTTTTAAAAACGTCACTTTAATTGACTGTGTGTGGGGGAAAACGTCGTTTTATGTCTTGTAAAAAACGACCAAAAAAAATTGAAGCATGCTTCAATTTTATGTGTCGTTTTTCAAAAGTGCACTTTTTACTTCACAGAAATTGACCGTGTGTAGCAAAAAACTTTGTTTTCTAAGACGTTTTTTCATCCACGCATGCCCAGAAGCTACTTATGAAGCGAGCTTCAATGGTAAAACGTGGTGGAACGTAACCTCACTTTGCAAGATCATTGTGAGAAAACGATGGTGTGTAGGCAACTTGGTCTTTGAAAATTGAAGTTTCAAAAACGTCATTTTTTACTTCACAGAAAGTGTCGTTTTTTTTCATCACATAAAGTGATGGTGTGTACGCGGCATTAGACTTCCCTATGTTGCTCTCCCCAACAGTTCGGCAGAGACTTTGTTGGTGCCTAGTTCCCCAGAACTAGCTAAAGGGGAAGTCCTTTGTTCCAATTTCTTGGCGGGTAGTGACTACAGATGCCAGTCTTCTAGGCTGGGGTGCAGTCCTGGGGGAGCTATCTCTCCAGGGAAAGTGGTCAGTCTCTGAGAAATCTCTACCCTTCAACCTGCTAGAGATTCGGGCAGCACGTTTAGCCCTAAGAGCATGGACAGACAAGTTGTGGGGGTAAACAGTCAGGATACAATCCGAAAAATGCCACGGCTGTGGCATACATAAATCACCAGGGGGGCACAAGGAGTCGTGCTGCCCAAAAAGAAGTAGATCAGATACTGATCTGGGCAGAAAAACATGTCCCGTGCATATCAGCGATATTCATTCCGGGAGTAGACAATTGTCAGGCAGACTTCTTAAGTCGCCAACAGTTACTTCCAGGAGAATGGGCTCTTCACCCCGACATCTTCCGGGGCATTTGTCAGAGGTGGGCAACACCAGATGTGGATCTCTTGGCATCGAGGTTCAATGCGAAAAGGGACAATTTTCTGTGCCGTACGAGGGATCCGCTCGCTTGCGGTGTTTCCATGGAATCGTTTCTCCCTAATCTATGCGTTCCCTCCGCTGCAATTGTTACCCCGCCTCCTTCGCAGGATAAAGTCGGAAGAGAAACCAGTGATTTTGGTCGCTCCAGCTTGGCCCAGAAGGGCCTGGTACGCAGAGATTGTAAGGATGTGGGTGGGACATCCATGGACCCTTCCGCTTCGTCCAGACCTGCTCTCACAAGGGCCAATATTCCACCCTTCCTTACAGTCTCTAAATTTAGCGGTACGACTGTTGAATCCCATATCCTAAGGAGGAGGGGTCTCTCTAATTCGGTAGCATCTACACTAATTAATGCCAGAAAGCCAGCATCTAGGCTTATTTATTACAGAAAGAGATGGTATCTCGCGCCAATAAAGTGAAATATAAGTAAATAAATGTAATTACATAAATATTATTAGTGAAAAGGCTGCTCTCCTGAAATTGAGACCAAGGTCAAAGGTCAGAATTAGATAATGGTAGTGTGTGAAAGGGGGCGCTCATAAAAAAGTAAATAATCAAAGATGACTAAATAAATCCGTCTGTGTCAACAGCCTAATATATACAAATGGTGAACAATATATCTATACAATAATTAATTAAATTAAATGTAAAGTATATATAACAATATATAGACCAAAGAGAATATGGTGAATAAATAGTGAATAAATAAAGTCCATTCAAATAGTGATTTGGGTGAAATCCATTCAAGTAGGTCCTAGACAGATTCAACTGGAAGAACAATATTGAAAGTTCATATGGAAGGTGTCATCCTCCACCAAGAAAAAGATCCCCCAAAAGTGCTCTAATAGATGGCTTCTTACCGCAGGACGTTGACCTAATTGTTTAGAAAAGGTCACATAAAGCGATTGGTCACTAAACCAGATATAGGATTCAGCTATGCAGCAATATGTCTCCTGGACTCGGATACTCTCGTAAAAGAGGGAGAAGGAGAACCGCCATAGTAAAGTAAAGTATTTTTTATTTAAAATGTGAAAAAATAACATCGTAGCCAAATGGCCTCTTACTTTGAGTAGTGCCTGGGGCCCGGCACTGAGGTTAGTCGGCAAGGCAGGTGTACTGCAAAGAGGGTTCCTCGCTGGGGAACTGGCGTGTATGATAGAGATTCCTCGCTGGGTAGATGGCGTGCGTTCCAAGCACGAGAGCCAGCGGGACCAGAAGTGCGTCGTTCGTATGTATCTGGGCGCCTCGACGTACGTTTCGTGGTTAACACGTCGCCGGGAAGCTCTCGTGCTTGGAATACCCAGCGAGGAATCTCCATCATACACGCCAGTTCCCCAGCGAGGAACCCTCTTTGCAGTACACCTGCCTTGCCGACTAGCCTTAGTGCCGGGTCCCAGGCACTACTCAAAGTAAGAGGCCATTTGCCTGCGATGTTATTTTTTCACATTTTAAATAAACAATACTTTACTATGGCGGTTCTCCTTCTCCCTCTTTTATGAGAGTATCCGAGTCCAGGAGACATATTGCTGCATAGCTGAATCCTATATCTGGTTTAGTGACCAATCGCTTTATGTGACCTTTTCTAAACAATTAGGTCAACGTCCTGTGGTAAGAAGCCATCTATTAGAGCACTTTTGGGGGATCTTTTTCTTGGTGGAGGATGACACCTTCCATATGAACTTTCAATATTGTTCTTCCAGTTGAATCTGTCTAGGACCTACTTGAATGGATTTCACCCAAATCACTATTTGAATGGACTTTATCTATTCACTATTTTTTCACCATATTCTCTTTGGTTATATATTGTTATATTTACTTTACATTTAATTTATTATTGTATAGATATATTGTTCACCATTTGTATATATTAGGCTGTTGACACAGATGGATTTATTTAGTCATCTTCGATTATTTACTTATTTATTACAGAGTTTGGAAGGCATATGTGGCCTGGTGCAAAGCCAAAGGGTTGCATCCTCGCAGGTATGTCATTGGCAGAATACTGGAGTTTCTGCAGTTGGGGGCAGACATTAAGGTTATCCTTAAGTACCATCAAAGGCCAGGTCTCGGCCTTATCAATATTTTTTCAAAGGCCACTGGCTACACATTCTCTGGTTAAAACCTTCTTACAGGGGGGTGATTTGTGTTAATCCTCAAATTAAGACCCCCTTGTGCCAGTGGGACCTGAATCTGGTCCTTTCTGCCTTACAAAGGCAACCCTTTGAGCCTCTGTCTCACATTCCCTTGGTCCTCTTGACCAGGAAGGTGGTTTTCTTGGTGGCCATATCCTCTGCTAGGTGGGTATCGGAGTTGGCGGCCCTGTCATGTAAGGAGCCATACCTAATTCTTCACAAGGACAGAGTGGTTCTGTCGCCTCATCCAGCCTTCCTTCCCAAGGTTGTTTCAAACTTTCATCTGAACCATGATCTGGTTCTCCCTTTTTTTTCCCCAGAGCCTAGTTCTGCAAAAGAAAGGTCATTGCATACTCTGGACGTACTGAGAGCAGTTAAGATCTATCTTAAGGCTACTGCTCAGATTCGGAAGACGGACATTTTATTCGTTCTGCCGGAAGGTCCCAGAAGTGGACAGGCAGCATCTAAGTCCACTATCTCTAAATTAATTTGGCAAGTCATTACTCAAGCCTATGGCTTGAAGGGAAAGGTTCTTCCGTTTAAGGTTAAAGCGCATTCCACTAGAGCGGTTGGCATTTCCTGGGCAGTGCATCATCAAACCTCCATGGCTCAGGTCTGCAAGGCCGCGACTTGGTCGTCAGTCCATACTTTCACTAAATTTTACCAATTGGATATAAGAAAAAATGAGGAAGTCACCTTTGGGCGCAGTGTGCTGCAGGCTACAGTTTGATTCCTCACATCTGATGGTGCCCAGCTTATTTTTTGGGGGTCTCCCTCCCCTCATTGACATTGCTTTAGGACATCCCACATAGTAATTACTATGCTTCTCTGTGTCCTGTGATGTACGGGAAAGAAAATAGGATTTTTATAACGGCTTACCTGTAAAAATCCTTTTCTTGGAGTACATCACGGAACACAGAGCTCCCGCCCCTCTTGATGGGGATATTGGGACACTTATTGCTTTGCTACAAAACTGAGGTACTCCCGGTATGGGAGGGGTTATATAGGGGAGGGAACTTCCTGCCTTAAGGGCATGCCAGTGTCCATCACCTGAAGGTAGACTTTATAACCCACATAGTAATTACTATGCTTTTCTGTGTCCCGTGATGTACTCCAAGAAAAGGATTTTACAGGTAAACTGTTATAAAAATCCAATTTTTTTTTCACAATTGTAGGTCTTTATTGTTGATAGCAAAAAAATAAAAACCACAGAGGTGATCAAATGCTATCAAAAGAAAGCTCTATTTGTGGGAGAGAAAAAGGACAAACCTTTTATTTGGGTAAAGCATCGCACAACCGTGCAATTGTCAGTTAAAATAACGCAGTGCTGTATCGCACAAAATAGCCTGGTCATGAAGGGGCGTAAACCTTCTGGAGCTGAAGTGGTTAATGGACATTATTTCTCTTTACAGATCCAGAAAACCTATACAACTGGACAGAAGATGACATATCTCACTTTTATGATGAAACAACAGTAATATTCGCTGCTGATGGTAACGTTTTGTGGTTCTGATTGTGTGCAACTGTGTCTTGTTTTTAGTTGAATCATTTACTACCCATGTACAGTATCCTTATGCCGCGTACACACCATCACTTTATGTGATGAAAAAAAATGACGTTTTTAAAAACGTCACTTTAATTGACTGTGTGTGGGGGAAAACGTTGTTTTATGTCTTGTAAAAAGCGACCAAAATAAATTGAAGCATGCTTCAATTTTATGTGTCGTTTTTCAAAAGTGCACTTTTTACTTCACAGAAATTGACCGTGTGTAGCAAAAAACGTCGTTTTCTAAGACGTTTTTTCATCCACGCATGCCCAGAAGCTACTTATGAAGCAAGCTTCAATGGTAAAACGTGGTGGAACGTAACCTCACTTTGCAAGATCATTGTGAGAAAACGATGGTGTGTAGGCAACTTCGTCTTTGAAAATTGAAGTTTCAAAAACGTCATTTTTTACTTCACAGAAAGTGTCGTTTTTTTTCATCACATAAAGTGATGGTGTGTACGCGGCATTACCCTAATCCTCTGACCATTTCATTATTTTTATTTTTTTTAGATTTTATAAATGTTACTCCAAGACTTGTATAGTACTACTGTACATGGATAATTCCAAAACAGGAACATATTCTGATTATGTGCAAAGTCTTAAATAACTCATGTAATAAAAAAATATTAAATTTAAAATGCATTGTATTTATACTTTAGAATTTTAGAACTACTCTTTTGTAGAAATAAATACACAGCATAAAAGCAAATGACCTTTCCTTTTTCTTCTCTCACATGAATTATGCTGTCAGTCTATATTTACTAATTTACTGGAGATAAGTTTAGCTACCCTTTCATGACACTGAAAGAGGATAAAGGCATTACCTGGTTATGTTTTGTAAATTTTTACATATATCTAAATTATATGCTATGTGAATATATTGAACAAGTTTTTGAAAGGGGCTGTCTGTAAACAAAAATGGTTAACACTTATCATTGCTGCTAAGCCTTTAGTCACTGCTCTCTTGAGTTGATCTGGCTGAAAATGTTTCTTCGAACACACTTCCTGGTATGTTGGATTCCTGGTCCCCTGCCAGTGGCGTCACTAGGGTTTGTGTCACCTGGTGCGATAAGCCATGGTGTAACCCCCCCCCCCCCCCTATAATTTTGATTTGATTTTTGAACTGACCTGCTGACACGGTGTGTTGCTTGCTGGCTGCAGGCACAAGTGGCGGCATTTGATGGGGCACAGTGACTGCATTTGATGGGGCACAGTGGCTGCATTTGATGGGGCACAAGTGGCTGCATATGTTGGGCACAGTGACTGCATTTGATGGGGGCACAAGTGGCTGCATATGATGGGCACAGTGGTGACATTTGACAGGCACAGTGGCTGCATTTGATGGGGCACAAGTGGCTGCATATGACGGGCACAGTGGCTGCATTTTATGGGGCACAAGTGGGCCCCCCCCACCCCACCCCTGCAGCGTGCGTCTCCTTTTCATCTACTGTTTTTTGCTTGCTGACTATAGGGCCTTGTAGCAACACGACTTGTTGTTGGCTGGTCACAGCATCTTGCCTGCGGCCAGCAAGCAACACACCGTGTCAGCAGGTCAGTTCAAAAATCAAAATGACACCATGTTTTACCACACCAATCCTAGTGACGCCAATTAATGAAACCACAAAATGTAGAAAAGAGCCAAACATCCAACACTCCAAAAGTAGTAGATGCTGAAATGTTTAAAGCCATAATAACTCTGCAACAAATTGGTGGCATATACGGTAGGACAGAAAGTATTATCTCTTCTGTTTACAGGCAGTCCTCCTTTTTTTAAAAAAAACTCTTTCCTCTCTCTAATGAATTATTTTTAATGTACATATGAAAGGGATCTGATTGTTTTATATTCTTATAGGTGTCAGTGATATGAAACTTTTCTTTTTTTGAGTAGTTTGAAGTTATATATGTACAACAAAGGAGTCATATTTGCTTATTACAAAAGCAAGCTTTATTTAGTGATGCACGGTGATTGGGCTCTCCTGATCCTCTTTCTTCTCTGATGTTCTACCAGACAATGAATCTGATTTAATAAAGTAATTAAGAATCTTCACACAATAAATTGTATAAAAAGTTAATTCCAGTTAATACAATCATGTGAAAAGCAAATCTCTGTTTGCCTATTCTGTCTGAAAATAATTGGAAAATTGGAGTGAATATCACATTCTTTTGTGAAGATTCTTAAGGCAGACAATAGACGTTTCAAATTTCTTTCTTGCAGCCATGGGTTGTGGGAAATAAATTTGCACAATTCCCCCATCAACACAGTCAGTGATGGCAGGGAAATCCCTCCTGCCAAGATATTGTACTCTCCTGGAGGGAAAACAGTGGTTATTGCTAGCGGCTCTAGCAGCCACCATCAATAGTCACAAGTTAATCCGGCAGGCTGGTTGAAGCCAAGTTGTTCAATTTGATCAACTTGGTACAATCAGCCTGCTCATACACTGTTCGGATCTCGGCCGGTTTCTGCTGAACCGGCCAAGTTTAGAACAGTCTATGGCCAGCCTAACTCCTTTAGTAAATCAACTCTGGCTAATTGAATACAAGAGACTCTCTATAGTCTCTAAATTAAATGAAAGACCCACAATGTTCATGGTATTTAGAGACTATGGCCCGGATTCACAAAGCACTTGCACCGACGTATCTCGAGATACGCCGCGTAAGTGCAAATATGCGCCGTTGTATCTGTGCGCCAGACCCACATACTAAGATACGCCTAAAAACAGGCTTCATCCCACCGACGTAACTTGCCTACGCCGGCGTAGAGTGGGCGCATTTTTACGCTGGACGCTCCCATTGATTTTCCATTCAAATATGCAAATGAGGGAGATACGACAATTCACGAACGTACGTGCGCCCGTAAGTTATACATACGTCGTAAAGTTATGCCCCATAAAGGGCTGCACCAGGGAACACAAGCTGGCGTATTTTACGTAGTTTACGTTGGACGTGAATATGGCTGAGCGTAGGTTACGTTCACGCCGTAGCCAGTGATCCGACGTATTTTAGGGAGTAGTTCCAACGTGATTCTGAGCATGCGCACTGGGATGCGTCCACGGGACAGCGCATGTGCCGTTCGTTATACGTATCTGTCTGGCGCTCGGCCCATCATTTGCATGGGGTCACACCGCATTTGCATGGCTCACGCCCACTTCCACCTATGCCGGCTTACGCTTAGGAAACCCAGCGCAGTTTTGGGAGCACTGGCTTTGTGAATTCAGTGCTTGCCTCTCTGCGCTGCGTCGGCGTAGCGTACAGGAGATACGCTACGGCGGCATAAATGTGCGCGGCTGTCTGTGAATCCGAGCTTATGTAATCTTTGCCTAAACCTTTATGTCAAATGAGGAGATCAAGAGAATAATTGGAATAATGTAATTTAATAATGCTAGTACAAGCCTACTGATCTACACACATAGCCAGATTCAGGTAGAGTTACGCCGGCGTATCAGTAGATACGCCGGCGTAACTCCGAATCTGCGCCATCGTATATTTAAGCATATTCTCAAATTGAGATACGCTTAAATGTTGCTAAGATACGACCGCCGTATCTTAGCTGTCTATTTACGCTGGCCGATAGGGGCTTTATGCTGATTTACGCCTAGAATGCGTAAATCAGCGAGATACGCCTATTCAAGAACGTACGCTTGCCCGTCGCAGTAAAGATACGGCGTTTACGTAAGGCGTTTTACCCTTCACCCCCAATTAGAAAAGGCGGTCCTCCAGCCTCCTCCTCAGTTTTTTTGTGTTTCCTGCCGGACGGGAAGGAGCACATTGGGAACGTGTTTTTATTTTTCCAGAGTGAACCTACCTTTTTCTGTTTTTCCTTCAGCACTCCTCTGGCCCTAGGGGTAGAGAGCGTGGCTGAAGTCACCTCCGCCGGGAGATTGGCGAGAGTCGGACCCCGTTGACGGCGGGATCCCTTCCTCTGGGCGGCAGATCCTGAATGAACCGTGGTAAAGGGCGAGAGACGCCATCGAATCCGCGTGCGATACGCTTCCGGGATCTGCGCTCGAGGGGCGGAGACCTTGCGTTCCAAAGAGGGGAAGTGTCAAATTCCCCAGCGAATGCGCGTCATCAGGGGGCGCCCAGAAACATCATTCCTGTTTTCAAAAAGGGCGCGGAGGTGGCTTGAAGGAACCCGGCGCCAGTGTATGTTCAGAGTGCTGAACGGAAAACACCAGGAAACATGGACAATACCCCCCCTAGGTGGTGAGCCTGTTTGGTGGTGGGTTTAGGCACTTTTTTTAGGAACCTTTCACAGGGGTGAATAGGGTTTGGCTGGTAGTAATGAGGTCTATTATTCTGTTTTTTCAACAGGTTAAGGCCCATGATAAAACTCAAAACCAGCCTCCTAGAAAGAAATGTGCCGTGTGTGGGACAAAGCTAAGTTCTAACTGGGATAAGCCTTTATGTCCTGATTGTGTCAACAGTTTGGTTAAAGATAATTCAGTAACCACTTGTCACCAAATTTTGTCATCTGTAAAGGATGAGATTGCATCTACGTTTCAGTCATTCAAAGGACTGATGGATAGGATGCAGGGTCCGGCCTAGAGCCGCTAGTGTTTCTTCCTTACCTCAGGTTCAGGAGGAGGAGGATTGTAGGGAGAGGACTCCCAGGTCAGTTGCTTCCTCTCAGGCAGGTTCAGCATCTGAATCAGAGGGAGAAGAGGATTCCTCCAGGGCGTCCAGATACAAATTGTCATTAGACGATGTTGCGGATCTTCTAAATGCTATTTATGATACTTTAGAGATCCAAGAAGAACAGGTTCAGCTCTCAAAGGGAATGCAAACAGAACCAGAGTTTTTCCGGTTCATAATGCCGCGTACACACCATCACTTTATGTGATGAAAAAAATGACGTTTTTAAAAACGTCACTTTAATTGACCGTGTGTGGGGGAAAACGTTGTTTTATGTCTTCTAAAAAACGACCCAAAAAAATTGAAGCATGCTTCAATTTTATGTGTCGTTTTTCAAAACGTCAACTTTTACTTCACAGAAATTGAGCGTGTGTAGCAAAAAACGTCGTTTAAAACAAAGTTTTTTCACCCGCGCATGCCCAGAAGCTACTTATGAAGCGAGCTTCAATGGAAAAACGTGGTGGAATGTAACCTCGCTTTGCTAGAACATTGTGAGAAAAACGATGGTGTGTAGGCAACTTCGTCTTTGAAAATTGAAGTTTCAAAAACGTTGTTTTTTACTTCACAGAAAATGTCGTTTTTTTTCATCACATAAAGTGATGGTGTGTATGCTGCATAAGTCTTTAATTGATACGATTCTGCGAGAATGGGAACAACCTGAGAGAAGTCCTTTCTTTTCAGGAAGCCTATAACGAAGGTTCCCGTTTGAAGCGGATGTGTCTCATCCCTGGAACAAGGTTCCTAAGTTGGATGCCCCTTTAGCCAAGGTATCCAGAAAGACCGATCTGGCCTTTGACGATCTGGGTTCCCTTAGGGATCCAATGGACAAGAGGGGGGACCTGCTGTTAAAACGAGCGTGGGACGCCTCTTCTATAGGTTTAAAGCCAGCTCTCGCAGCTACTTGTGTCGCTAGAAACTTGGAGTGCTGGCTCACTCAGTTACAGGCGCACATCTTGGCAGGTACCTCCAGACAGGAGCTTCTGAAATCCTTTCCGCTCTTATTCAAAGCAGTAGGATTCCTTGCGGACGCCTCAATGGAGTCGGTAAAGTTAGCTGCCAGGTCAGCAGCTCTTGTTAATGCAGCCAGAAGATCTGTATGGCTGAAGACTTGGACTGGTGATGCCGCCTCAAAATTGAAGTTGTGTGGGTTGCCGTTTTCAGGAGACCACTTGTTCGGATCCGGCCTCCAGGAGGCATTGGAGCGAACTCAAGACAAGAAAAAAGCTTTTCCTTAGAAGAAGAAAAAGACAGAAGGAAAGGTTTTTTTTCGTGGCTTCAAGGGGTCAGGCAGTTGGCATCAGAACCAAAAGAAAGAGGGCCAACCCAAGAAGCACTGGGCAGGTCACAAGGGTCGGGGTAGAGGAGGAATCCTTTTCAATCCTCCTCAATCCACCCCAAAGTCGCAGTGACTCCGGTGTCCCCGTGGGAGGAAGGTTGGGGCAGTTCCTCCCGCAATGGACCAAGGCAACTTCAAGCCCGTTCATATTAGATCTTATAAAAAACGGATACCAGCTGGAGTTGACGTCACCGCCTCACTTGAACTTTATGGTTACTCAGCCACCCAGAGACAAAGCGAAAGCAGAGGCTTTGTTCCTGTCTCTGGGAGAGTTGGTGGATCAAAGAGTACTAATTCAGGTACCCCAGGAGGAGCAGGGACAGGGAGTATATTCCCATGTCTTTATCATCAGAAAACCATCAGGGAAGTTCAGGATGATCCTGAATCTCCGGCCCCTGAACAAATTTGTAAAATACAAAAGGTTCAGGATGGAGTCGATTTTTACTGTAACAAGATGTCTGTTCCCAGGGTGTTACATGGCGACCCTGGATCTGAGGGATGCTTATCTGCACATTCCCATACATGCAGAATACCAAAAATTCCTCAGAGTGGCAGTAAGGGTGAATTCAAGCATTCAACACTTTCAATTCCGAGCCCTTCCCTTTGGGCTATCTTTGTCTCCGAGAATCTTTACGAAGGTTCTGGCAGAGGCTCTTGCCCCACTGAGAGACAAGGCTATCACAGTAATCCCTTATCTGGACGATCTCCTTTTTTTAGCAGGATCGGCTCGTCAGCTGGAAAGGGATTTACAGATAGCACAAGATTTTCTCTCCTCACTCGGATGGATTATCAACCAGGACAAGTCACAGTTGGTTCCATCCCAGGAGGTCGTGTACCTAGGGTACAGGATCTCTTCGGTAGAGAGAAAAATTTATCTCCCCGAAGAGAAGATTGTCAGGGTGGATCAAGCAGTAGCCCAGTTACAGTCCAATCCGGTGACTTCGGTCAGAGAAGTGATGAGGGTGCTGGGGTTCATGACATCTTGTTTCCCAGCAGTTCCTTGGGCAAAATATCATCAACGTCCATTACAGGAACTTATGCTTCGTCTCTGGAGAGTCAGGATTTAGAATCACAGATCCCAATCTCAGCCAGAGTAAAAAGGACTTTGTGATGGTGGCGAGTTCATCACAATCTGGACAAAGGTCTAGACTGGACCTTCCCTGTGGAAGTGGTAGTTACCACAGACGCCAGTGCCTGGGGGTGGGGAGCCCACCTAGAGGAGGCAGTGGCCCAGGGAGCATGGTCTCCAGTGGAGGCAAGTCGCTCTTCCAACCAAAAAGAGCTTTTAGCGATTCTAAGAACGATCGAGTCGTTTCAGGGAAGGTTAGCAGGATGGCACCTGCAAGTTCGCACAGACAACGCGGCTGCTGTCACGTACTTGAACAAGCAGGGAGGGACAAGAAGCCCTGCTCTTCAAGAGATATCCAGCAAGATTCTCTCCTGGGCGGAGAACAACCTATCTTCACAAACAGCGGTCCACCTAAAGGGCACTCAAAATTCTCTAGCAGATTACCTAAGTCGGCAGCCAGTGAGACAGGACGAATAGTCCCTAAACGAGAAGGTATTCTCTCAGATGTGCTATGAAATGGGGTCTTCCGGAAGTAGATCTTTTTGCCTCCGAAAAGAACAGTAAAGTAACCAAATTCTTTTCAATACATCCAAGAGACCAGGCCTCGAAGATAGATGCCTTTTCCGGTCCTTGGAAATTCAACATCTGCTACGCCTTCCCTCCAGTGAGGATGATTTCAGCAGTACTTCAAAAGTTTCGCTCGGAAGAGATAGACTTAATTTTGATCACGCCTTTTTGGCCAAAGAGACCCTGGTTCGCAATTTTGAAGAAACTGAGCGTTCTCCCTCCATTTCCTCTTCCAATCCGGAAGGATCTGATCTCGCAGGGTCCAATTCTGCACCCGCAGGTAGACAGACTAAGCCTAACTGTGTGGTATCTGAGGAACAGTTGTTGAGGGCACAGGGTTTCTCAGAGAGGGTACGAGAGCAATTTATGCAAAGTTCTGGAAGAAATTTTGTTCATGGTTGAGAGAACAAGGTTTAGATCAACCAGGGATTCCAGCTATCTTGGATTTTTTACAGGCTGGGGTAGATCTGGGTCTCTCCCCAAGTACCTTAATGTTGCAGGTTGCAGCTCTTAGTGTCTTCTTGCAGTGTTCCCTACAGCAGAATCCATTTGTTAAAAGTTTTTTCAAGGCCTTGACAAGATCTAGGCCAGTGAGGGTGTCGCCCTGTCCCTCTTGGGATCTTTCTTTGGTGCTCAGGGCACTTTCAGGCAGACCTTTTGAACCTCTGGAGGAATCCATCTTGAAATGGGTTACACTTAAGACAGTGCTTTTGGTGGCAGTCACTTCAGCCAGACGGATGAGTGAGCTACAGGCTCTTTCCATTAAAGAGCCGTTTTTGTTGATTTTTGAGGATAGAATTGTTTTGAAAACAGATCCCAGTTTTCTCCCATAAGTTGTATCCAAATTTCATAGGACACAGGACATTGTACTACCTTCTTTTTGTTCCACCTCAAGTGCAGAGGTAGCATCCCAAAACTTGTTAGATGTTAGGAGATGCCTTTTAATTTACTTAGAAACTTCCAAGGAATTTAGGAAGTCTAATTCTCTTTTTGTAAATTTTTCAGGAAGTAAGAAGGGCAGAAAACTTTTAAAACTTCCATTGCCAGATGGATCAGGATGTCAATTGGAAAGGCTTATGAGTTAGAGGGCATACAAGTCCTGTTTGTTAAAGCACACTCAACTAGAGCGTTTTCGAGTTCTTGGGCTGAGAGGGCCGGTGCATCACCAGAAGAGATTTGTAAGGCGGCAACGTGGTCAAGTTGTACTACTTTTGCCAAACACTATCGCCTGGATTTGATGTCTGAGAAGGATCAGGCATTTGGTAGAAGTGTCCTCCAAGCAGTAACCCCACCCTGATAAGTAAGTTTCTTGTCAATCATCTCAGGGCTGTCCTGGAAGACGAAAGGGTAAAACCAGAGTTAGGCTTACCGGTAACTCTTTTTCCAGGAGTCTTCCAGGACAGCCTGGCTTCCCACCCTGTGTTTATATTATTAACTGGAAGCGGATGTATGTACTGACGGTTTGTTAGTAGATTATGTCTTTCAGAGCCTTCAGGAATTCTTGGATGAACTGAGGAGGAGGCCTGGAGGACCGCCTTTTCTAATTGGGGGTGAATGTGTTTCCTGTCCCGGAGGGAGGAGCTATATCTCAGGGCTGTCCTGGAAGACTCCTGGAAAAAGAGTTACCGGTAAGCCTAACTCCGGTTTTCAGGCGTAAAGATAAACCACCAAAAAGATGGCGCAGCCAATGTTAAGTATGGACGTCGGAACCGCGTCAAATTTTTTTATTTTTACGTCGTTTGCGTAAGTCGTCCATGAATGGGGCTGGCCGTAATTTACGTACACGTCGAAAGCAATGAGTCTTTGCGGTGTAATTTGGAGCATGCGCACTGGGTTACGTCCACGGACGGCGCATGCGCCGTTCGTTAAAAACTTCATTTACGTGGGTCATGCTTTATTTACATAAAACACACCCACCTCTTCACAATTTGAATTAGGCTCGCTTACGCTGGCACATTTACACTACGCCGCCGCAACTTACGGAGCAAGTGCTTTGTGAATACTGCACTTGCCTCTCTAACTTGCGGCAGGGTAATGTAAATGACATACGCTACGCCCGCACAAAGTTAAGCCGACGTTTGTGAATCTGGCTAAAAGTCTGAATTTAAACAATGGTTATTTTTAGGAATGCTTAGTCACCCAGTTAAAAAGTAAATACATTTAATTGTATTTTTCAGTGTTTTATGATGACGACCTTACAGATGCACTCTTTAAAACCCTTTACCGGATCACACAATCATTAAGACGTAATTGCATTATTTATTTATCTATGGAGAGAAGGTATGTTATATACATGTGAACATGTTGTCATATACCTGTATTTTAAATATATTTTTATAAAGTGAGCAGGGATTCTTTTTTATGCTACTGTGACAAACTACATTTGAAAAAGTTTTCTTAACAAGTGCATAGAATAAAGCAGTCACACATTTTTGTCAGAGTAACTTCTCCCCTGGTGTATGGAGACTTTTTAGCTTAGATACTTTATCAGGGGCTTTTTGCCAATCCTGAGAGAGCCCAGGGTCTTTCATCTTGTTCTCCAGAGGCAGCAATGTATGGTCCTCAATACTACATAGAAGGGTACTTCCTTTATGACAGGGGCCATCAACCTTTTTCCGCTTAAGGGCCAGATCCAATGTATGTGAATGCATGGGGGGCTGCATTCCCCTGCTAATAAATGAAAATACTAATAATCCTAACATAGTAATAATAACAATACATGTTTAACTCACTTTAAGGTGCTTCACTAATACAAAGCCAGTTCGCCCTGAGGGAGAATGCAGCAGTGGCAACCCATACACACCGCCACAGCCAGGGCCGGATTCCAAACAAGGCCAGGCCTCGGGGCGGCAGTGGGTGCAGGGGCGGCACTGCGGCTGAGAGGAGAGGACGCTTTCACTTTCATATCAGGAGTTCCCCCCTGTCATGCAGATGGTGAGAGGAGAAAAAACAGAGGGAAGAGGAGGTGAGATAGTTCTTGGCAGAAGCAACCCCCCTCCCGGTTCTCAATGTCATTTTGTCATTTTCGGCAGCAGCACCCCCCAATGCTCAATGTCATTTTTGGCAGCAACACCCCCCCCCCCGCTTCTCGGTGTCCTGCCGAAAATGTCCCTCCCGTACTGTGCAGCCGGGGGCGGCATTGAAGGACCCGGCCTTGGGGTGGCAAAGGGAGTAAATCCGGGCCTGGCCACAGCCCTCCCTATTCATGCGCCTAGCCCCTTTCAGGATGCCGGGCGCATGAATTACAATTGTGGGGATAGGTGGGGGTGTGCCTTTTGAAGCACCTGATTCGGGCCAGAGGCTCCGATAGACTTCATAATAGGGTAGGCTCGGGGCGCAGAGAGTGCATCCTGATCCCACCCAGTTGTGTGACACTAGCAAATTAATATTTGCTATTCTGCCACATTCTCCTCCCAGCCAATCAGGAATCCCCTATTGTCCAGGGAGTCTTATGACTCCTTGGCAAATCGTGCCCCTGGACACTCTTCTGGGTTTCAATCGGCTGGAAGGAGAATGTCTTTGTCCTCGCTGGAGCGGCCTTCTCTTCCTTCTCCCTGCCTCCATGTCGACTCCATGCCTTCGCTAAGTAAGGTGATCGCTGCTGCCTGTGTCTCCAGGGGGGTTGTTGGTGCTGTGGGTTATTGCCACTGTCCGTGTCTCTGGAAGGGGGGGGGTTGTTGGTGCTGCAGGGGTTATTGCCGATGTCTGTGTCTCCGGCAGGTGGGTAGTGTTGGTTGTGCTGCCCCCCTCAAAAAATAGTAAGCACCAGACGCCACTGGTATGCAGGTTCACTCCCTCGAGGCTCTGTCATCGCTGCATGGTCTCCCACCCACCTTGCCTGTAGCGATTAGTTTGTTCAAATTATACTCACCCTCTCCATTGCTCTCATGCAGCGCCAGCATGTCTTCAGGCCCTTCCCTTGTGACACCCGGCCCCTGATGCTGGCAGTCTGCCCACTAAGTTCACAGCAACACCTGCATGGCAAATTAGGCATATTGGCTTGCCAAAGTGTGTTCGGCATCTTTTCAAAAATTGCACTGCACCATGTTGCATTGATGGGAATGAGCACCTTAAAAATTATTGTAAATTCAATTTTTGCAATGTGACGGCAGATGCAGGAGAAATTGCACTGACGTGAGTAGGGCCTAAATGGGATGATTAAATAACGCTGTGCCTACTTACCGTATACAGTGCACATACAGTACATATACAGTTAAAAGTATGTATAAAGGCGCTCTGAGTGACAGGACTGAGCAGATATCAGTCTATGTAAAAATGGAAAGGAGTCTTCATACAGTTACGGCAGCACTTGAGAGGAAAGCAGACTCTAAAAATAAAATAAACAGAAAAAAAGGCACCTTTAAGTGCAGAAGTAAAAACTTTTTATATCACACAAAAAGGGTTAACAACACTTACAAAAGGGTGGATGAACAGGAGCACATCACATGTATAGTATGGCAGGTGGTCCTGCATTCTGGTAGTCCCAATGTGTCTTAGGCCTCGTACAGACGAGCGGATGCATCGAATCACTTCGACGTCATGCGCGGGTTCTCGGGCCAGCGGACATGTCCGATGAGTCGTACTGACCAAGAAACATTTGTCCTTTGTGCTGGAAACCTGTCCGGTCGGCCGGAAAATTGTCCGGTCGGCCCTACACGCGACCGAACATGTCTGCTGAAACTGGTCCGACTGTCTGAGCCAGCGTAGAGACCGAATCCGAGAAGTGACGTCAGTGGAAGGGGACCAGCAACCAGCGTAGACTGCAAACCAGAAGTAATGTCATCAGAATGTGACGGATTTCGGAACAACTGATTGGTTGCTTCATTTAGAAGGAACCAAACGGTTTCCTGAAACGCGTCATGTTCTAATGACATCACTTCCGGTTTGCGGTCCATCCCCCTGACCTCACTTAAGAGATTCGGTCTCCATTCTGTCTCAGACAGCTCAGCGGTCTTCCCAGTATCCGGAGTTGTGGCTTCCATCTGCTGGGCACTTTCGAACATGCTGCTATACAGTTTTACCTTTGGATATCTCTGAGACACATTGGGACTATCAGGACACCGAACCCCCTTCCATACTATACATATGAGCCCAGATTCACATAGCACTTACGCCAACGTATCTGGAGATACGCCGCGTAAGTGCACATATGCACCGTCGTATCTATGCACCTGACTCTGAAATCAAGATACGCCTGAAAATAGGCTTCATCTGACCGACATACGTTTCCTACGCTGTCGTATCGTGGGCGCATATTTACGCTGGCCGCAAGGGGTGCTCCCATTGATTTACGATTTGAATATGCAAATGAGTGAGATACGACGATTCACGAACGTACTTGCGCCCGGCGCATTAATATACGCGGTTTACGTAAGTCGTACGTCCGGCGTAAAGTAAAAGCCGCATATAGCAGGTGTAATGCCTCGTACACACGGTCGTTTTATGTGATGAAAAAAAATTACGTTTTTAAAATCGTCACTTTAATTGACCGTGTGTGGGGGAAAACGTCGTTTTATGTCTTCTAAAAAACGACCAAAAAAAATTGAAGCATGCTTCAATTTTATGTGTCGTTTTTCAAAACGTCAACTTTTACTTCACAGAAATTGACCGTGTGTAGCAAAAACGTTGTTTAAAACTACGTTTTTTCATCCGCGCATGCCCAGAAGCTACTTATGAAGCGAGCTTCAATACAAAAACGTGGTGGAACGTAACCTCGCTTTGCTAGAACATTGTGAGAAAAACGATGGTGTGTAGGCAACTTCGTCTTTGAAAATTGAAGTTTCAAAAACGTCGTTTTTTACTTCACAGAAAATGTCGTTTTTTTTCATCACATAAAGTGATGGTGTGTACGGGGCATCAGTCAGCAGCATCAATGCAAATGGCTGCACCAGGGAACACAGCCGTCGTTTTTTACGTCGTTTACGTAGTACGTGAATAGGGCTAGTCGTAGGTTACGTTCAAGTCGTAGGCAGTGATTCGACGTAACTTAGGCAGTTGTTTTGACGTGATTCTGAGCATGCGCACTGGGAAGCGTCCATGGGCCGTTCGTTATTCGTATCTTGATGGCGCTCGGCCCATCATTTACATGGGGTCACGCCTCATTAGCATGGCTCACGCCCACTGCCACTTACGACAAGTTAGGCCGAGGGAACCCAGTGTAGATTAGGGAGCAAGTGCTTTGTGAATACTGTGCTTGTCACTCTGCACTACGTCGGCGTATCGTATATTCGATACGCTACGCCGGCATAACTATGCGCCAAGGTATGTGAATCCGGGCCATGATGTGCTCCTGTTCATCCACCCTTTTGTTATTTTTTTTAACCCTTTTTGTGATATAAAACGCTTTCTTTATCATACATCATGGGACACAGAGAAGTATAGTAATTACTATGTGGGTTATAGAGTCTACCTTCAGGTGATGGAGGGATCAATGCTGGATTTAAAAAGCCTCCATAGAAACCGGATCAGTCCAAAGTGCTTCTTAGCCAAAGTGGACGGTACCCGGGCCTCGGATGAGAAGAACGCACCAGGTCTCCCTCTCCCCCTGCAGATTTCCTCTTGTCGGAACAACTATCCCCGGAAGAGGATGACTTACCCTGAGGGGATCAGGCAGAGGGTCAGTCAGATGTCTCTGACTCTGATGATTCTACCCTGGAGGAACCGTTTTCGGCTTCTCAGTCGAAAGGTTGTTAGCCTACGGCCACATCACCATGAAAGCGCCCGATCTCGGAGGCTAAGCAGTGTCGGGCCTGGTCAGTACCTGGATGGGAGACCGCCTGGGATTACCAGGTGCTGTAGGCTTCGGCCTTCAAGTTATCTTACTGTTTCTGCCTCCTAAAAATTCTGTTTTATATCCCATGGAGTTGAAGTTCACTAAAATTGGAGTGTCCCTACGGTGGACGCAGCTATCTCCTGTGTGAACAAGACTCTGACCTGTCCGGTGGACAACGTGCAGATATTTAAGACCCGACAGATAAGAGACTGGAGACGTTGTTAAAAACATTATTTGCTACAGCCAGAGGGGTAGCTCAACCTTCAGTAGCAGCTATTGGTATCAAGCCAATGAAGCAAGACCAGATGAAGCAAGTCTTGAAAGATAGGTAAAAAAGAGAAGGATGAGACAGCAACAGGGTCAAATGGAATGGTAACAAAAACTTTATTGATGAATACATATACAGTTTAATAAAAAAAAGGTCCAACTGGGGTGGTACAGAGACCTCCTGAGTGGGACCCATTCCTCCAATGTACAGTTATCTATAAAAATGCAAAAACGACAACGTTGTATAATAAAAGTTTGCTAAAAGACTGACCGATCGCTACTGACTGGGGAGATAAACACAAACCTCCGATATAAAAACTGATCGCTGGCAAAAAATATATATGTGGATATATGTGTGACTGGCCCCACTAGTCTGGGTCAGAGAGAAGGGGGAAGCGGATGCAAATTAAAACACACATATTGAATATGTACAGCCGATCAGTTCAAGGAAGGTATCCAGGAAGTGCTCAATAGATTGCAGGATGTCTCCAAATGCAATGGAACAACATTGATCGATCTCAGATTAATAAAAATCAAACAAAAATAGTCCTTAAGCGCATCCTGTGCAAAGTATGCTCAAACAGGTCCATTCATAGAGGCATATGGCTGCCATGAACATACAGGGAATATATATCACCGTCTCTACCAAACTTGAAGCACTTATCAATCCTCAGTATGAAAATATTATGAAGTGATTTTGCTGCTTGGAAGGTAAGAGATTTCCCTTGGACTTGTTAGACTGCAGGTTTAGCTTGAAACAGCATAAACACAATGGATAGTCTCAGTGTTAATGCAGGTTGGAGGGGGGGGGGGGGGGGTACAATCAACTGGTGATTAGTTCAAAAGGAATATGTCTCCTATGTAATGTCACAGGATTGTTCCCACATGCAGATCCTGAAATCCAATGATGTATAGATGGTTCTTACCCTTACTGAAGTCTGCCACAGTTCTCTCAATATAATGTCTGTGTAATGAATATGCATCAAGTCTGTCTGCTTACCTGATCTCCATGTGTTCATTAGAGGCTGACCCTGTTCTGGTTTCCCTTTTTATCACTTCCTCTTCCTGTATGGCTCCACCCTAGTTCATCCCAGGAAGCCTATACTAACCGTTGCTCTACAGGTCTGCAGTGCTGTTCAACAGTGTTCCTATGCTTAGTTCCTGTCTGCAGTGTAGTTTGCTAGTTCCTGTTTGCAGAGTGCTACGATCATTTTTCCGTGTACTGTTTTGGCTTGTCCCCGACTTCCTTGTCTGCCTGTGCCCATGACTATTTGCATGTCCCACGGTTATCCTTGTCTGCCTGTTGCCCTGACCTCGACCTGTCCATCACCACTGTTTGTCCTGCTGGCTGCTTCCCCTTTCTCCCTGCAGAGTGTGACTTAAGGAATCCCGGGAACGCGACCTGGACCCAGTTGCGGCCAAGACCAACCTTACCATCAAAGGCTCTGGTGAATACAAAACTGGGTCTTAGACTCCGCGCCCTGGGTGATCTTGGGTTACGCTTCCTCCCTGCCAGCAGTAGTCGGCTATAGGGTTCACTTCCCTGTGGTGCATCCCTGACCCCTATGGGGTGCACTTGTCACCTGGCCACAGGTGACCTGACAGTCTGCAATTGTATGTCTGTGTGGTATTCAGGCAGTCCTGGCAAACACAGACAGCATTTGTAAAACACGTGTGGAGATGTAAGGTATCCTCTCTGGTACAAAACTGGAACAAGTGTTCCTCCAGTGGCCAGTAGATGGCAGTCAAGATCCAAGAAAGCTGAACCGCAGATCAAAAATGAGCTGCAGCACGTCCGTGTTTCAAAGGAGATTCATGCTGACACAGATGGATTACTCAGTAAATGTAGCAGTGGTCGTCAAGTAGCAAACGCATCGTACATCGACTAGTTTTGTGACCCGAACCGGTCACTTCGTCTGGATGAAGCAAGTCTTAAAAGATATCCCGGCTCAGCAAGCTCAGGAGTTGGCTGACTTCCCCAAGGCATTATGCTTTGCAGTAGATGCCATCAAGGACTCTATACAACAGTCCCTTCCGCCTTACGCTCCTTTTAGTACATATGCGTAGGCTGCTCTGGTTGAGGAATTGGTCAGCTGAAACCCCTTGCAAAAAGCTTCTAGCGGGGTTTCCCTTCCACGGAGAGCGTTTGTTTGGGGAAGATCTGGTAAGGTATATCCAGAAAATTTCCAGTGGCAAAGCATGCTGTTGCCAGTTAAAAAGAGGTTTAGAGGTCCCCCCTCCTTTAAGAGGCCCTCCTGTTTGGTTCCTGGGCCTTCTGCTTCCAGGCAGTTCCGACGGCCTCCCGGAAGGTTTAATGCAGGAGAAAAACCTCAAGGACAATCTCAGGCTCCCAAGAAACCCTGGAACTGTAAGCCGGCCAGGCCTGTGTCTAGATCAGCATTATGAAGGTTCACCCCCACTCAGCCGAGTGGGGAAAAGACTTCAGCTGTTTGCGGGGGCCTGGCAAGAAAGGATCCAAGACAATTGGGTCCTGTCCACGGTTCCGAGGGGTACAGGCTGGAGTTGCGAGAATTTCCCCCACCCCGCTTCCTGGCCTCAAGCGCCCCGAAAGACCCGGGAAAAAGAAAGACTCTAGCGTTGGCCTTGGATCATATGCTTTCCCATGGGGTGATCATAGAACTACCGGTAGAAGAAGGTTTGGGTTTCTATTCAAATCTTTTTACCGTCCCCAAGCCGAACGGAGACGCAAGACCATTCTGGATCTCAAGGTCCTAAACTAGTTCCTAAATGTCTAAACCTTTCGGATGGAATCAATCCAGTCAGTGGTCGCCTCCTTGCAGGGAGGAGAACTATTAGCGTCCATAGATATCAAGGACACATACCTACACATACCTATCTTTCTCAGCCATCAGAAGCTGTTACGCTTCGCGATAAATTAGCGCCATTTTCAGTTTGTGGCTTTACCCTTCGGTCTAGCCACTGCACCTCGGGTGTTCACAAAGGTGCTGGCCCCCCTGTTGGCCAATCTAAGGTCTCAGGGCATATCTATAGTAGCCTATTTGGACGATCTGTTGCTGGTAGATCGATCAGTTGCCATACTAAATCGAGCAGTACACAGAACCGTGAGGTACCTGAAGTCCATGGGTTGGATTCTCAACCTGGACAAGTCAGCCTTAGTTCCTGTGAAAAGGCTGGAATATTTAGGTCTACTCATAGACACAGATCACTCAAGGAAACGACAGAACGCCATCTCGTCCGCTTGGAACAAGAAGATCCAAGCCTTAGGCTTCCCTATGTTGCTCTCCCCAACAGTTGGGCAGAGCCTTTGTTGGTGGTTGGTTCCCCAGAATCTGCAAAAAGGGAAGTCCTTTTGTTCTAATCTCTTGGCGGGTAGTGACTACAGATGCCAGTCTTCTGGGCTGGGGTGCAGTCCTGGGGGAGCTATCCCTCCAAGGAAAGTGGTCAGTCTCCGAGAAATTTCTACCCATGAACCTGCTAGAGATTCGGGCAGTACGTCTAGCCCTAACAGCATGGACAGACAAGTTGCGGGAGTATCCAGTCAGGATACAATCCGACAATGCCACAGCTGTGGCATACATAAGTCACCAGGGTGGCACAAGGAGTCGTGCGGCCCAAAAAGAAGTAGATCAGATCCTGATTTGGGCAGAAAAGCATGTCCCGTGCATATCAGCGATATTCATTCCAGGAGTAGACAATTGGCAGGCAGACTTCTTAAGTCGCCAACAGTTGCTCCCAGGAGAATGGGCTCTTCACCCCGACATCTTCCGGGGCATTTGTCAGAGGTGGGGAACACCAGATGTGGATCTCTTGGCATCAATGTTCAATGCGAAAGTGGAAAATGTTCTGTCCCGAACGAGAGATCCGCTCGCTTGCAGAACAGATGCGCTGGTGTTTCCGTGGGATCGGTTCTCCCTAATCTATGCAATTTCCTCTGCTGCAATTGTTACCCCGCCTCCTTCGCAGGATAAAGTCAGAAGGAAAACCAGTGATTCTGGTCGCTCCAGCTTGGCCCAGAAGGGCCTGGTACGCGGAGATTGTAAGGATGTCGGTAGGACATCCATGGACCCTTCAGCTTCATCCAGACCTGCTCTCACAGGGGCCAATATTCCACCCTTCCTTACGGTCTCTAAATTTAACGGTCTGGCTGTTGAATCCCATATCCTAAAGAGGAGGGGTCTCTCTAATTCTGTAGTGTCTACACTAATTAATGCCAGAAAACCAGCATCTAGGCTTATTTATTACAGAGTTTGGAAGGCATATGTGGCCTGGTGCGAAGCCAAGGGGTGGCATCCTCGCAGGTATGTCATTGGCAGAATACTGGAGTTTCTGCAGTTGGGGGCAGACATGAAGTTAGCCTTAAGTACCATCAATATTTTTTTTCAAAGGCCACTAGCTACACATTCTCTGGTTAAAACCTTTTACAGGGGGTGATTCGTGTTAATCCTCCAATTAAGACCCCCTTGTTCCAGTGGGACCTAAAGCTGGTCCTTTCTGCCCTCCAGAAACAACCACTTTAGCCTCTGTCTCATATTCCCTTGGTCCTCTTGACCAGAAAGGGGGTTTTCTTGGTAGCCATATCCTCTGCTAGGAGGGTATCGGAGTTGGCGGCCCTCTCATGTAAGGGGCCATACCTAATTCTTCACAAGGATAGACTGGTCCTGCAGGCCTTATCCAGCCTTCCTTCCCAAGGTAGTTTCCAACTTTCAGAGCCTAGTTCTGCAAAAGAGAGATCTTTGCACACTCTGGATGTACTGAGAGCAGTTAAGATCTATCTTAATTATGTGCAAATTAAATCTCGCGCCAAATTAAACTAAAGTGAACTATAGCTGCAACCCAAAATAATCAATAGATTATAAACTGTGGTATGGGGGGTGGGTGCGCTGACAATTATTTTACCAGTGCTAAGTAAAACAAATACGTATGTGAATACAGCAATGTGATACAAGCTAAATACTTAAACACCTAAAACCAAAATGATCTAGTAGAAAAGTCAGTTAAACACCACTAGTGCTAACAGATGCTTAGTGCCAGTACTTTGACATTAATAATAAAATTAAAATATAAAGGAAGTGAGTCCAATATATATACAGTGATCCTAGACAAAGGTCCAAATAAATCTTTGGTGATGAACAGATGCGTGCTCTTATTCAGATCAGTAGAAATCCACCGTCACCAATTAATACACCCGAAGTGAATGGATATAGATGGCTCCTTACCACAAGGTATTGCTCCTTACTTTGGTATCAAAAAAGGAGTCATGTAAGGCTTTTTACAGGCAAACCTGTATGATCAGATGGATCTTGACAGTACTTAACTCGCGATCAGAGATATCCCAGTTGATGCATGAAAAATAGAGTAATGCCGAATATAGTGTAATTTGTTTATTAAAAACGTTTCTATAAATGTATAAAACAGGGAGCCAAGTGGCCGCCTACTATTTCAGGTGCCTCAAACCCAGCACTGAGGCTCAACAGCGGAGTGTAGATGGCATGTCCTGGGTGCTAGACTCGTGTATCAAGCGAGTCTCCGGCGTGCGTTCCACCTCAGATTCGATCGGAACCAGCGGGACAGGAAGTGACGAAATGCCGTGCGTGGATAGGTACCTGGCAGCGTCTAAGTCCACTATCTCTAGATGGATTTGACAAGTCATTACTCAAGCCTTCGTGGGCAGTGCATCATCAAGCCTCCATGGCTCAGGTCTGTAAGGCCGCGACTTGGTCGTCAGTCCATACTTTCACAAAATTTTACCAATTGGATATCAGAAAAAATGGGGAAGACGCCTTTGGGCGCAGTGTGCTGCAGACTGCAGTTTAACTCCTCACGTCTGATGGCGCCCGGCTTATTTTTGGTGTCTCCCTCCCCTCATTTGGCATTGCTTTAGGACATCCCACATAGTAATTACTATGCTTCTCTGTGTCCCGTGATGTACGATAAAGAAAATAGGATTTTTATAACAGCTTACCTGTAAAATCCTTTTCTTGGAGTACATCACGGGACACAGAGCTCCCGCCTCTCTTGATGGGGATATTGGGACACTTATTGCTTTGCTACAAAACTGAGGTACTCCCGATATGGGAGGGGTTATATAGAGGAGGGAACTTCCTGCCTTAAGGGCGTGCCAGTGTCCATCACCTGAAGGTAGACTCTATAACCCACATAGTAATTACTATGCTTCTCTGTGTCCCGTGATGTACTCCAAGAAAAGGATTTTACAGGTAAGCTGTCATAAAAAATCCTATTTTTACTTCTGCACTTAGAAGCGCCTTTTTTCTGTTTACAACATACATATACATTTTGTGGGTCCGGGTGACAGTCTCACATATACATTGTGTGTGTGTGTAATATATATGTATATATATATATATATATATATATATATATATATATATATATATATATATATATATATATATACACACCTCAGAACACAGTTAAAAATACATTTTTCAATTTGATATGCTTTCCTGCACACAATTTCTTTTTACTTTGTCTGAACCTAAAATGAGATCTACTATAACAGCATACACTTTCAGTTTATAACATCAACATTGTAATAGCAAAACAGATTAATGGTATTTTTTCCTTTGCTCATTCCTTTGGATTACTTTAATTTTGTAAGGGCTACATATTCCATGGAACCTTGCTGCCTGCAAGCAGATATGATGTGGTGTGTTTCCTATACTAATTGTGCCTCCTGAAACACCTACTCTCAGCACGTCTGTAGTTCAGACCGCAGGCTCTGTGAAAGGTGTGACACAAGCTGTGTATTATCACACTGTAGATACATACTTTAAGGAGGAGGAACATATATACATTTCCATAACTCTTGAGGCAATAAACACATGTAATAAATAGGTATGTAGTGCAAAGTCCTTTCTTGTATTAAGAGAGGTATGGACTCCAGAGACAGAGATATAATTTTGCCCCTGTACAAATCATTAGTAAGACCTCATCTGGAATATGCAGTTCAGTTTTGGGCACCAGTTCTCATGAAAGGATATCGGAGAACTGGAGAAAGTGCAGAGAAGGGCAACCAAACTGATAAGAGGCATGGAGGAGCTTAGCTATGAGGAAAGATTAGAAGAACTACATTTATTCACTCTTGAGAAGAGGAGAATTAGGGGGGATATGATCAACATGTACAAATATATAAGAGGTCCATACAGTGAACTTGGTGTTGAGTTATTCACTTTACGGTCAACACTGAGGACGAGGGGGCACTCTTTACGTCTAGAGGAAAAGAGATTTCACCTCCAAATACGGAAAGGTTTTTTCACAGTAAGAGCTGTGAAAATGTGGAACAGACTCCCTCCAGAGGTGGTTCTGGCCAGATCAGTAGATTGCTTTAAGAAAGGTCTGGATTCTTTCCTAAATGTACATAAAATAACCGAGTACTAAGATTTGTAGGTAAAGTTGATCCAGGGTAAATCCGATTGCCTCTCGGGGGATCAGGAAGGAATTTTTTCCCCTGCTGTAGCAAATTGGATCATGCTCTGCTGGGGTTTTTTGCCTTCCTCTGGATCAACTGTGGGTATGGAGTTGGGTGTATGGGATTGTACTGTGTTTTTTATTTTGTTTGTTTATTTTTTTGTGGTTGAACTGGATGGACTTGTGTCTTTTTTCAACCTGACTAACTATGTAACAGCTCAGTTTGTGGATCAGTCGTAACTATGTTATGTAGTGCTACCCCTGAAGTAGCTGCTTGGTAATTTGCATATTCTGTTCTGCACCTCAAAGCCATGAACACCCTCCGTCCCTCTGACACACCTCGTGGAATGAAAGTTACTGCAAGCACTTATAGGAATACAAGTTTAGATACCGTTTTAACTTGGCTGTAAATTGGTACAAGGAAATGGTCGCAAGACCATTTAGTGGTAAATGAACTCCATGTTAAATAGATAGTCTGGTTGGGAAAAGACCATCCAGAAGTCCATCTAGTTAAATCAATAAAAGGGGAGGGAGAAAAAAAGTGCAATACCCTCCCCACAGTTGATCTAGAGCAGGGATCCTCAAACTACGGCCCTCCAGCTATTGTAGAACTACACATCCCATGAGGCAATGTAAAACTCTGACACTCACAGACATGACTAGGCATGATGGGAATTGTAGTTCCTGAACAACTGGGGGGCCATAGTTTGAAGACCTATGATCTAGAGGAAGGCAAAAAAAACAGCAAAGCCTGATCCAATTTGCTCCAACAGGCAAAAATGTATTCCTGATACCCCAAGAGGCAATCGCATATTCTCTGGAACAACTTTACATATAAATGTTAGTATCCAGTCATATAATGTATTGGTATGGGATAGAATAAATGGTGGTTTGAGCATAAATGAACACACAGAGCAGGTAGATTCAGACAATCAGATAAACCGTATAATCACAATGTCAAAGTAACTTAGAATAGAGTCCCGCTAAACTGGGATTAACTTATGAATCAGCAAAGTCAACAATAAACAGTGCATACAGTATAAGAATTAACTGCAATTCAAATAATAACACTAAAACTAGTCTAGGGTGCACTCTAGTAGAACAGCTAGGATATGGTGCTATGTCCCCTGCATAAGCAATATGTGGAGGTCTCTGTGCAGCAGCTTTAATGGGATAGTCTGCACATGAGAATAGTCCTATTCAAGTCTGCATCCAGTAAATGTTATTGGACTGCTGTTTAGTCAGTTCCTAAAGGGTGCTGTCTCCAGCAGCAGATAGTAATTCCCCACAGCAGCAGCTCACCATGCCCCAGCAATATTGCAGGTCATCATCCGGTCAAATACAGTGATTAGTCCACTCTCTGCTCTGCACCCAGGTGACTCTGGCTGTTGGCACACATGGATTTAGCATTTTGGATCCTGCTCGGGCAACCGTTACGCAGCAATGTGCACTCTCTGGCTCCCTCATGGCAAGAGAGAGATGTGTCCTGCACAGTCGGAGAAAATGTAACTCTCTCTCCTCCCGACAATCTCCCTCTGGAAAATGCAGTTCAAAAGCTCTTGATTACATTAAAGTCTTCTGCCTCTGGAGTACAGTTCCCACAGTGAAGTGCTGCCTGACTCTATTGAACTCTTCCTGCTCAGCAGCTCCCTCCTCCTGATGATATACTGTACTTGTTAATCAGTTTAGCATCACAAGGCAGCAGCTACAGCCACTGTTTCTCTGCCTTTCACGGCCAAGTACTAAGAAAGATAGCAAAAAGAAAGGAGACAGGAGGTGGGAGAGAGACAAGGCGGTAAGACAGAGAGAGAGGGGGTGAGAAAATTATGCGTTTTCCTCAGTGAGGGGGAAACCTGTTGCTTCACTTAGAGAGAGACATAGAGAGAGAGTGAGTCTTAAACGATCCTGTCACCTGGGAAGAAAGAATAAAGCAAGCATGAACCTATAAAGAAGAAAGCAAGTACTTGTCTCACCATACCAGTAAATTTCCGAGAGTTGCTGGGAACCAGGAGTTTGTCACTTCCAGAAGTGTGCATTTCCCAGCAAAATTCAGGGAAACTTTTAACAACATACAGTGGGGATCGAAAGTTTGGGCACCCCAGGTAAAAATTTGGATTAATGTGCATAACAAAGCCAAGGAAAGATGGAAAAATCTTCAAAAGGCATCAAATTACACATTAGACATTCTTATAATATATCAAAAAAAGTTAGATTTTATTTCCATCATTTACACTTTCAAAATTACAGAAAACAAAAAAATGGTGTTTGCAAAAGTTTGGGCACCCTTCAGAATTTATAGCATGCACTGCCCCCTTTGCAAAGCTGAGACCTGCCAGTGTCATGAATTGTTCTCAATCATCGTCTGGGAAGACCAGGTGATGTCAATCTCAAAGGTTTTAAATGCCCAGACTCATCTGACCTTGCCCCAACAATCAGCACCATGGGTTCTTCTAAGCAGTTGTCTAGAAAACTGAAACTGAAAATAGTTGACGCTCATAAAGCTGGAGAAGGCTATAAGAAGATAGCAAAGCGTTTTCAGATGTCAATATCCTCTGTTCAGAATGTAATTAAGAAATGGCAGTCATCAGGAACAGTGGAAGTTAAAGCAAGATCTGGATGACCAAGAAAAATATCAGACAGAACAGCTCGCAGGATTGTGAGAAAAGCAATTCAAAACCCACGTTTGACTGCACAATCCCTCCAGAAAGATTGGGCAGACACTGGAGTTGTGGTACACTATTCCACTATAAAGAGATACTTGTACAAATATGGTCTTCATGGAAGAGTCATCAGAAGAAAACCTTTTCTACGTCCTCACCACAAAAATCAGCGTTTGAACTTTGCAAATGAACATATAGACAAACCTGATGCATTTTGGAAACAAGTTCTATGGACCGATGAGGTTAAAATAGAACTTTTTGGCCGGAATGAGCAAAGGTACGTTTGGAGAAGAAAGGGCACAGAATTTAATGAAAAGAACCTCTGTCCAACTGTTAAGCATGGGGGTGGATCAATCATGCTTTGGGGTTGTATTGCAGCCAGTGGCACAGGGAACATTTCACGAGTAGAGGGAAAAATTGATTTAATACAATTTCAGCAAATTTTGGATGGTAACTTGATGCCATCTGTGAAAAAGCTGAAGTTAAAGAGAGGATGGCTTCTACAAATGGATAATGATTCTAAACACACCTCAAAATTCACAGGGGATTACATCAAGAGGCGTAAACTGAAGGTTTTGCCATGGCCTTCACAATCTCCTGAACTCAACATAATTGAAAAATCTATGGATAGACTCTTGGCTAGCTACAAAAAGCGTTTACAAGCTGTGATACTTGCCAAAGGGGACAGTACAAGATATTAACTCTGCAGGGTGCCCAAACTTTTGCTGACGCCATTTTTTTGTTTTCTGTAATTTTGAAAGTGTAAATGATGGAAATAAAATCTAACTTTTTTTGACATATTATAAGAATGTCTAATCTGTAATTTGATGCCTTTTGGAGATTTTTCCATCTTTCCTTGGCTTCGTTATGCACATTAATACAAATTTTTACCTGGGGTGCCCAAACTTTCCCACTGTAAACTTGTGCGGAGAGGTACCATATTTATCGGCATATAACACGCATTTTTTCCCCCTGAAAATCGGGGACAAAGCAGGGGTGCGTGTTATACGCCGATAGCGTACCTGCATTGAGGACTTCTTTTGGGCTGCAGATGGACATTGATGGTCACTGACCCTTAATTTGCTTCAAAGTTGTTTATTTAAAAAATGTTTTTTCCTGAAACTTCCTTCTTAAAATTGGGGTGCGTGTTATATGCTGGTGAGTGTTATACGCCGATAAATACGGGTAAGTATTTTGTTTCTTCTTTACAAGTATTTACTTACTTTACACTTTTCTCTTAGGTGGTAGGGTTGCTTTAAAGTTTATAAACTTCTGAAAGCTGGGCAAAATTTTAATTAACAGGAATGTCAAATAGTTTCTTAAGGCAGCCAGCAAGAAAAAATAATTCCAGACTCCCAGAATCCTGCTGTGCAGAGGTGCTTTCTCAGTATTTCCCTTTCCATTAATATTTTGCCAAGCTTCCACAAGTGTAAAACAGGCGACAATGTGGCTCTTTAGTGTGAGCAGATCTTAGTAAACTAAATGTTACTATATAGTACTATATATGCAGATTAGCTACAATTCTCTTACACTGTAAGATCAGTTCTGATGATCACCCGGAAAGTATTCACAGCGCTTCACTTTTTCTACATTCTGTTATGTTACAGCCATATTTCAGATTGGATTAAATTAATTATTTTCCTCAGAATAACACAAACAATACCCCATAGTGGCAATGTGAAAGAAGTTTGTTTGAAATATTTGCAAATTTATTGAAAATAAACAGCAAAAAATATCACATGTACATAAGTATTCACAGCTTTTGCTCAATACTTTGTTGAAGCACCTTTGACACCAATTACAGCCTCAAGTCTTTTTGCGTATGATGCTACAAGCTTAGCACACCTATTTTTGGTCATTTTCTCCCATTCTTATTTGCAGGACCTCTCAAACTCCATTAGGTTGGATGGGGAACCTCGTTGCCCCGCCATTTTTAGATCTCTCCAGAGATTCACAATCGGGTTCAAGTCTGGGCTACTCAAGGACATTTACAGAGTTGTCCCGTAGTCACTCCTTGTTATTTTGGCTGTTTGCTTAGGGTAATTTTTTTTTACTGTTGGAAGATGAACCTTGGCCCCAGTCTGAGGTCCAGAGCGCTCTGGAGCAGGTTTTCATCATCATCATCATTTCATCAGTGCTGCATCATTGCATACATTGCTGCATTCATCTTTGCCTCAATTCTGACTTGTCTGCCAGTTCCTGCCGCTGAAAAACATCTCGACAGCATGATGCTGCCACCACCAAGCTTTACTGTAGGGATGGTATTGGCCAGGTGATGAACAGTGCCTGGTTTTCTCCAGACATGATGCTCGCCATTCAGGCCAAAGAGTTTAATCTTTGTTTCATCACACTAGAGTCCTTCAGGTGCCTATTGGCAAACTCCAGGCATGCTGTCATGTGCCTTTTACTGAGGTGTGGCTTCTGTCTGACCACTATACTATACAGGCCTGCAGAGATGGTTGTTGTTCTGGAAGGTTTTCCTCTCTACATGGAGAAACACTGGAGCTCTTGTCAGAGTGACCATCTGGTTCTTAGTCACCTCCCTGACTAAGGCCCTTCTCCCTTGATCGCTCAGTTTGGCCAGGCTGCCGCTCTAGTAAGAGTGCTGGTGGTTGCAAACTTCTTCCATTCACGGATGATGGAGGCCACTGTCTTCATTGTGACATTCAATGCTGCAAAAAAATTCTGTACACTTCGCCAGATCTGTGCCTCGATACAATCCTGTCTCAGAGGTCTACAGTTCCCTGGATGTCATGGCTTGGTTTGCGCTCTGACATGCATTGTTAACTGTGAGACCTTAGGCTGGATTCACACCTGTGCATTGTCAGTGCTTTTTGCCTTTTGCAGATTTGCACTACAGAACGTGTTCCATAGGAAACCATGTTAAATGGACTGTAGTGCAAATCTGAAAAATGCAAAAAGTGCTAAAACTGCTTAAGTGTGAATCCAGGAATTGAGGACGTCTGGTCACCATAGCTTATGATATATTTGATGGTTCCCTTTTATGCTAGGGAGAGTATCGTCCCTGCCCAGACTATTAGTCCTTTAATTTCTTAAGACATTACAAGAGTTATAAGTGGGGCTGCATAAACTGATATAATTGTTTGTTCTACATGAAAACAAGTTTGCTATAGATCAAGAGAAAGAATTTTACTATAGATGCAGAACAGTAGAGTTATGCCACCTCCAATTTGTTTTCTGCTGTTGATAGCCTCTGAATTAAATGCAGAACAGCATGTTTATGCTTCCACAGATGTGGTTACCTATGGTATGATCTTGCTATGGGTCTGCATTGGTGACAAAGCAATTTCACAAAAAACAAATGGAAAGCCTCAGCTAAAGAGGATTGATGCAGATGCCAGAGCAAAAGGTTTTCTATCCAGCTTACTTTGTTGTGGCAGGTGCATGGAAACCAAGTAAATCTTAGCTCTTGAATGTTTTCTAATTCCCAAAGCTTCACTTCCTTGAATGAGAAGTTTGAAAGTGTTAATGAGAGTGTACCAGCTGATTTTTTTTACAATTAAAAAAAATATATGTTTTATCTGTTTATGAAGCTCAGGTACTAAACAGCTTACTGTCTGTTTTCATTTACCTATTAGTAATTGCAAAAGACTTTTTAAAATAAAAAATGACGATTCCACAGAATACAGCAGTGTAAAATTGAGCTCAAACAGTTAAGGATTGTAGGTCTAACCGATATATGCCTAAATGTTATATTATCTATGGGGAGGGGAGTGTTCTTGAGTGGACTGTCAGCAACAATTGTCCGATGTTGTCTAAGTTTAAAGTTGTAATCTAAAAAAAAGAAAATTGAGAAAGTAGCTAAGGTTGACATTTGAAAGCTAGCGATCAATTCGTTTTTGTTAACTTCTGTTGATCCATAAAAGGATTTTTGGGTGTACAGTTCTGTGCACACAGACAGGACACATTAGAAAAGTTTCTTCTAGCACTGCAATTCAAAGAATCACGTTTGTTAAAGTGGATATAAACCCAACCACTAAAATTTTATTGGAGCTTAATATAAAGGCCCTTTTCATGCACTTTGTTGTATGGGGTGACAATGCTCTGCCCCTTACCCTCAAAATTGTCTTTCTGTAAATCGCCCTGTCACCTTTAAAAAGTTTGCAGCTAGAACAATAAGGAAATATCCCATGTGAAAAAACACATGCATCCGATCATCGGTTAACTGCATTTGGACATGAAAAATTGCAGCCTCAAAAATTAAGGAAATACAGTATGTCCAGCAGACAGACTGTGAAACAAATTCAGTTGCAACCAACAAAAAATAGAAAACATTTTTAAAACTGTAGACATTCCATGTGGAGAAGCTGTAAAGGAATTTGCAGGACACACATTGGCAACCTTAAAGGGGTTGTAAACCTTCCTGTTTTTTCACCTTAATGCATTGTAAGATTCTTAAAATTACAATGTTGATACAATGCATATTTGTTTATGAGAAATGGAGAAGAACGCATATTTGCTTTTTTAATGCTATCTGCAAGTGTATAAGGTTATAACAATTAATGCATTTAACAAGCTCATGATGTTTTCAGTAATTCTAGTTGATATAGTACTGTGAAGAATATTAAAGACTTGCAGATAGTGTAAATTTACTGACAACACAGCCCTTGCTCAGCTCTTTTCAAAGACTGCAAACTTGAAGTCTATATATATAGTGTCATGGACCTTGGAGTAACTGGAGTGGTTACTGAGCTATACTGAGACATTTCCATTATGTGATAAGCCTGTTTAAAGCCTTTTGATTAGCAGGTGTGGGTATCTTCTGTTAGTAGAGATAGACCGTCTGTCTAAAGATGTGGAATGACATACCATGTTCTATTGTGTGATGCCAATACTGTGTTGTAACTGATTAAGTCAAAAGGGTCTCTGCCCTGTCTTAAGGCTAACTCACTCTCCAGACGGTCCCATTGTTCTGTGGCTGGCTATTGTGTACATTGATTACCCCCTGGGGCTTCTGTCTCAATACACATAAGCCTTTCTATCCAAGCTATTGGACCAATCCCTGTTGACTATTTCAAGTCCTCATTTGCATGGTCAAGGAGGACCTGAGTGAAGACTGCATATACTTTACAATTGACCAATGGGAAAGCGGTTGTTGGGGGTGGGATGTTCCCAATTATGTATAAAAGTGTGCTGTGTACTTGAAAATAAAGAGTCCTGTTTGAACTTACATACAGCCTGCCTGGTGTTTGTTCTTAATGGGTCCGAATGGCACATAGCTGTAATTCGGATCCCGGAACCTTGGATGACTGGACCATCAGACGTTGCAATCTGCAAGCTGATCTAATAGAAGCAGAGGAGTGTCGGGAGAGCAGAACCGGGCGAGCAAAGGATCTCGTCACATTGGTGGCAGCAGTGGGATATCGGGAACTTGCCATTCCCAAAGCTGAAGTACTGACCGCAGGGCCGAACTCTGCTAACCTCTGCTCAGTACCTATAGCATCTTCTGGGTTCCATGGACAGGAGATGGTGAACCTCTATCCCCAGACACCAGTTGTAGAGACAGGGGATTTGATAGACTTTTCTGCTGAGGAAGAACAACCTGGGGAGCCTCCAGCAGAAGAGCTGGTATCAGGGCCAAACTTCACTGTGCTCTGCCCAGCACCAAGGGCAGTATTTGTGGAGTTACCAGGAACTTCCCCAGCTGAAGCGCTGGTCACCGGACAGAGGGATCAAGACCTCTGCCCCACCCCTGTGGCAGTTCTGGAGGCTCAGGGTGAGAAGATGGCGATCACTCCCCAGCCACAGATTACAGAAGATATGGACTGTTCAGAGGATGTTATGGATTATGCACACCCAGCAAAAGAGCTGGCCACAGAGCAGAGTGCCCCGGGCCTCTGCTTTCAACTAACAGAAGAGGGGGTGCCTGTGGTAGTGGATGAGACTCCGATCTCCACTGACACAACCCCAGAAAATGGTGCGGCACTGAGACAGGAGGATGTCGGCTTTGCTTTGCAAGCACCGGGGGATTTTTACCTAGCATCAGTGGATGGGACTGCAGTCTCCACTGGTATACCCCAGGAATGGTGGCCAGTTGGCCCAGATCCCAAACGGCATGATGAACTGAGCCCAGCCACCCTGTCTTCTCTCCAGCGGCTGAAAGGACTCCAGGGAGAAGGGCCAGTCCAGGCCTCTCACCAGCGGCAGGCGTGTTCTCTGAGAGAGGCAGATATTGGCTGGGTGAGTAATGCTCTGTTTGAGACAAGTTATCTGGGGTACTGGGTGGGTACCGGAATTGAGGTCTCTCCCAGTGTTAGTCTCCTGCCAAAGGGGGAGATGTGTGACAGACCTAGCCGGGACAGGGGCTTTTGGAGAGGACTGAATTCGAGCCTCTTGCCGTCCGATTATGGGCCAGGACCTCAAAACAGGAAGGCAGATGGGTCATCCCAGCAGACAGTCCTGGAACTTTAAGACTTCTTTTCCAACATCCTCGAGTTGACCCGTTTGGGTCCCACTGCGGCTGTTTCCATGACATATAGTATGTAACAATCATCTATTTTGCAACTGATCCATAAATATCTACTGCTGTGAAATAAATTAAAGGATGTTTGAGAGAACAGCAGCATATTGTAGAGGACAAATTAAATAAACAGAGTCATTAAAACATCTGGTGTGTTATTTCTGTTTTGAGGAGAATGGTACTAGTGTCACAGTATACAATAAAAGCAACAATCAGCGCACAAATAATACAGTTAAACTAAAAATACTGCAAGCTGAACACAAAAAAGGTAATCACGACCTCAAATGTAGCAAATGAAAACAATATGTAGGTACAGCACAATGAAAGTCCATATAAATGTAACTGAAGATGACACCCAGTGATACAGCGAAAACTCTTCAAACGAAAGTGATGTAACCTCCACCAACAAGAGAAATGCTTCCTTATCAGATGGGATGGACCATTTGCGTTAACAACTGGTCAAAACAGCTTGGTCTCAGCATAGGAGAGAAGACACGGATGGATCCAGCAAAGTGGTAAGTAATCCGATCAGATGGGATGGACCATTTGCATTAACAACTGTTCAAAACAGCTTGGTCTCAGCATAGGAGAGAAGATGCGGATGGATCCAGCAGAATGGTAGGTAATCCGATCAGATATGAAAAAACAACAGAAAACACGATCTCAGTGTAGACTGTTTGTATTTTATTCCAATGGTAAAAAAGTTCACTATACAGCAAAAATCCTGGACTGGACAATAGGCACAGGGAAATCCCCGGGGGAGGAGCTTTGTGATGTCACCCGTGTCCTTTCCATTGCTGTTTGCAGCTGTACACCACGGCTACATGCCATGCTTTTTTATGATTTTAATCTCATTCGCTATACCAGACGGTAGTCCTCCAGTGGATTTCCCTGTGCCTATTGTCCATTCCAGGATTTTTGCTGTATAGTGAACTTTTTTACCCTTGGAATAAAATACAAACAGTCTACACTGAGATCGTGTTTTCTGTTGTTTTTATTATCTGATCGGATTACCTACCATTCTGCTGGATCCATCCGCATCTTCTCTCCTATGCTGAGACCAAGCTGTTTTGACCAGTTGGTAATGCTAATGGCCCATCCCATCTGATCGGATTACTTACCACTTTGCTGGATCCATCCGTGTCTTCTCTCCTATGCTGAGACCAAGCTGTTTTGACCAGTTGTTAACACAAATGGTCCATCCCATCTGGTAAGGAAGCATTTCTCTTGTTGGTGGAGGTTACATCACTTGCGTTTGAAGAGTTTTCGCTGTATCACTGGGTGTCATCTTCAGTTTCTTTTATATGGACTTTCATTGCGCTGCACTTACATATTTTTTTTATTAGCATCACAGTATAACAGCAGAAGTAGGCCCCTAGGTTTGTTTGACATGAAAATTCCGGTGGGTTCAGATGGAAACATGTAAGCTTGTTTTCAGTTTTGGTCATAAAAGTAATGTACTTTATTACTAAAATATTAGAAATATTTAATATGGCAAATGGCTACTAGGCACCTGGTCTGGATAACTACAGTAACATGGAACTGCAGGGTGTTAGTAAGTGTATTATTTAAATGACGTTTGAGCATGTAATTGTGCAACGAAACACATGCAATTCATTAACATTCACCATCACCAGTTATTAAGCCTGTATTTTAATTAAGTTGTACGCCAAAACCATACTGAAACGTTGATTTTTTTTTTTATTAACTTGTATTTTAATAATTGATCTCTGGATAGAATTATAATAAGCAAATGATACAAATGGAACCAATGTTTTTGGTAAATTTTTAACTACATTTTCTGGAGTGTTTTGTAGATATAAACATAATTAAAATTGCTTCCAGGAACACTTTTAACAGAAGCTTCTGACCTTTCTATTTTGACGGTCCAGCATTCGCTGGTCACTTTTTGTTAACTGTCTCAGTCTAATTAGTATTGTATGCCTAGTCTTATGGGGCTAGAGACAGAGGGGGTAAATATGTGTATAGAAAAACAAATAATTTTTTTAAAGATAATGTTGACAGAAGAATCCCTTGTTTAAGATATTCTTTAAATCTAAAGCAACACCAGTTACCAGAGCTCTACACTGGAAACTAGACGTACAAGACTAGAATTAGACAGAAAAAAGTTAATGGTGTTTTATTTAAATCACACTTCAGTATTATTTAATTGAAATTATTAAATGCACATTTAGAGAAGTGCTAGTTTACCTGAAATCAATCGGTGTACTAAGATTTCATAATCCACTGTTCATCAGAAATGAGTTACTCTTGCTTTGCACAGTGTTGTCAATCAATCTAAGGCGTTCCATTCACCAAGCAGCTTACCATTCTGATGATGCACCTTCATAATTCAGTGGACAGGGGGGATAACTCAGGAAGCTGCAGAACTGCTCTGTATTGTGGATTAGTTGTCTTACCTCTGGTTATGTAGTACAGCAAGGATGGCTGTATAGAATTCCAAATCGTTTTGCAAGGAAAAAAAAGTATAACAATGTATTTGTTTTTTTTAATGACGTTTTGCTTTACCTGAACAAAAATACGCATGAAAAAATATGTTGTTTTGCTTCTACAATTGGGGATAGTGATGTTAATATGAACCAATCTTGCACAACTTAAAGTATAAGATTATGACTAAATATTTTAAATTCAAAAGGGTTTCATACAGTTGGTTGTTATGAAATGTTTCTGTTATAGGTACAACTTCACCCTAAGATACATGAACATCACATGTGATGCATATAATCATTTTCGAAATTGCTTAAACAATTTTGAGACCGCTAGACATGGAAAACAAAGATGGTCAGCACAGGAAATCAAACTAATGTTTCCACAATTTTTCATCTATGAACGAGAACATTTGGTAAGTTTTTGTTATGTGATCTCATGCAGTGTGTTCCCTCTGGTTCCTAAGGAACAACAAAATGGAAATGTATTTACTATCTAGCATGTTGTATCTCTTTCAAATGTTTGAATCCCACTGTTCTAACTGTTGGCTTCTAACTGACTTTGGTATGTAGTAAATCTAAACCATGCTCTTCACTTTTTTTTTCCTTTAAGTTAGCAGGACATTTAATATTTAAGAGAAAATAAGCCAAATCAATAATCATACACAAAAAAATTACATTTCATCTAGCTGAACACAAAGGTGATTCAGAGAGACACAAATAAATTCATACTGTATAAAGCATTGCCTAATTTGCTCTAACAGAAAAACATTCTGGGTCAGATTCACGTAGCCCGGGCGCAACGTAACTTAACCGATTTAGGTTACACCGCCGCAAATTTTCTGGCTAAGTGCCCGATCCACAAAGCACTTACCTGGAAATTTGCGGCGTTGTATCCTAAATCTGTCCGGCGCAAGGCGGGCCAATTCAAATGGGGTGGGTACCATTTAAATTAGGCACGCTCCTGCGCCGGACGTACTGCGCATGCTCCCGATGCAAATTTCCTGACATGCTTTGCGTGAAATTACGACGCGCCAACGTTTTGTGAATCGCGACGTGAAAAAAAAACTTGCGCCGGGAAAACATTTTTTAAAAAAAAAATCCAAAAGCGACGCGGGAAAGACGGGTATACTTTTACATGGTGTACTAATTTTACACTTTGTAAAAGGTGCCCTATCTTTGCGACGGCAAACTAACACTTGCGGCACCGTAACGACGGGAAAAAGTTTCGTGGATCGCCCTAACTGCTAATTTACATACCCGACACTGGTTTACAACGCAAACTCCCCCCAGCGGCGGCCGCGGTACTGCATCCTAAGATCCGACAGTGTAAAACTATTACACCTGTCGGATCTTAGGGATATCTATGCGTAACTGATTCTATGAATCAGTCGCATAGATAGAAACAGGGATACGACGGCGTATCAGCAGATACGCCCTTTTGTGAATCTGGCCCTCTGTTCTGATTTTCAGATATACTATGGTCTTCTGCCTGTGTATATGGTCAGCCCTTCTTTGTTTTTGTAAACACAGTGAAATGTGATTCAAGTACACCTATAGTTACCTTCAGTGAAATCTGCCTGTCAAAATGATCAGTAGATACAGGCAGATAAAGCAATATAGTTACATAGTTGGGTTGAAAAAAGACACAAGTCCATCCAGTCCAACCATTAAAAAAAAAAAAAAAAATCATACAATCCCATATACCATAATTCTATACCCACAGTTGATCCAGAAGAAGGCAAAAAACCCCAGCAGAGCATGATCCAATTTACTACAGCAGGCGAAAAAAATCCTTCCTGATCCCCCGAGAGGCAATTAGATTTTCCCTGGATCAACTTTACCTATAAATGTTAGTACTCAGTTATACTATGTACATTTAGAAAAGTATCCAGGCCTTTCTTAAAGCAATCTACTGAGCTGGGCAGAACCACTTCTGGAGGGAGTCTGTTCCACATTTTCACAGCTCTTACTCTTACTCAGCTCTTGTGAAGAAACCTTTCCGTATTTGGAGATGAAATCTTTTTTCCTCTAGATGTAAAGAGTGCCGCCTTGTCATATCCATGTACCGTATCCTATAAAAGTCAATCTTGGCCCCACCTCCTCCTGCCTCACAATCCTCTGTGTGAATGAACTGGCTTTATACACTTACCAAAAGTATTGGGACGCCTGCCTTTGCACGCACATGAACTTTAATGGTATTTCAGTCTTAGTCCGTAGGGTTTAATATTGACTGGCCTCAACTTAATAGAACACCTTTGTGATGAATTAAGGATGAGACTACAAGCCAGGTTTTTTTTTTTCATCATATGTTCAGTTTTAGATTTAAGATCTGTTACAGGTTTACTTGAAGTATCATTTAAATATACTTGCCCCCAAGTGTATGGAGAGTCACCTTCTCTTAGGGCTTAGTTTGTATGCTCAAAAGAGGCAGAGGAGGAGCTGTACTTATAGTGGACACATGAAAACCATATATTTATGTCACTTTGCCAGAGAAAATTGGCCAATTAAAACTTTAATATCTGCAATAATAAATGTACACATTATCTTATGGAAGCATTGTTGTTAAAATTTGTGGTCTGGTTATAAGGTACCTTTAACCTTTTTGCCACCACTGCCCGATCGCTTTCACCAACTATTTTTGCCCTCCCCAGGGTTAAACCCCCCCCCCCTCCCCTACCATTGTGCTTTCCAGGCACTGCTGTCCCACTTACGGGCGAAGGACCCACATGGCAGGGTTTGCAGGGTGAAGGAGAACCAGCAAACATCCTTCCGGCCAGGGAAAAAGCTGATGGAGCATGATCTGCACTCCATTGGCTTCAGGTGGGCAGGTGAGACATCAGGGTTCCAAAAAAAACAACTGATGTCTCATTAAATGGGAACTGTCTTAAAAATACACGATATAAATAATGTTTTAGTGAAAGTAAAAAAAAATACAAAAAAAAGTCCAGAAATACACCCAAGCACTTAAAAACCTCACCCTGCCCCTACGTGCATGCATACACAAATGTAAATATGCTCTTAAGGGGTGCCTACATAAGAAAACATTGCTTACGATACATATTGCAAATCACTGCACACCAAAGTTAGAGCAGTATTTCCATGGCTATTATTCACAGTACATCTAACCCGATTACCTGTATGGGCTTTTAAAGTGTTGCCCATAGAAAATATAGGGTACTGAAATTTGTCTTTGTTTGGCGGGTGCATGCAAATTAAAAGCTTGACATGTTGGGTATCTATTTACTCAGTTTAACCTTATCCTTTATACTTTACCAAAAAATGGATAATAAATATTGTGTTTGTGCCCTAAAATGAATTTACATTTTAGTTTTTACTGACATTTTTACACTTAATAAACCATTGCGCAAATATCATGTGACATAAAAATTTGGAACTGCCATGATTTTATTCTCTGTTTTCAGAAAATATTCAATGGTTTGGAGATTTAACTAATCTTCAGGCCTTAATACATTTTTAAATATGTGGGCAAAAAAGCATTATCAGTGAAAGGGTTAAAGTTTCCCTGTCATGTGAGAATTATGTAGGCTGTTATTGATTACCTCTCCTTTTGAGAATGCTAATATCTTGCTGTTATGGTTAGGCATTGTCCCTGGCCTGGAATAAAACTAGGTGTAGAGATAAGGATCTGATTTATTTTCCTGCGTGTTTCCTGTCTGTGGCTCAAAAATATCAGGTACACTCAGCCAGGGAACCAGCATATTCAAAAGGCATCCTGCAAAAGCAGCCCTCCTATTTCTTTCATGGCACTCCTGGGCATCACCAGTCTGGTGATAGGAACATAACTGTTAAATTCTCAATTTCAGGATCAGAGTAAAGCACTTCATGACTCTCATTTAGTCTCTTCCATATTGAGCAATTGTCTTTCTGCTTCTTTGGACAGCTTGTCTGTCATAAGCATTCATGGGCTGTTCTATCACTTGGGTTTTTTCAGCCTTTCATTTCTGAGCTTGGAAAGCCTCCATCTTGGAATGAAGAACTCCATGACCTCTGTTATCACCACACTGCAGATAGCTAAAGAGTTGCAAGCTACCCAAGGTCAGACTGGGACACTGGGGCCTACCACATACAATTGTGTTTTGGTGCACATCTTGCTCAACGCCAAGTTTTTCATCACAGCACAAACGTGTTCATTCAACAACATTGCATTTATTCCTGATGCCATAAAAGGACAGGAAGCAATTACACTTTATCATACATCACAGGACAGAGTTAGGCTGATATTACCTACTGGATTAAATGCCATCTCTAGGTGACTGGGCACTGGTAGACAAAGGTAAGTATGACATGTTTGTTATTTAAAAAAAAAAAAATTGAACCTTTAGTATTACTTTAAGCCGTGTATGCCAAGCATGCAGTGCTTCCAGGGGGCAACTGTGGGACACAGACTCTGAACCAGGCATTTTCAGCAGTTAATTTCCCCTTACCCGGGTCACCAGAGTCACCAGGTGTTGCTTGGCAGGCTAAGGTCCTTAACAGGATTGCTGCATAGGGGCTTGGTAAACCCTATTAAGGGGTCTCCCTTCTGGGGTATGTAAATAGTAAATACAAGGTATTCCCTTTTTGTGGCTTGCAATGTCTTCAAAAAAAAGGAGCCTAGTCATATCAAAAGTGTTGTATCCCCTGAGAGACCAGAGGCTTCTGGCAATCTGAGCCGTTGCGCCTGTCTGGTATTGTGCCTACAGTCAACGCTGCTGCTTTACCCTTTATCACCAGGGATGAACTATTCTCAGCCCTAACCGGGTTAGAGCACAGGATTGCTGGCATGATTGTCTCCATTCCGCAGGGTGGCAGTAGGAATGGGTTGAGAATCGGGAAGAGCTAAATGCCAAGGATTCTGTGGAGGGCCTGACAGATGAGTCTGCTTCTGAGCAATCTGGGCCAGATGATGTCCAGTTAATGTCTGCCCCTTTGGGGTCCCTGAGGCCTCCTCAGGCCTCACAGGCCTTCCACCTGCACCCACTGTTGGAACAGACTGTGTATGCTGACTGGGAACATCGTTACAGAATTTGCATTCCTCCTAAGAGGGTTTTCCCTTGTATATCCCATGGAGGAAAAGTTTAAGAAGTGGAGGATGCCATAACCCTGGTATCCTCTCCAACAGTCCACTTTCAGATAAAAGTCCTCTCAGCGGCAGATTCGCTGCAAGACTTTTTTTGGGGGCAGAGAAGGCCCACCTCCCGCCGCGCTCCTGTGGTCTCCGCTGCTTACCGGAGCTGCTCAGCTCCACACCGTCAAACGTCACTTCCGCCCAATGGTCTTTTAATTATTGCATCTTAGTGTAAATGTTAGATCTGAGGTATTTTTTACCTCAAATCTCATGTTTAAGAGATCCTGTCATGCTTTTTTTCTATTACAAGGGGTGTTTACATTCCATGTAATAGGAATAAAAGTAACCCATTTCTTTTTTTAAAGGACAGTGTTAAAATAAAAAGTAAAATAAATAATCAAAACAATATTATTATTTTTTTAAAGCTCCCCGTCCCGCCGCATACGAAAACGGTGTTCAAACCACACATGTGAGGTATCGTCGCGATCGTTAGAGCAAGAGCCATAATTCTAGCACTAGACCTCCGATGTAACTCAAAACTGGTAACCTGTAGAAATTCTTAAACATCGCCTATGGAGATTTTTAAGAGTCAAAGTTGGTTCCCATTCCACAAGCAGGCGCAATTTTGAAGAATGACATGTTTGGTATCAATTTACTCAGTGTAACATTATGTTTTACAATTTAAAAAATTATTTGCGCTACGGTTACTGTTTTATTTTTTAAATAAAAGACTGCTGCGCAAATACGGTGTGACATAAAGTATTGCAACGACCAGCATTTTATTCTCTAGGGTGTCTGAAAAATATGTATAATGTTTGGGGGTTCTTCTAGCAAAAAAAATGATTTTAACTTGTAAACACCAAGTCTGAAAAATAGGCCCAGTCCTTAAGTGGTTAAACAAGAACTTAACTAATGTGTACTAAACAGCAGGGAGGGCTTGGAGTCCCAGATATATGGAAATATTACTACGCAGCACACCTGAACAGGTTAATAGATCAGAACAGACACTCAGATACAAAGTTATGGGTACAAATTGAACAGGAACAATTTAAAATACCCCTAGAAAGAGCACCGTGGGGGTTTGACGCACTCCCTAAAGAAATTAAACAAAATCCGATAGTGGGTAACACGGTTAGGATGTGTGCAATAGCTCTACCTATGATGGGGATTGAACCCAGGACATCTCCACTATACCCAGTGATAGGTAATCCCCTCTTCCCATTAGGATATGAAGATGGAGCATTCCGGTATTTAAGGAATAGAGAGTCTACACAAGTAGTGAGGTATATCCACATGGGAAGATGGGTAACAATAGCGGAACTAATGGAAACATAAAACGTATTTAGACTAAAATTCTGGAACGCACTCCAGATGGTACACTTCCTGAACACCTTACCGAATCCAGAGAGTTTTGAAAGACCACTCACGAGATTTGAGAAAATGTGCAACAAACAAGGAATATTATCACATACTCTTTCAATAAGTTATGAGTTATTGATGCAAACAGGGGGACACCATCTGAAGTGCGGGAAAGGGAACTAGAGAAGACATTCAGCCTGGTACAACGTCAATGCATATACAAGCGGGCACACGAAACATCAACCTGCGTGAGAATACAAGAGATAAATTACAAAATATTTACGAGATGGTATAGGACACCCGAAAGGCTAAACAAAATTTTCCCAGAAGTATCAGACACATGTTGGAGGTGCCAGGGGAGCAAAGGAACGATGTTACACATATTTTGGGATTGCCCTAGGTTAAGGAATTTTTGGTCAGAGATTAAAGGAGTTCTCCAGCTATGCTCAGAATACGAGATCCCGGAAGATCCAGAATTCTACCTTCTACATGTTAACCATATACCAGAAAAAGCCTATAGGGAAACAATTATATGCCACCTCCTAGACACGGCAAAGGCCTGTATAACAAAGAAGTGGAAGTCACCAATCCCTCCATCAGTGGAGATGTGGATAGGTAAAGTTAAGGAAGTAAGTAAATTAGAAGAGTTGGTACTGACAGAACAACATCAAAAAGAAAAATACCTAAGAACGTGGACGTCTTGGAAGACCTACATGGGTAACAGGGGAGAGGTTTAAAGTGGATCTCCCACGCAAAATCGATTTTTTTCTTTATGCGCTATTTAAATGGTCAATAGCACTGCTTTGCTGAACTCACGGTTCTGGTGTCCCACGGCCGCTCCGCTGTCATGCTGTGTGGAATATAGACTTATATCTTTTGTATTAGGGTTGTCCCGATACCAGTATCGGTATCGGGACCGATACCGAGTATTTGCGCTAGTACTCGTACTCGCGCAAATACTCCAGATACCAAAATAGAATACTTTTTTTTTTTTTTTTTTTTTACATCGAGCGGTGCATAGAGGCAGGGCCGGATTAACCGTGGGGCTGATGGAGCTGCACCTCCAGGCCCCCATCATAATATAGGCCCAAACTTAATGCCAGTGCCATTGGATGGCACTGATAGGTGGCACTGGCATTGATTGAATGGCACTCATAAATGGATGGCACTGATAGGTGGCACTGGCATTGATTGGGTGGCACTGATGAGATGCACTAATAAGCTGCCTCCCTGCACTGATGCACTAATGGGCACTGATCTGCACTGATAGGTGGCACTGGCTAGCTGCACTTTTGGGCACTGGCACCGATGAGCTGCACTGATAGGTGGCACTGGCAGTGATCACTCCTTCAATGATATGTAGTTTTCCAGTACCGTATGCTAAAAAACAGCCCCACACCATGATGTACCAGTTCTTCATATTTCTAAAGAAAATATCCTTGGTCTGTATTGTGGTTTGAAAACAGTCACATGACATTTAAAAAAAGTATCGGTATTCGGTATCGGCGACTACTTGAAAAAAAGTATCGGTACTTGTACTCGGTCCTAAAAAAAGTGGTATCGGGACAACCCTACTTTGTATCCTTCCGTTGCCATCTTAGGTTTGGGCGTTACAAGCCCACAAGCAGGGACTTCCTATTTGCGGTGGATGCTGTCCCAGCATCCACCGCTCGATCTCGCGCATGCGCACTGGCAAAGGTGAGCAGCGGCGTTACAGGATCAGTATCTGTATAATGGAGATTGTTCAAACGCCCGCCCTCCTTTGTTTACATCCACGTCACTTCCTGGTAAACGAAGTCGCGCGATGTTTGCTGTCACAGGGCCAAATATGATAATTAGGGAGCTATGACACAAGCTCCCAGAAGACACAGCGCGGGACAGGAAACAACAGAAAACCCGACGCAGACCAGAAGCCCATCTAGTTCAGATGGTATAGTAAAACTTTTTTATATAAAACTATCCGATTTAGCATTGTTTTGGAGCATTAGTAATATTGAGATTTAGTTAAATTCAGGGTGGAGCTCCGCTTTAAGGAAGGTAAGGCTAAATGCCCCGGAAGAAGCGCGGGAACCTTAAAGAAGTATATGTTTGGATGTATGAAGAACTACAGAACCATAGAGAGGGGGAAGGGAGAGGGAATTTCTGATTCTTTGGGGGTCCAGGGTTTTTTTTTTTTTTGCTTTCCATGGATGTCCTCCCCGGGAAGCAGGGGGGGGGAAAGAGATAGGTATGATTGATGTATAATGTAGATCATAAGGCAGCAAGGGATGTATAAGAACAGGTAGAACTGTTACCGTGGCTGTATTATTGTTTGTGTATTATGTGTTGTATTATTTTGTTTTGTAATAAAAGGAAAAAATGTAAAAAAAAAAAAAAAAAACAAGAACTTAACTTGTCCGGTGGATAATGCACAGGGCTTAAAGGACCCAATTGACAAGAAACTGAAGTCATTATTAAAGACTTCCTTTTGTTTGGCCAGCTCAGCCTATTCATCTAGCTTTCGCAGCTGGAGTCTGCCAGTCCTAAAGGATCAGGTCAGACAGCCTGACAATCCTAACCAAAAGGATGATCCTGCTGAAAGCAGAACAGATATACTTTGAGCGCTGTTTTTTGCTGTTGATGCCTCAAAGGAATTATTACAGCAGGTTTCTCGTTTGGCTCTCCTGTCTATACACATTCGCAGACTTTTGTGGCTTAAGAACTGGTCAGCCGAGCTTCCTTGTAAGAAGTTATTGGAAGGGTTCCCATCACATGGGGAACGTTTGTTTGGTGAAGATTTGGACAAATATAGGCAAAAGATTTCTGAAGGGAAAAGTTCTCTACTTCCTGTGAAGAAAAAAAAATCAGGTGTCCCTTGTTTAAAACCTCAGGGACCACTTCCTCAGGTGTCTTAGCGCCAAGGCAGTTCCGCCACCAACAGGACACTAGAGCCAGGGGGAAGCTGCAGGGCCAGAAGAAACCCTGGGTCCAAAACTGTTCTAAACCCAGCACCAAGCCCTACTTTTGAGGGGACGCCCCCACTCTATAGGGTGGGGGAAGGCTGCTGTACTTGGAGAACAGTGGTTCAGGACAAGTAGGTCACCTCAACAGTATCCCGCGGTTACAAGCTGGAATTACAGGGGTGTTCCTCCTCAGAGGTTTCTAAGATCCAGCATCCTCTCGGATCCTCCAAAGAGAAACCCATTGTTTCAGGCATTACATCATTTAGTGCATCAGTAAGTGATTGTACAGGTTCCTGTATCCAAAAGGGGCACAGGGTTTAACTTTAACCTTTTTACAGTTCAAAAACCAAATGGGGGACACAAGGCCCATTTTGGATTTAAGATCCCCGAACCAATATCTATTAATACAGTTCTTTTGGATGGAGTCTGTCTGCTCAGTAGTAGCCTCGTTCCAGATGGGAAACAGTGACGGGAGTCACTTTGGGTGGGGGGGCCGTGGAACCCAGAATCCTTTGGGGAGGTTGGGGAAACCCTTGTTATGTGAAATATTTTATATATATATTTGTCTCATTTTGTTGTGTATTCTATGCTGGGTCGTTTGGGGTGTGGCTGTATTCCATTGTTCTATTGTGTCTGTCTGCCCTAGGTATTATGGGATGTGTAAATATGTGTGCTGTGAGGAGGGAGGGGGGGTTCCTCCAACAGCTCTCCCTGCTGATTGGACACATCTACCCCCCCGGAATGCAAAGGGGGGCTGTCCCAAGTATTACCTGTGTACCTGTGTTTCAATAAATTGTTAAATGTTTGTTAGATCACCAACCACAGGATGGACTGTGGGTGTCTAAAGTAGTGCAGTGCCACGTTCTAGAAATATTTTGAAGCAGCAAATGTCGAGGAAAGAAATGGACTTTATAGGCACCAATAATAAAAATACAGATATATTTTTTAACATATAGCCCGAAAGGGTTTGTTAAAAAATGGAAAACACAGTACATAAAATCAAATAAATTAAAAAAGAACTACAGTGACAACTGCAGTAGCCAAAGGTGATCCAATAGGAGTCCAAGAGTGGTCAACACATCTTACAAAGAGAATATGTGACTATATTACAAAGTAGAATGAGTTTTAGCTCGACATGTTTTGCGGAGGCCGCTTCTTCGGGAGCTAGTAGTGTTTCTAAGGCCCCGTACGCACGACTGAACATGTCTGCCGAAACTGGTCCGCGGACCAGTTTCAGCAGACATGTTTCAGTGACAAAGTGATTCGACGCATGCGTGGAAGCATTGAACTTCCAGGGCCGCGCACGTCGCCACAACGACGCGGCCACGTCACCGCGTATTGTGTACGCGCGGATTTCTGTCTGATGGTGTGTACAACCATCAGACAGAAATCTCCGGGCGGACATGTCCGCTGAAAACGGTCCGGCGGACCGTTTTCAGCGGACAGTCCGTGCGTCTGTATGAGGCCTAAGAGAAAACAGACTATTATTGGTTTTGGGGTTACATAATACAATGTAAACATAGAAAAAAACATAAAATAACAGAAAAATAAGAACAACAAAGGGTTGTTATGGAAAACAAATTAATGTACCACGTGCATTAAAGCACTTTTAAAACCAGTCAGGACGTGCGAGAAGAAGCCAGGGAGCACCCAAAGGAGAGTCACTATAGGGGAGCCACCCGCACAAGGCACCAGGGAGGAGATGTGGGGACACACCTAGTAGAATATAGTGGAAGGGAAATGAATAAGGCAGGGGAGAATTTTTATATATATATATGTAATATAGCAAAGATATATAAATAATGGTTAGTAAACTATATCAGTGCCGAGGGTAGTACCTTCCATATAATGGTAGATGGAACTAATAAGAGGCACTAGCAAAGTAGTTATAAAGACTAGTAAAAAAAGAAAAGAAGGAATGTATATGATTTGAGAAAAAGGGTAGTGCCAACACCACAAAATCGTGTGTGAGAATAGTAAATGAAAAAACGCAAAGTGAATTGCGCAAATGCGTACCATATACAGTGACAAAATATGCTTGAAAGTAAGTTGTTGATGGAGAAATTAGTAATTGGTAGCGAGTTGGTATGTGCCCTGAGTGAACCACAATAATCATGGAATAAGAGTTCTGTCATAAAAGATAAGATATATATAATGATAAGAATAATAAAGAATTTACAAGGTAACAAATATGTAAAGAGAAAAAACCCTACACCCAACATACATAGCAACACCAAGACCTAAAAAGTGCCAGACCTTACCTATTTAGATTGCAAAATGGCAGTGGGTAACAGCCAGGCAGAGTAGGTAGAGATCCTCATGAGCCCATGAGCAATTGAAAAAAGTGTTATAAAACCGATAGGGTAAACCTAGAATAGAGCTTTTCCCAGCAGGTTCCCAGAGGGTTGTAACAATGGTACACTACCTAGTGAAAAAATATATAAATAGAATCCACATGTAAGGAGCTAGCGCCAATAAGCCACAACAGCAGCAGAGAGAATTGTGTAGTGGGAAAGTACATACCAATATGCGGTAGATGGTGAACGCGTCCAGGTATGAAAGTCCACAGGTGAAATGGCTGTCTAAGCAGCAGAACACACACATCGCCTTATGTGTGTGTCCCAGTCACGTGTGCGGATTGAACTTCTGCATCACGTGACTCGGCCGGGTCAGGGACACACGCCTGCAGCACCGCCCATCACGCCGCGCTGCTAGAAGCAAGCGCACCATAGAGGCAAGTGCCGCCAGATCGAGCGTCCATAGAACACAATGGCGGCCCCCCGGTGGCACCAGTACACAATGTCCCGACCAGCAGACGCAAGGACAGAACAGACTGGGAAACAACAGGAAGGAGCAAAGGCCGACAATGCTCCAACCGCATCGCACTGTAAATAATACAGTGCTCTGCAGTTGCCCGGCCGCACATCACACCCCCCAGAGTGCCCAAACGCATGCGAGTCCCTACATTACTGTGCAATTCCCTGAGATACTCGCACGTCCTGAATAGCGAAGTAATTAAAATATTAAAATCACATGTACGTGTAAGTATATTTAAACAAAAATACCAAAATATAAATTTGTATTGTTAATAGTGATCACAAAGATATAAAATGTCTATTATGCATATGAATATGCAGTTGTATTTAAACGGATTTGAGTAAGCTACCACGGCATGGGAACAGGGAGAGGGGCAGGGAGGGCGAAATCAATCAAAGTCTTAGTAGATGGAAAGAATAAAGACAAAAAAGACCCCGAAGTATCAAGACAGTGTGTTCCATCTGGTACAATAGACTTTCTAAAATATATTATAAGAAAGATTTGTACGTTTGTACCAGGTGGTTGTGTGGCATTCAAACGTTCTATCGATTTGGTCTCCTGTTGTAATATTTTTTTGTCCCAATCGCCTCTTCTTGGGTCCTGCTGTACTACAGCCAAAGCCAAGAAGGTGACCACAGAAGTGTCAAACCAATGATAGAGGTCGAGGTGTCTGCTTATGGGAGTTAAAATGTTACCACTAGAGTGACTCTTTTGGGTGCTCCCTGGCTTCTTCTCGTACGTCCTGACTGGTTTTAAAAGTGCTTTAATGCATGTGGTACATTAATTTGTTTTCCATAACAACCTTTTGTTCTTATTTTTCTGTTCTTTTATGTTTTTTCTATGTTTACACTGTATTATGTAACCCCAAAACCAATAATAGTCTGTTTTCTCTTAGAAACACTACTAGCTCTCGAAGAAGCGGCCTCCGTGAAACATGTCGAGCTAAAACTCATTCTACTTTGTAATATAGTCACATATTCTCTTTGTAAGATGTGTTGACCACTCTTGGACTCCTATTGGATCACCTTTGGTTACTGCAGTTGGCACTGTAGTTCTTTTTTAAATTCTTTGATTTTATGTACTGTGTTTTCCATTTTTTAACAAACCCTTTCGGGCTATATGTTAATAAATATATCTGTATTTTTATTATTGGTGCCTATAAAGTCCATTTCTTTCCTCAAAATTTGCTGCTTCAAAATGTGTTTCAATAAACAGTTCATGTTGAGCAACCAAACAAGTACTGCCTAGTTTGTGTCTGTCAGCGGTTGGAATATCTGATATCTATATTCAGACTGGGAGGAAGCGGTATATGACAAAAGCACTCAAGCGGGCATTGCGCATGGCTGAGAGAGTGGCCCCAGGAGCAATGGGTGACTGAGTTGGACAAGCTGGTCCAGCAGGAGATAAAGCTGGACAATGGCACGCAGAGCAGGGATTTTTAGGGGAGACAACAAAATAGGGATATGACTTTGACGGCCCTGGATTGCTGTGGGGAGCCTTACAGATCATTTTGTTTGGCGATAAAGGGGAACCTACCCTTCAGGACCTGTGAGAATACAGAGAGGCTATGCTCTGTCTTACAGGGGTCTTAGAGCTTAAGCCTGATCTGGACTATTTGCTAAGTAAGGAACAGTATCTGGAAAGGGCATACAGGAAACTGCTAGAACACGTTCAGCAGCATGCCAGAGAATCAGCAGTGAAAAATCTGGAGATTGCTGTCTCCAAAGCTGAAGTGCTGACAACAGGGCAGAGCGCTGCTAATCTCTGCCCAGCACCAACAGCAGCTTCAGCCTCCCGGAGAGAAGAGGCAGTTGGCCTTTCTCCCACAACACTAACAAGACCCCTGCCCTACACTTCTGGCAGTTCCAAAGGTCCAGGGTGAGTAGGTGGTGGTCTTTCCTCCCCAGCAAGGATCCATGCACCTGGGAGCCAGTAGCAGAGACATGTCGTCCCAAGAGCCAGATGAGGGTAAGGTACGTGAAGCAGCCGGCTTTCCTCCTTAACAGCAGATGGCATCCCAGAATGATGCCAGCAACCTAGCAGAGGTTCTGGCAACAGGGCAGAGTCCTGCTGGCCTTTTTCTTAACTGACAAAAGATGCGGTCTCCATCTGTATACCCCAAGGATGCTGGACAGTATTTCCAGATCCCCAACAACATGATGAAGTGAGCCCAGCCACCCTGCCTTTCCAGTGGCTGAAAGGACTCCAGGGAGAAGGGCCAGGCTGCACTTCTTCCCAGGGGTAGGTATGTTCTCTGAGAGGCACAGGTTGGTTGGGAGATTAATGCTGTGTTTGGGACAATTTATTTGAGGTACTGTGTGGATACCAGCATTGGAGGACTGGAACTACTGACTAACTTCGAAGTCAACCTGTCTGGGGTCTCCTCCTGGGTTAGTCTGCTGCTGAAATGGGGGAGGGGGCCTGTGAAACCCCAGAATTCCTTTGGGGAGGTTGGGAAAAGCACTTAAGCGGAGTGTGGAACGTTTTGTTACAGAGACAGGTCCCTAGCACCAGTATTGGGTCTTTTAAGGGATCTTGGTGATTGGGTACCTGGACCTGGCTCAGAGATCACTCACTACAGGCTCTAGAACAGAGCATAGCCTGCACAGTGTGGTATTTGGAAAGCTTGGGCTGGGTCATTAATACTGAAAAGTCAGCCTCGAGTCCAGCTTTAATGCCAGAAGTATTTAGGTCTGATCCTAGATAGTCCAGGCAAGGGTGTTTTTGCCACCCATAAGGATCTGTGCCTTGAAGGATTAGGTGTGTCAGATAAGGGGCATCAGACAACCCTCCATTCGGCTCTATATGAGTCTTCTAGAAAGGATGGTGTCCTCCTTCGAGGCAGTGCCCTATGCCCAGTTCCATTTCATGCCTATACAACAAGACATCTTGTTGGCTTGGCACAGGAGAGGACGAGCCTTGGATTATCCCATGTTATTATCTTTTTGGGCGCACTTAAGCCCTAAGCTGATGGTTGCAGGATCAGAACCTGTGAAAGGAAAGATCCTTCCTCCCGGTATCTTGGAGAGTACTGACCACAGACGCCAGTCTCTCAGGGTAGGGAGCGACCTTAGAAGGAACTCACAGCTCAGGGGAGATAGTCAAGGACAGAACAGAACCTGCCCATCAACACCCTAAAGTTGCAGGCAGTGGGCCGAATTCAGAAAGAAGATACGACGGCGTATCTCCTTATACGCCATCGTATCTCTGAGTCCGGCCGTCGTATCTATGCGCCTGATTCATAGAATCAGGTTACGCATAGATATGCCTAAGATCCGACAGGTGTAAGTGACTTACACCGTCGGATCTTAGGCTGCAATTCCAGGCCGGCCGCTAGGTGGCGCTTCCATATCTTTTATGCGTCGAATATGCAAATGAGCATTTACGCCGATTCAGAAACAAACGACCGCCCGGCGCTTTTTTTTTTACGTTGTTTGCGTTTGGCTTTTTCTGGCGGAAAGTTACCCCTGCTATAGTAGAGGTAAGTGCGGCGTAACCTATGTTAAGTATGGCCGTCGTTCCCGCGCCGAGTTTTGCATTTTTTATGTCGTTTGCGCAAGTCGTTCGCGAATATGGCCGGACGTAATTTACGTTAACGTCGAAACCAATGACGTCCTTGCGACGTCATTTGGAGCAATGCACGCTGGGAAAATTTGCAGACGGCGCATGCGCTGTTAGATCAGCGCGGGGACGCGCCTGATTTAAATAGTACACGCCCCCTAGCCGCGGAATTTGATTTCCGCCGGGGGATTTACGATACGCCGCCGCAACTTTAGAGGCAAGTGCTTGCTTCAAAAAATAGCGGCAGTGTAACGTAAATCAGATAGGCTACGCGGATCTAAAGATCCGCTAACCTATCTGAATCTTGCCCACAATGTCTGGCCCTACCATCCTGGACCACTGTAGTGGCCTATATATACCACCAGGGCGGTACCAGGAGTCATTCACCTCTAAAGGAGGTGAACCACATACTAGCCTGGGCAGAGGGACATTTTCCCGGTGTCATGCCTTCATTAAATAAGGCTCATAGTCTTCATTGACTTTAGTTTGTTTGAATTAAATCAATGCTGCCATCTAATGGACATTCTGTTTAACTGCACCTGTTCTATCTTAATACAGTCAGTTAGAATAGTTTATTAGTTTGGTCCATGCAAGCCTCCGTATTTCTATCCCATGAGGCTTTGCAGCATCTCCAGGCTTTTCTTTCCATTTTCTCCTTGGAAGCAAGCACATGTCTGCTGAGTTCTATCCCACGTCAGCCATACCGATCCATCTCCGTTTTACTCTATCTTGTACTAATAAAAGTTCAAAAGGATTCTGCGCCTACTGGAATGCATTGGTATCAGAAGAGTTATCAGTGTGCCCGAATACACATCAGTCACGTGTAGTGAGGGGCATAAAAGCAAAACGGAGGCTTCTAAACATGGCTTGCATACAGAATGCCATAAAATCAAGGCTTCTAAGCACGGCTACCATACAGAACGCCAAAGAGACAGCAGTGTTATCAGCTTCCATATAGCACAGCCACCATGTCACAGATAAAATCAGAGCTCTTCATGACAAGGACAGAAGTCTACTCCACGAGCACAAGGAGGTCGGTGAAAAGCGAAACAATCGCCATTGCCCGCACAAAAGCAGAATCTGCAAAGGTGAAAGCTGACTTTGCAGCAAAGGAGGCCGAAGTAAAGGCTGCAATCGCTGAGAAACAACTCAAACTAGAAAAGGTACGCATGGAAACTGCATTTGAGAAGTTACGCATGGAAAATGAATTTGAGAAGTTACGCATGGAAACTGCATTAGAGAAACTAGCTGCAGAGAAGGAGTCAGCGGCTGCTGCAGCCGAGGCAGACATTCTAGAAGAACTTGCAAAGACCACCAGTGAGCGGCTCAGCAACGTGCTTGGGGAAAAATACGTTCCTCATGACAGTACAGAGCGTACCTCAGAATATGTGTGGCGACACGCCAAACCAGACAACTGCCCGCTTACAGCGCCAAGAGCCGAATCAACTCCCGCCATTCACACGCCTTATATCAAGCATGAAAGTAAACCTGCACTCAGTCAGTTTTCAGCACATTCTGCATCCAGGCTTTCAAATCACTACGCCACAGTTGACCAAATTGAAAATGAAGAACAACAGGTTAAAAGACCCAGCGACAGCATCTCTGATGACCGCATCTCCTCCACAAGTTCCTTGCACAACAAATCGCCCCCTGGCTACTCACACAACGATCAAGGTATGTCAGATCTCTTCAAGTTCTTAGCACGACGTGAACTGTTAGCAAAGGGACTTGCAAAATTTAACGATCGCCCTGAAAGTTATAGAGCATGGCGTTCGTCCTTCAGAAATGCAATTAGGGATCTTGGTTTTAAAGCAAGTGATGAAGCCGATCTCTTAGTCCAATACCTGGGAAATGAGTCATCAGAGCATGCAAGGAGAATCAGAGACATTAACATTAATTACCCAACTAAAGGGCTGAGCACTATATGGGAGAGGATTGATGAATGTTACGGTTCCCCAGAAGTTCTAGAAAACTCTTTTTAAAAGAATAGAGGACTTTCCCAAGATTCCTAACAAATGATACCAGAAGCTGAGAAAATTGAGTGACCTAGTGACAGAACTCCAAATAGCCAAATCAGAAGGAGACTTGCCAGGCCTTGCCTTTCTGGACACAGCCCGTGGTGTTAACCCTATAGTGCAGAAGCTACCTTACAGCCTTCAAGAAGCCTGGATTACACGAGGCTCCAACTATAAGCAAAGGCACAATGTCCCCTTCCCACCATTCTCTTATTTTGTGGACTTTATTCGCCATCAAGCAAAGGTCAAGAATGATCCCAGTTTTGTCATCTCATCATCTGACTCTGCTCTCCCTAGCTTAAGTAAGCCTGCTCTAACCCGCAACTTCAAAGACACACCTGTCGCAGTACGCAAAACAAGTGTATCTCCAGCTGAGAATCCAAGCAGAGAGTGCCCTCTTCACAAGATGCCTCATTCATTGTTAAAGTGCAGAGGTTTTAGAGAAAAGACTCTCCAAGATCGCAGAACCTTCCTCAAAGAAAACAGAATCAGTTACAGGTGCTGCGCATTAACTTCTCACATCGGTAAAGACTGTAAGGTGAGCATCAACTGCTCTGAGTGTAACAGCACAGAACACAACACAGCTCTACATCCAGGGCCAGCGCCATGGACTCTTACCCCCTCATTCCAGGTGGAAGAGCACAGCGGGGAGCAACAAGACACAGTACCTCCTGTAGTTACACCCCAGTGCACCCAAGTATGTGGAGAAGGTTCATCTAACAAATCCTGCTCTAAGATTTGTCTTGTTACAGTTTACCCCACAGGCCACAGAGAAAAAGCAGTGAAGCTATACGTGATCCTGGACTATCAAAGCAACAGATCACTCGCCAGCTCAACCTTCGTTGACACCTTCAAAATCAAGAAAGCAAACTCTTCATACTTACTCAAGACTTGTACAGGGGTAAGTGAAGAAACTGGGAGAAGAGCCATTGGTTACCAAATCGAATCCTTTGATGGTCAGACAACCCTGCCTCTGCCACCTCTAATCGAGTGCAATCAGTTCCCAACTGAAAGAGAGGAGATCCCTACACCAGAGGTGGCACTTCATCAAAGACATCTGAAGGGCATAGCACACCTCATCCCTGAACTGGATCCCCAGGCTGAGATAGCACTTCTCCTTGGGAGGGACATCATCAGAGTTCACAAGGTGAGAAAACAAATCAATGGTCCCCACAACTCCCCCTATGCCCAGAAGCTAGATCTCGGATGGGTCATCATTGGCAACGTATGCCTAGGGAGTGTTCACAAACCAACCAGCGTGAACTCTCTCTTTACAAAGACACTAGAGGGTGGGCGTCTATCCTTATTTCAGCCTTGCACCAACAGATTCCTCGTAAGAGAAGCCTGCCAGTGTAATTCATTCCAACCCTTACACCGCTAATCTTCTTTGTTATGAAGACAGAGATCATCTAGGATGCTCAGTTTTCCAAAGGACTAAAGAGGATCACAAACTTGCCCCATCTATTGAAGATCATATCTTCTTGGAAAAAATGAGACACAAAAACAATGAAAACAGCTGGGTAGCACCCCTGCCTTTCAAAGCACAGAGACCCTGCCTTGCTAACAACAGAGAACAAGCTTTAAAGCAGTTTTCTTCCCTTAAACGCAATCTTCAAAGGAAGCCAGAAATGAAAGGGCATTTCTTCTCATTCATGAGTAAGAGTAAGATGTTTGAGGATGACCATGCTGAGATAGCCCCACCTTTAAAAGACAATGAAGAGTGCTGGTACCTACCAATCTTCGGCGTCTACCACCCCAAGAAGCCAGGTAAAATCCGGGTAGTGTTCGACTCCATCTCTCAGCACGAAGGGGTCTCACTAAATGATGTCCTCCTAAAGGGACCAGATCTCAACAACACACTTCTTGGTGTTCTCATCAGGTTCTGCAAGGAAGCAGTTGCCATAGTTGCAGACATACAGCAAATGTTTCACAGCTTCCAGGTCAAGGAAGAACACAGGAACTTCTTGAGATTCCTATGGTTCAAAGACAATGACCCTACTAAAGACATTACAGAATACCGCATTAAAGTGCACGTTTTTGGTAACAGTCCATCCCCTGCTGTTGCCATCTATGGACTTAAGCTATCCGCCCAAGAAGGTGAGAAAGATGTTACACAGTTTATTGAAAGAGACTTTTATGTAGATGATGGTCTGAAATCACTTTCTTCACCCGAAGCTGCAATAAGTCTACTCAAGAGGACTCAAAGCACGCTTGCCTCTTTAAATCTTAGACTGCATAAGATAGAATCAAACAGCAAGGTCGTCATGGAGGCCTTCCCTTCTCAAGATTATGCCAGTGACTTCAAATATCTGGACTTAGCTACAGACTCCCTTCCTATGCAACGCAGCCTAGGACTCAACTGGGACCTCAAGACTGACACCCTTACCTTTCAGGTCGACCAAGAGCCAAAACCCTTCACTCTGCGAGGTGTCCTATCCACCATCAACAGCCTGTATGATCCACTTGGGTTTGCAGCACCGGTGACCATCCAAGGTAAGATTCTGCTTAGAGAGCTTACTGCAGACACATGTGATTGGGATTCTCCACTACCTCCTGAGAAAGAGACATTATGGGTAACATGGAGAGACTCTTTAAAGACTTTATCTAACCTACACATACATAGACCATATACCCACTTTCCTCCTGAAAGGGTTCAGTCTAGAAAGTTATGTGTATTCTGCGATGCTTCATGCACCATGTGCTGAAACCACCATTCCAAGATTGGAACTGTGTGCTGCTGTACTAGCAGTAGGACTAGCAGAACTTATTACATCTGAGATGGATAAAGAACTCGAGGATACAGAGTTTTACACAGACAGCAAGGTAGTGTTGGGCTACATTTACAACGAAAGTAGGAGATTCTATGTCTATGTACACAACAGAGTCCTAAGAATCAGGAAGTCTACACAGCCCACAGTGGCGTTGCGTCTCAACTGATCACAACCCAGCAGATCATGCCACAAGGTCTGTGCCAGAATCCCCTCTCAAAGACACTACATGGCTCACAGGACCACCCTTCCTGTACAAGTCAGTACCTACCACTCCACAAAGGAAGACATATGAACTGTTAGAACCTGAATCTGACTCAGACATCTGTCCTCAGGTTTCCACACTACATACAACAATTTCTAACCAACTGTTGGGATCCGAGCGCTTCCATAAGTTCTCCACTTGGAAGTCCTTACAAAGGGCTACAGCTTGCTTGGTTCACATAGCCAGATCATTTAAAGGCACCCCTACAAGACCAAGTTGTTGCAAAGGTTGGCATTATTGTCACAAGCTATACAGGGAGTGCAGAATTATTAGGCAAATTAGTATTTTGACCACATCATCCTCTTTATGCATGTTGTCTTACTCCAAGCTGTATAGGCTCGAAAGCCTACTACCAATTAAGCATATTAGGTGATGTGCATCTCTGTAATGAGAAGGTGTGTGGTCTAATGACATCAACACCCTATATCAGGTGTGCATAATTATTAGTCAACTTCCTTTCCTTTGGCAAAATGGGTCAAAAGAAGGACTTGACAGGCTCAGAAAAGTAAAAAACAGTGAGATATCTTGCAGAGGGATGCAGCACTCTTAAAATTGCAAAGCTTCTGAAGCGTGATCATCGAACAATCAAGCCTTTCATTCAAAATGTTCTCATCAGGTTCTGCAAGGAAGCAGTTGCCATAGTTGCAGACATACAGCAAATGTTTCACAGCTTCCAGGTCAAGGAAGAACACAGGAACTTCTTGAGATTCCTATGGTTCAAAGACAATGACCCTACTAAAGACATTACAGAATACCGCATTAAAGTGCACGTTTTTGGTAACAGTCCATCCCCTGCTGTTGCCATCTATGGACTTAAGCTATCCGCCCAAGAAGGTGAGAAAGATGTTACACAGTTTATTGAAAGAGACTTTTATGTAGATGATGGTCTGAAATCACTTTCTTCACCCGAAGCTGCAATAAGTCTACTCAAGAGGACTCAAAGCACGCTTGCCTCTTTAAATCTTAGACTGCATAAGATAGAATCAAACAGCAAGGTCGTCATGGAGGCCTTCCCTTCTCAAGATTATGCCAGTGACTTCAAATATCTGGACTTAGCTACAGACTCCCTTCCTATGCAACGCAGCCTAGGACTCAACTGGGACCTCAAGACTGACACCCTTACCTTTCAGGTCGACCAAGAGCCAAAACCCTTCACTCTGCGAGGTGTCCTATCCACCATCAACAGCCTGTATGATCCACTTGGGTTTGCAGCACCGGTGACCATCCAAGGTAAGATTCTGCTTAGAGAGCTTACTGCAGGAAACTTCCTTTCCTTTGGCAAAATGGGTCAAAAGAAGGACTTGACAGGCTCAGAAAAGTAAAAAACAGTGAGATATCTTGCAGAGGGATGCAGCACTCTTAAAATTGCAAAGCTTCTGAAGCGTGATCATCGAACAATCAAGCCTTTCATTCAAAATGGTCAACAGGGTCGCAAGAAGCGTGTGGAAAAACCAAGGCGCAAAATAACTGCCCATGAACTGAGAAAAGTCAAGCGTGCAGCTGCCAAGATGCCACTTGCCACCAGTTTGGCCATATTTCAGAGCTGCAACATCACTGGAGTGCCCAAAAGCACAAGGTGTGCAATACTCAGGCCAAGGTAAGAAAGGCTGAAAGACGACCACCACTGAACAAGACACACAAGCTGAAACGTCAAGACTGGGCCAAGAAATATCTCAAGACTGATTTTTCTAAGGTTTTATGGACTGATGAAATGAGAGTGAGTCTTGATGGGCCAGATGGATGGGCCCGTGGCTGGATTGGTAAAGGGCAAAGAGCTCCAGTCCGACTCCAGCAAGGTGGAGGTGGAGTACTGGTTTGGGCTGGTATCATCAAAGATGAGCTTGTGGGGCCTTTTCGGGTTGAGGATGGAGTCAAGCTCAACTCCCAGTCCTACTGCCAGTTTCTGGAAGACACCTTCTTCAAGCAGTGGTACAGGAAGAAGTCTGCATCCTTCAAGAAAAACATGATTTTCATGCAGGACAATGCTCCATCACACGCGTCCAAGTACTCCACAGCGTGGCTGGCAAGAAAGGGTATAAAAGAAGAAAAACTAATGACATGGCCTCCTTGTTCACCTGATCTGAACCCCATTGAGAACCTGTGGTCCATCATCAAATGTGAGATTTACAAGGAGGTAAAACAGTACACCTCTCTGAACAGTGTCTGGGAGGCTGTGGTTGCTGCTGCACGCAATGTTGATGGTGAACAGATAAAAACACTGACAGAATCCATGGATGGCAGGCTTTTGAGTGTCCATGCAAAGAAAGGTGGCTATATTGGTCACTGATTTGTTTTTGTTTTGTTTTTGAATGTCAGAAATGTATATTTGTGAATGTTGAGATGTTATATTGGTTTCACTGGTAAAAATAAATAATTGAAATGGGTATAAAAAAATTTTTTGTTAAGTTGCCTAATAATTATGCACAGTAATAGTCACCTGCACACACAGATATCCCCCTAAAATAGCTAAAACTAAAAACACTACTTCCAAAAATATTCAGCTTTGATATTAATGAGTTTTTTGGGTTCATTGAGAACATGGTTGTTGTTCAATAATAAAATTAATCCTCAAAAATACAACTTGCCTAATAATTCTGCACTCCCTGTATACAGTAGATGAGCTCACAGAAGCAAACAATTTAATCATTCGCTGTATCCAACAAGAGACTTATGCAGTAGCACTAGAATGTCTTCAAAATTGCAAGAGCATTCCAAAGAACTGTTCCCTAAGGAAACTCAACCCCTTTATAGACAATGAAGGACTGTTAAGAGTTGGAGGGCGCATCTCAAATGCAGGACTTGATAGTGATGAAAGCAATCCTGTTATAATACCAAATAACCATGTTGCTTTTCTACAATTGGGAACTTCAAAACTCACACATGAGACTCTGACAACCTTCAAGGCTGAAGTATCAGCAATAATGAATGCCAGACCCTTGACATCTATACCCAATGATCCTGAAGATCCTTTCTTGCTTCCACCTTCCACTTTGCTCACTCAGAAAGTCGAGGTGATCACAGCTCCTTCAGTCAATCTGGATCCAAAGGATTTATACAGATGTCAATGGAAAAGAGTACAAGTGTTAGCCGACACCTTTTGGAACAAGTGGAAGAAACAATACTTGTCTAATCTACAGACCAGGAACAAATGGCAAGACAGCAAGCCCAACTTAGAGCCTGGTGCCATTGTTTTCATGAAAGACTCTCAATCAAGGAGAAACGAGTGGCCTTTGGGTCTGATAACCCAAGTGTTTCCCAGTGAAGATGGACACGTCAGGAAAGTTGAACTCAAATAGGTAGATTCAGGTACGAGTGCTTAAACTTGTGGCAGCGTAGCTTAGCCTGTTTAGGCTACGCCGCCATAAATTAGCTAGGCTAGTAATGATTCTCAATATACTTGCCTGCTAATATACGGCGGCGTAGCCTAAAGCGGGCGGGCGTAAGGGCGCCAAATTCAAATGTGTTGGAGGGGGGCGTGTTTGATGGTAATGAGGCTTGACCTCCTGTTTTTTTTCAACTGCGCATGCGGCGGGCGCCTACATTTTCCAGTGTGCATTGCGGCTACGTACGCCGCACGGGCCTATTGATGTGGACGTAAACGACGTAAATCCCGATTCGCGGACGACTTATGCAAACGACGTAAAAAATTTGAATCTCGCGGCGGGAACGGCGGCCATACTTTAACATTGTTATTCCACCTAATAGGTGGAATAACTTTAGGCCTGCTAATGCCTTACGGAAACGGCGTAAATCGACTGCGGCGGCCGGGCGTAGGTTCGTGAATCGGCGTATCCCCTCATTTACATATTCTACGCCGACGCAATAGAAGCGTCACCTAGCGGCCATCCAAAATATTGCAATCTAAGATAGGACGGCGCAAGCCGTCGTATCTTAGATATGTTTAGGCATATCTCTGTTTGAGCATACGCTTAAACATAGGTCGGCGTAGATTCTGAGTTAGGTCGGCTTATCTACTGATACCTGAATCTACCTAAAAGTCATTAGGTAAGGCCAGCCTAAACTTTTCCTCAGACCTGTTTCCGCACTTGTTTTGTTACTCTCCTCCGGAGTGCCATGATATGTGGTATCCGTGGGAAACCAGGCGGGGAGTGTCATGCCTTCATTAAATAAGGCTCATAGTCTTCATTGACTTTAGTTTGTTTAAATTAAATCAATGCTGCCATCTAATGGACATTCTGTTTAACTGCACCTGTTCTATCTTAATACAGTCAGTTAGAATAGTTTATTAGTTTGGTCCATGCAAGCCTCCGTATTTCTACCCCATGAGGCTTTACAGCATCTCCAGGCTTTTCTTTTCCATTTTCTCCTTGGAAGCAAGCACATGTCTGCTGAGTTCTATACCACGTCAGCCATACCGATCCATCTCCGTTTTACTCTATCTTGTACTAATAAAAGTTCAAAAGGATTCTGCGCCTACTGGAATGCATTGGTATTAGAAGAGTTATCAGTGTGCCCGAATACACATCAGTCATGTGTAGTGAGGGGCATAACACCCGGTTCCATCGACGGTCCATATCCTGGGAATAGAGAACTGGCAGGTAGATTATCTGCGGAGGGAATGGTCTCTTAACCCGAGGGTGTTCCAGGAAATTTGCCAGTGTTGGGGATGGCAAGATGTCGATCTATTGGCATCCAGGTTCAACAACAAGCTACATTAGTGTGTGTCGCGAACAAGGGATCCCCTGGCAATCGAAGCAGATGCTCTGGTAGTTCCATGGAGTCAGTACTCCCTGGTTTATGCTTTCCCTCTGATCCCTATCCTTCCACATTTGTTGCGCAGGATTCGGAGAGAGGGGGTTCCAGTCATTCTGGTGGCTACAGCCTGGCCCAGAATGCCCTGGTTCCCAGAGATTGGCAATAGACGGGCCAAGGACGCGTCTGTGTCTCCCCAATCTTTCGTCTCGTGGTCCTATATTCCACCCCAATTTACAGTCTCAAAATTTGACAGCATGTCTATTGAAGCCAGGGTGCTGAAGGATTGTGTCATCTCGGGACCAGTGGTGTCTACCCCAGTGAATGCTAGGAAAGCAGTAATGCAGTCACTAGGAAGATCTATCATAAGGTCTGGAAGACTTGTATTGCTTGGTATGAAGCCAGAAAATGGCATCCTTGGAAATGCGTGATTGGGAGAATTCTCTCTTTTCTACAGTCGGCTGTGGAAATCAAATTGGCTTTGAGTACAATCAGAGGTCAGATTTCAGCCCTGTCAGTATTCTTCCAAAGGCCTTTAGCCTCCCATTCGCTGGTCCAAACCTTTATGCAGGGGTAACTCATTTGCTTCCGTCTATTAGGTCATCTATGTGTCCTTGGGACTTCAATTTGGTGCTGTCTGTGTTACAGAAACAACCATTTGAGCCTATCGAGGAAATTCCATTAGTCATGCTGTCACACAAGCTAGCCTTCCTGATGGCCATCGCCTTGGCTAGAAGGGTGTCTGAATTGGCAGCCCTTTCATCTAAGGAACCATACCTAATTCTTCACCACGACAAGGTGGTGTTGCGTCCTATCCCATCCTTCTTACCAAAGGTGGTGTCGGCCTTTCATTTAAATCAGTAAGTGGAAAAGATTTTCCCCCTTGCAGGACTTTAATGGCCCTAGTGATTGAAAATAATCAATCACTGTGTGTATGCAACACAGTATAAAAGTATTTAGAAAAATATAATTGTATTTATACAAATCTATAAAAAAAAGTAGTAGATGTATACATTTAAACACAAATACTGACTGATGAACATGAACATAAACATGGCTTACCAATGACTGTTATACTCATAGGTCCCAGACTACCATGGTGGAGTAGTGGAGTTCAGGGCCCACACTAACGTGTTTCAGAATCCCTTCTTTCTTCAGGGGTGTATTTATAGATGAAGAGTATTAACAATGTTGATAATGATTTATAAAAAGTTTTCAGCCACAAACCCCATAAAAACAGCCCATCCAGAGAGCACTAAAGAACCAAAAATACCTCACCAGCAGGATATCAATGAGGCACAGCAAGACCAGGTACTGGAACACCCCTCAAGATCCAGGTATGAGGGTTTGTATTATGTCCAGTAAAAGATTAAGTAATCAGCTGGTGCAATGTGACCCATAGAGGAGCAGTGTGAACACACACCCTGAGGTTCAGAGGAATGGGTGGCCATCGTATGGGGCCACTTTGTTTATTTAGTTCACTCAGACCACAAATGGCACTGCTGCAACCTTGAACCTCATCCCTACTCCTCAAAGGCTCAGAGCAGGCAGTTGCCTGCAAGCAGTGCTAATGCATCCTTTTTCGAATTCCTCTGAAGGGTACTTTAAGACAAGTGATTGCTCTGTGCCCTTTGGAGAGGAGGAGGAAAGGGGGCATTAGCAATACTTAGTTAATGCAGGCCCACAGTGGGCTGCTAATCTGCCTTTTATCTCCTCCTCTACTCACCAGGGACACAGATGTCAGTTTCCCCTAAGTGCTGCTAATGAAATCTTTTCATCTTCCTCCTCAAAAGGTGTAGAGCAGCCACTGGCCTGCCAGCACTGTTAATGCAACCTTTGCACCTTCTTGTCTGCTAATCCAGACATAGTCCTGCCAACTGACAATGCAGAGTCAGGAAAATTATTTGTACAATATTCTGCCCTGGGTTAATCCAACAGGGCTCTGCACTACTTTTTAGGGTCCTTTTTAAATGCTGCTGGAGCAAAAAGCCCTTTCTGGGAGTTTTTCCTATCTACATGATGGCTGGTACCCAGCTGCCATTTTCCCTGAAAGCCATCAGCCAGTTGCCATTACTTTGCAAAAGGATGATTGGGATGTTGACAGTAAGAAGAGTTGGGGTGCTGTTTACAGGATGAGGTAATGAGGGTGACTTTTATGGGGAATGTTTCACTTCTCTTCAAAGCAAGGGAAAAATTAGGAGATCTACTACCACCATCCCAGAGGGCAGCATTTTCTGATGGTGGAAGGGTTCCCTCTGTTGAAAAACGTGCCTCTGATCTCTGAAAATAGGTTTTTGTAAGCAGCCAGCCCTGACTTCAATCAGCACTTAAAGGCAACTTCCGGACCATACGGACTAGTCCAAAGGCAAATCTAGGCTTTGTGAGGCCTTAAGCAAAATCTAGACATGAGGCCCCACTTGCGCCCATAACAGAAAAAATAATTCAAGCGATAAAAAAATGAACGGCAGAAATTGCATATATTAAGAGCTTTAAAGTGCTGGTGTCAGTGCTCTCTATCTCGGTGCTGGTGTAAGTGCAGGGCAGAGGGAGGGGTCAGGGGCTGTCAAGCACAGGTTGGCACACTGGGACACGATACCAGGAAAAGGGTAGTAGAGGGGAGGGGGCAGGGGGTTGATTTAAAGGCCAGTGGCTGAGGGATGCTGCAGAAGCCAGGGATGAGAGGCTGGCTGGCTCTCTCTAATAATGGTTGTAGCTGTCTCAGACACAATTTCTCTCCTCCCTCCCCCTTCCATCAGCTTCATACACAGTGCTGGTGAGGCTTCCTCCCCTGCGGAACCCTCCTCTTCCCCTCTGCAGCTCTGCTTAGCTTACCAGTCAGACGATTCCTCCGGGTGTGCGGGGAGGCGATCTGCATCCCCGGAGCAGCGGAAATACGTTTAATTTTGCCCTGGGTGCTGCTGGAATGAGTCTCCTCCCCCGGACAACACAGTGCTGGCCGGCCCCGCCTCCTCTCCAAGACACAGCCACAGGCCCGTCCTCTCTCCACTGCCTGGCAATGGAACTCACAGGCAACATTAAAACTGCTGGCCAGAGCACAGCGCCGCCGCAGCTGCATTGTTGTCATCCGGGGTGGCTCTTAACCACTTCATTACTGGGCACTTAAACCCCCTTCGTGCCCAGACCAATTTTCAGCTTTCAGCGCTGACGCATTTTGAATGACAATTGCGCGGTCATACAACACTGTACCAAAATTATATTTTTATAATTTTTTTCCCACAAATAGAGCTTTCTTTTGGTGGTATTTGATCATCTCTGCGATTATTATTTTTTTTCACTATAAACAAAAAAAGACAGAAAATTTTGAAAACAAACACAATATTTGTTACTTTTTGTTATAATAATATCCCAATTTTTTATTTTATTTTTTATATTTTTTTCCTCGGTTTAGGCCGATACGTATTCTTCTACATATTTTTGTTAAAAAAAACGCAATAAGCGTATATTGATTGGTTTGCGCAAAAGTTATAGCGCCTACAAAATAGGGGATAGATTTATTTTTTATTTTTTACTAGTAATGGCGGCGATCTGTGATTTTTTTTGTCAGGCCTTCGATATTGCGACAGACATATCGGACACTTTTGACACAATTTTGGGACCATTCACATTTATACAGCGATCAGTGCTATAAAAATGCACTAATTACTGTATAAATGTGACTGGCAGTGAAGGGGTTAACACTAGGGGGTGAGGAAGAGGTTAAATGTGTATCCTGGGTGTGTTCTAACTGTGTGGGGGGAGGGGACTGACTGGGGGAGGTGACCGATGCTGTGTCCCTACGGTATGTACAAGGGACACAGATCGGTCTCCTCTCTCCCTGACAGGACGTGGAGCTCTGTGTTTACACACAGAGCTCCACGTCCCTGCTGTCACCGCCGATCGCGGGTACCTGGCGGACATCGTGGCTGCCAGGCACACGCATCGGCTTCTCAGCGATGCGCCGGGCACAGTGTTTACCCCCAGCGGCGCGCGGGTAATGCACATAAAAAAATGTGCAGGGACGTCCACCCGGCACTTGAGAGCCGCGCTGTGGACGTCTTTCGTCTATAGCGCGGCTCTCAAGTGGTTAAATTAGGCAGTTTGCCTAATTAGAGAGCCTCTGCTGACTACATTGCAATATTTGGAGGAGGAGGGCGGGTTGGGGTGTCGGTGGTGGCAGTCTTCAGAGTATATATTTTTTTTATTTCATTATAGTCAGGGCACTGGAGGCATAGCTGTGGGGGGGGGGGCAGCCTAAAATGATAAGCTGCCCATCTTTCCAAAACACACACAGCAACAAATAGAGGGGGCAAAATCCTATGGTCAGGGAGATATGCACGCACCAGCAAACCCTACATCTTTCCCAAATCAGGGTTTATTTTTGGGAGGGCGGTATATCATCTTTTTGCTGGGGCCTTTTTCTTCTTGGGGTCTGCAACAGACACTTGTTGCTGACACAGTGCCGGCCCAAGACATTGTGCTGCCTGGGACCAAGAATGAAGGGCTGCCCCCCCCCCCCAGAAAAAAAATCACGCCAACCAAAAGGCCCCCACATTCATTATTTTATATCATGATAACTAAAGGGGACCCGTCATGGCTCTATACCTGTATAAAGGAGTATAAAGGGGACCTGTCATGGCTCTATACATGTATAAAGGAGTATAAAGGGGACCTGTCATGGCTCTATACATGTATAAAGGTGTATAAAGGGGACCCGTCATGGCTCTATACATGTATAAATGAGTATAAAGAGGACCTGTCATTGCTCTATACATGTATAGGAGTATAAAGAGGACCTGTCATGGCTCTATACATGTATATAGAGGACCTGTCATTACTCTTTACATGTAAAGGAATATCAAGAGGACCTGTCATGGCTCTATAAATGTATATAGGACTATAAAGAGTACTTGACATGGCCCTATACATGTATAAAGGAGTATAACGAGGGCCTGTCATGGCTCTATAGATGTATAAAGAGAACCTGTCATGGCTCTATACATGTATATAGAGGACCTGTCGAGACTCTTTACAAGTAAAGGAATATAAAGAGGACCTGCCATGGCTCTATACATGTATAAAGGAGTATAACGAGGGCCTGTCATGGCTCTATAGATGTATAAAGAGGGCCTGTCATGGCTCTATACATGCATATAGGCGTATAAAAGGACCTGCCATGGCTCTATACAAGTATCCAGAAGTATAAAGGGATCTGTGAATTGCCGGCGGCCACAATGTCTTTTGCGCAAACTAATCAATGTACGCTAATTGTGGGGTTTTTTTGGTACCAAAAATATGTAGAAGAATACATATTGGCCTAAACTGAAGAAAATTGTTTATTTTTCAAAATTTTGGGGATATTTATTATAGCAAAAAGTTAAAAATATATATATATTTATAGCACAAAAAATAAAAACCGCAGAGGTGATCAAATATCACCAAAAGAGAGCTCTATTTGTAAGAAAAAAAGGACATCAATTTTATTTGGGTAGCGGAGCTGGCGGAACGGGCTGGCGGGCATCAGTATGCTGCCCCCCCTAAAAGTGCTGCCTGGTACCCATGGTACCACCCGGTCCCATCATAGGGCCGGCCCTGTGCTGACACAGATAAAGCTTTCCTTTGCTGAACATCACCACATACTTGTCCGGTAAAGTTGTGTGCACCGAACCACCACACTTTTTGTTTACATGAAAGACATTTTTTTTTTCTAACAGATTGTACAACTGTCTGACCCCGGAAAATCACTTTACCTTCACTTAGGAGAAATTTGAAAAATAGGTTCATTCCCAAACTAGTCCATAGAGATCAGGTGGGCTTTGTCCCTGGCAGGCATGCAGGGGATAACACCCGCCGTACAATAGATCTGATAGATCTTTTGGACAGATCTTCCCGTTCGGCATTAATTTTAAGTTTGGATGCACAAAAGGCTTTTGACAGGCTGAGTTGGCCTTATATGTTTGCTGCTTTGAAAACATTTGGTTTTAATGGCCCTTTTTTAAAGGCTCTAGAGGCCCTTTATTCGTTAGTCACAGCCCAGGTTCAGATGTCGTCCTTCATGTCGCCTGGTTTCCCCATGACAAACGGAACTCGGCAGGGGTGTCCCTTATCACCATTACTTTTTATTTTATGTCTAGAACCCCTGGCCAAGTCCATCCGCACTCATCCGGATATCCGTGGGGTTGTAATGCGACATGGAGAATATAAATTGTCACTTTTTGCAGATGACATTCTGCTCACTATTACTAATCCATTGATATCTCTCCCTTCTCTGCACAAATGATTGGCCTCTTTTGGTGCTATTTCCGGTTACAAGGTCAACACTTCCAAAACTGAAGCCCTCCCCATACATGTCTCGCCATCATTGCTATCCCAGCTTAAAGACTCATATACTTATAAATGGTGCAATGCCTCCCTCAAATATTTAGGTGTCCTACTCAACCCTGCTTACTCTTCCCATTATTCTGCTAACTTCCCCCCTCTGGTTTTAGACATTAACAGATCCCTGATGGCCTAGATAAAGTATCCCCTGTCCCTGTTGGGTAGGATTAATGTCCTAAAAATGTCAATTTTGCCCAGACTTCTATACCACTTTGAAACACTACCAGTCGCTGTGCCTTCTGCTCAACTAAAAGCTATTCAGAAGAGTTTTCTAAAGTTCATCTGGGGCGATAGGGCCCACTGCATAGCGAGTTCAGTGGTGTTTACCCCTGGGTCCAGGGGGGGATTGGGTGCCTCGAACATTATTAAATATTACTACGTCTCACATTTGAGGGCTATTGCTTCGTGGTCCTTGCACGCACCAAATCAATGGACCACCATTGAAAAGGGGGTGTTGTTTCCGGTCCACCCATGCTCTTTGGTTTGGGGCGCCCTCTTATCCCTGGATCCTATCTTCAAACGCCAATGCACTGCTCCAATGACTTTCACCTTAACCATTTGGCATAATTGCCTCAAGGCTTATCATCTTGCCTCACCTTGCCCTCCCCTTGTAAATCTGCTGTTTAACCCAAGCATACCGGACAGTATGTCCCTGGGCAGGGTTTTCCCATGGCTCAATTCCCCTCTTTTTCAGCTCCGAAATTTGGTTCATAATATCACGTAGAGATTGCATACTTTTGATACTCTACGTGAGAAATTCGATATATCCCCCCAACTTTTCCACTTTTATTTACAGGTTAGGCATTTCTTCCATTCCAAGTCTCCAACCCCGATTCTTGATAAACTGACCGCTTTCAAGTACTTATGCACACAAGGCCCTCACGAACTTCATTTAATATCCTCCATTCACCGTATCCTCCATGAGTCGACCCCTCTTACCGAGGCCACACACCATTACATGAGGAGATGTCCCATTTAATAGGCAGACCTATTACGGTTCAGATATGGGATAGGATTTGGTCCTCTAACTTCAAGTCCTCCAAATGTGTAACCCAATATGATTCCTCAGTCTCGTCGCACTGCTGGCGTTGTGGGACTGACACAGGTTCCTTTTTTCATGTTTTCTGCCAATGCTCTATGATCCAACCCTTTTGGCATGATTTGAGGCTACTGATACAGGAGGTGGTGGACGTGTCCCTTCCGCTTGATCCTTTTTATTATTTGTTGGGTCTCCCTTTTTCTGGCATACCCAAGAAGGCTTATTTTATTATGCTGGTTATCTAGTGCTCCTCCTCCGTGGTCCAGATTTCTCCATTTAGTGGCTGAGATTCAGAGGATGGAATATTTAACGGCCTCTGTACATGACACTATTCCCCAATTTGATAAAGTTTGGGAGCCTTGGGATTGATCGGGATATGGGACTCCTATGCCACTTACCACATCTTGAACTGTATTAGCACTGTATTTTTCTTGTTGGTTTTACATTTATATTACTTACCTACGAGTTGTTTACCTTATATAATTTTGTTGCGCCGTACTGGGCACCCCAGTGCTCTGTACTTATGGACATTGTTTATCTGTAACTCCTATTTCTTAATTTTTTTATCGGATATTTTGATGCTTTTGATATTTGTGTACATTATGTGATAATATTATATTTGTTCTTTAAAATCTTATTTAAAACCCAATAAAAATAAAAATTTGAAAAAATAATTACTGCCCTCGATCTGAGCTTTGCGGTGATACCTCACATGCATGGTGCAATTTCTGTTTACATGTGACGCCAGACCGACACTTGTGCGAGAGCAGGGGGGGACAGGAGTGTTTTTTTTTTTATTATTATTTATTTTACTTTTGTATTTTATTTTTAAACTGTTCCTTTCACCCTGGCATGCAGGGATGGGTTGATGGTTGTGCCATCCATCTTGACAGAGAAGTCAGGGGAAGGGGCTTGTGGGGAAGGAAATATTATGAGCTCAGTTTTGGACAGGTTAAGTTTGAGGAAGTGGTGTGATATCCAGACTGATATGTCTGTTGGTAAATTAGTGTGTACAGCAGCCGTTCCATCAGAAGACGTCTGTCGAAGAGGCATTACCATAAAAGGTCTGCTGATCAGCATCCAATCAGCTCTCTCAGCCACTTGCTGACAAGGGTGTTCTGGTGGGAGGACTGTCCCCCTGTCAGAACACAATAGCTCAGCAGGGGAGATTGTTGTGCTAACATTGGATTCTTAATACAGCGGCTCCTCCCTGAGCAGGTTTATTTTTTTTGTTGAGCCCGCTGGGTTGAACAAAAAAACACTACTGTGTACCAGGCTTTAGTATCAGTTCTACTAGTGATAGAACCTAATATATTCAGAATTAGCATATCCAGAGCATTGATTATATTATTATTACTACTATAGAATTGTGCTTTGTTCAACTAGGACAATGTCAGAGGGCATTGTAAAATGTTATTTTTATTTTTGTGTTACTATACAGTATGTATTTTTTAACTGTGGAGTTAGCTTGGAATCCAGCTTTATTCTTAATGAGAATTATTTCAACAAGTACAAAAATATACATAAAGCTATAGATTAAACTTATTTTCTTTTTTGGTTTGACAGGAATTGTGGAAAATTACTGCCACACCCCTTGCGTGACCTGTTTATAGAAGACCTACTGTACAACGGCACAGAACAGAGCCACTCATGATCTGAGAATTATACAGAAATATATTGTTTGCTACTGAAAACATTCAGTTGTGTGCATAAACTTTTCTTGGAGAATGCAGTGTTTGTGTAAAGTAGGCTTAAAAGACTGGTAAATAATAATTTTTATTCATTGCTGATCATGCCTAGTTTTATTTCAATCGGAGTGTAAATAGTGAATAAACATATGCAGATAAGGCAGAAAAATAAATATCTGCTAAGATTTGGCACAAACAAAAAGGCAATCACATCAATTTTAGAAGAGTTCCCTCTCTAGATTTTCAAAACTGGAAATAAAAGAATGCCAGTATCTGGTGTAGAAAATTATAGTTAAGCACTTGTTAATAAACTGGTAAATGTATTCACAAAAAGGATTACACTAGAATATATTTGTCTTGTTAAAATATACTGATACTAAGTAAGAGAAGCAATCCATAACATATTTAAAGCTGAATTCCAGAAATAAAGCCACTTTGCAAAAAGATTTCAAAGTGGTGCATTACATCTCTTGAACTTATCTCTATTTAAATCATGCAGGTTTATGGCTCTACTGGAGCATACAGTGACACAGTTGTTTGAGAGAGGCACACAGAGCAGCTGTGCCTGCCCTTCCCCTCTGCTGCCCATTGAGAGAAGCCTTTGTATTTTGTGAATAAGTTCAAATACTACAAAGGCTTCTGTGATTGGGCAGGAGGGAGGGGAGGTGCAGGCATAGCAACTGCACTAACTCTAATGTTAAAGATGCTTAGATCTGAAGAATCAGCATTGGGCTTATAGTAATGCAGTTTAGTCATCTTCCACGAATGCTATACAACTGTCAGATGTAAATAAATAAAGATTAGCCCAGAAGATGTCAAGAAGCTCTTTGGACTTAACTCATTGTGTGCCTTCACTTTTTATAAATAAGCAAAACTCCTGGAATTCAGCTTTAAAACAAACTTGTAAGGGTTGGAATTCAAACGTTGTTACTTCTCTGATGGTATTTAAAGTTTCACTGCTGTCATCCTAATTTTAGCCTACTATCTTGTAAGTAATGGACCTGAAACAAGTCTGACAATTCTGAAGTCGTGTACTAGTCCTTCAGTGGTTTTTAGATACTCAAACAAAAAACATAGTTGGTGGTCCCAAAGACTACACAATTATAAACAGGTCTCAAATATGCAAATTAGTGAAATTGTGATCCATTTAAAAATATAACAATATATTTCAGAATTTTATGAAAAGTTCTGTTTTCTGGATCATGACATGCTAATTTAATGTTGTCATAAGCTAAAACAAAGCTATTCAAGCATAGAACGTGTAGTTTTCCATTACTATGTTCTTTTCTAATTTTACTAAATTATTTCTAATTACAAAATGTTTTATCACAAGGACCTGCTACATTTGCTGCATACAAGTTATGGCATTTTTGTTATGTAAATCCCCCAAGATTTTTACAGGGGGGTGTTGCTTCCTAAAATAACATTTTTATTCATTGAGGGGAGAAGACAAAGAGCTATTTTCACTAAAGATAAAATTACTCCGTGGCAAAAAGTACAAACTCGTAAAGAAAAATATTTAGATGAAAAAATACTGTAGCTTGATCAAATAACATAACACAACTGAAATAACATATGAAACTTCAAATTATTTACTAATGTGTGAATCCAAACTACAAAAATATATACTAGAAAGTTAGTTAATGGGGAAAGAATAATAATAATAAAAAAAATCTTAACCATAAAAATAAACTTAAGTACTGAGCAGGTAGATGAGAGTTTTGTGTCCGCTCCGCTATGTAGAGCGGACACAGACCACTTCCCTCTATGGGGCAATCGAATGGAAACGGACCTCTTGTCCATTTCCATCCAATCCAAACTGATCCACTGGATGAATGGGGAAAAGGACCACCATTAGTCTGTTTTTGGCAGGCAGGATCGGATCGGATGGTGGCAGGTGCCAGCGGACATGTGTCTGTTGTCATCCGCCGCTCCATAGAAGAGACTGGAGGGTCCGATCAAGTCCGCCTGAAAAACTGACAGGCGGACCCTTTTGTGAAAGGGCCTAAAGGAAAAATCTTCTAAAAGAAGCAGGATAAAATCTTTAACCTATAACTTTTAGGTAAACACTGATGCAAAAACAAATGTGTTTATTCAATTGTGCCCCGAAGTGTGGTCTGCATTCCTTAGTAAATTATGTTATATATGTTTAAGCCATCCTACCTCAAACTGTATGATTGGTGGCTGCATCTGTCATAGTGCAAGCAGTTACTGCTTATAGGACAAGAACAGTGCAAAATTAACCAAGAAATGCCCTGTTTTTTTTCTTCTATTCACTAAATTAAAGTTACCATAACCACTGTTGTTTGAACTACAATAATACAATTCATATAATTTAAATAAATACTTTATTTTTATTGTATTTCTCAAACATTTTACTGTTAAATTTGAATGTTACATTTTATTAAAGGTTGTGATGATACTCCTGTGTTGGATTTATATTGATATAAAGATGGACTTTATAATTATATCAACAAACAAGAACACTTGTTCATAGAGCAATTCACTAATTGGACAAAAGGGCATATTGCTACTTGTAAGTATGTCAGTGTCTGGACTAATGTAAACATGACGTTTCAAAACCATCAATGGTCCCCACTATTCTGAATAATTATTTGCATGCTGCAAACATTCAATAGTTTTTTGGGTTTTGCTTCATTAGCATTGGGGAGCTTGAATGCACAATGCAGAACTGATTTTGTCATTGTTTCAGCCAACTATACAACACTAATGCCTTATTTCTTAAGATGAGAATCCAAATCCTCATGTTCTTTATAAAAAATAAAAATGGCAATTGATTATAATACACAGTTTACATACAGTAGCAACAAAATAGTATTCAATTAGTACCTAAATGTACTTTTAGAGGTGACGTGTTCCTGCAGCCTTGAAAAATTGTCAAAATCATGGGTTGCCTTTACTGTAAAGCAGGAATAGTTTCAATCAACATAGCATTTAAAAAGTTGTTTTTTGAGACAGGCAGCTCACTTAAGAACATGTCGTCTGTCCTCAAACAATCCCCTCTAGTGGAATAAAATGGCTCAGAGCATCAACAAAGAGTTGGTATGCTGCTTGGAACCGCTGAATTATTTCTAGTGAAGGTAACCCAACATGTTTTTGCAGGGATAAGCAAAATGTCACAATGAAAGTGCAAGTATACTGCACTTTTTGTAGCATTTATACATACTTTACGGATTCTTCATATTCATAAAACTAAAAGTCTACTTTCTTGCAAACCTTTCTAAAAAAATAAATACACGGCTCAGCTTTTACAATCATCTTTTAGCTTTACAGGACTAAAATATATTAGTATTGTATATACCTACAAAACAAAATCTTGTAAATTACAATGTGATGTATGTATGTGTCTCTCCTCCTAGTGATAATACCAGCACTGCAGTTTAATTACCAGGCCATACTTATAGCAATTAATAATACGTTTAGTTAAAGCTCATTCCTCTGTTCTCATACATTTCTGTAGATACAGTAAATTGTATTGCTTCCAGGTAAGATACAATTAAAGTAGGCATCAAATCAAACTTTTATTAATGCACAACTGCATGTGCAAGGTAAGGCCAGCCATACACGTGTCAAATTCTGAATGGTTTTTCATTATAAAATTGCACCTTTTGAATAATCCTTCAATCTTCTACCATTAGTAAGGCTACTTTCACACCGAGGCATTGGGGGCGTCGGTGGTAAAGCGCCCATATTTTAGCAGCACTTTACTGTCTTTTTTGCGGCACTTTTCGGACGCTAGTGGGGCGCTTTGGGCTTTCACATTGGAGTGATAGGAGAGGCTCTTTCAAGGTGCTTTGCAGGTGCTATTTCTCTTTCGTTCATGGACGGACACAGCCTTAATCTTGACAAAGTGGGTATTAACCTTCCTTTAGGAGTGACTAGGCAGAAACGTATAGTAAATGTTTAAACACCTCATACACCCCTACAGCCCCGCCCAGGAGGCGGGCCCTCTGGGTATAACCCCTCTCTCTGCACCCCACAGATCAGTTTTTTTCTGCCTAGTTAAGGAGAAGACATGGCTCCTTTCGGGCCTATAGGCCTGGAGGCTTTACCTCAAATTCAGTGTTGGATTATTTTTTTCCCTCTTTTTTCCTGTGATCAACTGCCGACTGAGCAACAGGCTGGATCCCAGATCCTTGTAGTCCCCCCCAGTTTCGGCCATCGAGTGTGTGCCGACCATAGTTACGCACTGGGTCGTCCACGACATGCCCGTCGCTCTACGGGTGGCCGGTGAGCTAAATGCTCCAGGGCATGCTTATGACCAGTCTATAGGGCCGAGTCGCAGCAGCCGGGATGACAGTCACCTCCGTTACCATGCAGGAGATGGTCTGTCTAGGATGCTTCCAGCACAACCCCCAGGAAGGGTAAGTAGTAATCCCCTGCTTCGGCAGGAAGACAGAGCTGGGCATCCCTGGAAAGGTGAGTAAAGGGCCTTACCCCCCTTCTCCCCTCCCTCCCTTCCCTCCTCCTTAGACTCTTTGAGCTAACTGCTGGGCAGGGGTTCCTCTGGGGAGCTTCACTTGGGGAACCATAAGTCACTAAATCAGTGTATAATGCTGCATTAGGCCCCGTACTCATGACCAAACATGTCTGCTGAAACTGGTCCGCAGACCAGTTTCAGCAGACATGTTTGGCCGTGTGTTGGCCCGAGCGGACCATTTTGGGAAGGATCGGACAGGTTTCCAGCGGACAACTGTTTCCCGGACTTGTTTTAAAACAGTCCGCTGGAAACCTGTCCGCCCGGACATGTACGGTCGTCTGTACAGACCTACCGTACATGTCCTGCCGCCCGCATCCCTCGCATGCGTCGAATGACTTCGACGCATGCGTGGAAGCATTTTTAAGGCGGCCCGCCCACGTCGCCGCGTCATTGTCGCGGCGACACCGCGTCATCGACGCGGCGACACCGCGGACACGCCCCGCGTAATGTTTACGCGCGGGCTTCTGTTCGATGGTGTGTATAGCCATCGAACAGAAGTCCCCGGGCAGTCCCCGGCCAGACATGTCCGATGGAAACGGTCTGCAGACCGTTTTCATCGGACATGTCCTGCCGTGAGTACAAGGCCTAAGAGATTCTGCTTACCTGTGTGTCCTGCTCCATGCTTTCGCAGGCATGTTTGCTGTGTCCATGCTATATTTCTTTACTTGCACTGGCGGCCATGTTCTTGTAGCCGCATCTGTATTGGCCTCTAGCGACGCTCGGCGGCCATTTTCCTGGTGATTCCTGCTGATGTGTATGACTGCATTACTCTGCTGCACTGTGGTTTTCTGCTAAAATGGCAACTCGACGGCCTCCGCATTTTTTCTCCAGGCTCCCAGATACAGCGGCGCCCTGAACGATCTTTCCTGTAGCTGCCCTTGGTAGGCCTCTAGCAGCCATTTTCCTGTAGATCCATCTAGGCTGGCGGCCATGCTTTTGTGGCCCACGCCCTGTTGGCCTCTAGTGTCAGATCGGTGGCCATTTTATCATGGATCAGACCATTTAAAAACGGCAGATGAACAGATGCATGCTGCTGACTGAGCAGTCTGAAAGATTGACAAAAATAGCAGCCCCACAAACAGCCTTCGATCCCAGCTTTGGAGAGCACAGATCGACAGACATACTCTGCAGGAAGCAGCTCTGCTAGCTAAACCATCTACTACGGTTCCTGGATGGTGCGTCCTCTGGGGGGAACCCCGTTGTCTCTGCTGCAGCCAGGAGTGGTGGGTCACTTGTTTGTGAGTCCCTGTGTCAGGTGTGTGGACAGCATGTGCGATCTGATGCTGATCAAAAAAGGCCCACACCAAAGAATTTTTGCAGTACCGTTGAGACACAGCAGCGCCCTGCACAGGCGTAGCTCTGCGATGTAATGCAGTTGGTGTGCTGCCCTTAAGCTGTCCCCTGGAGAGCATCCTGCCCCTTTGGAGATGTGCCTGTGCCTCTTCCTCCTCCTCCTCCTCTTCCTCCTCCTCTCTCCTATCAGGCACCCACGTAGAGTCAGTGACCTCATCATCCCCTCCCTCCTCATCACTGTTGAAAACCTGGCAGAATGCTGCAGCTGGGGGAACATGACTGCCAGATTACTGTCCCTCTCGGGCACCCGCTCTCTCTGGACTCACATCAATGCCTTCCTATATCTGTGTTCCGTCATCGGAGCCTTCAAAATGCTGCGCATCTTCATGTAGCATGTACCCAACACTGTGTTGAAACAGTTTGGGGGACTCCTCAGGAGGACATGGTGGGACTAGGGAAGGATTGTGTGATGCCATTGCGCAGAGGGAAGAGGATGCCTTGGCAGCTGCTTTGCCAGATAAACTAAGCTCAGCCTGGGTGAGAGAGGATGAGGACGACTTGGTAATCCACTCTACTAATTTTTCTGCATGTTGAGGCTCAACACGGCCAGCTCCCGAAAAGAAGGACGAGCGTGTCAGATGGCCACGTCCTGAAGAGGATGCACCGTGTCCACCACCAGCGTTGTCTCTAGATGCAGAGCCTGCTTGCCCTTGTGACTTTCTGCCTTTTTTTGTTGTCCTTCCAGACATTTTAATAGGCTGCACAGGACAAAATCAGGAATAAACAGCACCTGTCCAGTAAGAGCGACTGCGTTTATGGGCAAAAACACAGCAAACGTGCACTAACAGCAACATTGTTTATGGGCAAAAACACAGCAAACGTGCAGTAAGATCGACTGCGTTTATGGGCAAAAACACAGCAAACGTGCAGTATAAGAGACTGCGTTTATGACTAAAAACACAGCAAACGTGCACTAACAGCGACTGCGTTTATGGGCAAAAACACAGCAAACGTGCAGTAAGAGCGACTGCATTTATGGGCAAAAACACAGCAAACGTGCAGTAAGAGCGACTGCATTTATGGCCAAAAACACAGCAAACGTGCATTAACAGCAATTGCGTTTATGGGCAAAAACACAGCAAACGTGCAGTAAGAGCGACTGCGTTTATGCGCAAAAACACAGCAAACGTGCACTAACAGCGACTGCGTTTATGGGCAAAAACACAGCAAATGTGCAGTAAGAGCGACTGCGTTTATGGGCAAAAACACAGCAAACGTGCACTAACAGCGACTACGTTTATGGGCAAAAACACAGCAAACGTGCAGTAAGAGCAATGGAAATCACACACAAAAAAATATATGGCAAAAATGTCTATATCCGTGAACTGAATATGTGGACATAAATAAAGTTCATAAGCAGAGGAAATCTTTTCAGGATCCTTAGGAAGTACTTCCACCACACCACAGTGTCTGCGTGACTCCACCACCCTTCAGAAATGCGAACTCACCGCAATAAATGGCCTGACACTCTCGTGTTTAGGCAAAAAGGCTTTAAACTGGAACACTCAGCATAGTAGATGGAAATCCGTATTAGAGTGAATAAACTCCAAGATGGTAGCCACATGAATAATGAAGAAAAAAGAGCACAATAGTGTAATACTGCAGAGCAACTTTAATAAAACACTAAAAAATCTTCCAAAAGATGCACTCACAAAACACTCTCTTGTATCAAGCAGTGAATAAATCCAAAGAATCACAGTGTTGCACAAAACAAAACAAACTCCTCCAGGTGAACTAGTGGTCACGGCGGACCAACGAACAGCCCAAGTGTACTCACAGCCCTGTGATGGTGTACTGGAGCAGCTGCTATGGTAAATGCTGGTGTCAAATCGAAGCGTCCCACTTCCAGCTAGTTCAGGTTAGATTGCGGCAATGACCTAGTGACCACGCCCCGACATGTTTCGTCACAAGGACTTAGTCATGGGGTTGGTCACTAGGTGCCAGGTACTGCCTAAATACTTGCCCAGGAATTCCGATCGCTTCCATGCTGGAGCGCGCCATTGTTGTTTACCACCGCCAGCTGGGAAGACGCACGCCTCCTTCAGACGTGCTAACGTGAGCGTGATCGCCGCCCTCCAATCAGAGCCGCGCCAGCCCACGTATAAAATAATGATCTTTAAAACTTAAAAAATAATAATATATATATTATACTTTAAAATACATATACAATTAAAACATTTAAAAAAAGTTGAAAACATATTAATATGCGACTCCATGAACGAATTCATTGAAAAATAGTCGCCATGAATATTGGAAAAAGCCTAGCTAAGGAATTGGCTATGTTAATGACATGTAAAATTATGCAAATTAAACAGTCCTGCAAAGTGGGTGATCCTCGGCATTCTTGTATATATAGGTCTAGGAGTGATATGGTCATGTTAATGATCCTGATGGGTAGCCCAGCTGCCCGGCCCCCCTGTGTAAACATATATCAAGATCAATCTCATAATCCATCTGACTAGACTGAGGATATACATGTCATAAACTACGCATTGCTGATAAAACAATTCACGTCCAATTCTATGTTGAGGCCCCTGGGAAATTGACTTTTTAAAAGGAAGATCCATTGTGTTTCTCGCTGCGACAAATCTCTCACCCTGTTCGACCCTCTCCACGAAGGGTGAACACCGTCGATGCCACAGAATTGGGCTAATGAGGGATCTTTGCTACTTGTAAGGTTGATAAGGTTGTACGCAAGATTCTAGATCCTCCGGACCAGCAGGCCCTTAAAATAGATTTTACGGGTTTTTACTCGTGCAGGAAATGCATCTGTTGTAGAACTGTGCAGATAAGCAACAGAGGCAAACAACAGGTTACAGCCAGTGATGGGAAAATGTTCTCCATAAAAGAATTTATCACCTGTAACTCTTCTTATGTAGTTTACTTGATTTGGTGCCCTTGTGGGTTACTTTATGTAGGGAGGACTAAGAGACTGTTGCGGATACGAGTGGCTGAACATCTGGCTAATATAAAGAAGGGCTTTGATTATCACAGTGTGTCAGTCCACTTTAAAGAGAAACACAACAAAGATCCCTCATTAGCCCAATTCTGTGGCATCGACTGTGTTCACCCTTCGTGGAGAGGGTCGAACAGGGTGAGAGATTTGTCGCAGCGAGAAACACAATGGATCTTCCTTTTAAAAAGTCAATTTCCCAGGGGCCTCAACATAGAATTGGATGTGAATTGTTTTATCAGCAATGCGTAGTTTATGACATGTATATCCTCAGTCTAGTCAGATGGATTATGAGATTGATCTTGATATATGTTTACACAGGAGGGCCGGGCAGCTGGGCTACCCATCAGGATCATTAACACGACCATATCACTCCTAGACCTATATATACAAGAATGCCGAGGATCACCCACTTTGCAGGACTGTTTAATTTGCATAATTTTACATGTCATTAACATAGCCAATTCCTTAGCTAGGCTTTTTCCAATATTCATTCATTTTTCAATGAATTCGTTCATGGAGTCGCATATTAATATGTTTGCAACTTTTTTCAATTTTTTTATTTTATATGTATTGTAAAGTATAATATATATATATTATTATTTTTTAAGTTTTAAAGATCATTATTTTATCTAACCATACAGCATGCTCTCGTGAAATAGCAGTGAGCATTTTGTACCTTGTGTCTTTGATTTATTACTGTTATAGATTGTATGTTTATGCCAAGAGGTGACTCGTGGTCATGGGGACACCCGATAAGCTGCTAGATAGAGCTTTGTGTGATGTTTCCCTCTAACAAGCAATACATTCTATTGGTACATGTGCTGTTCACCAGTGTAACCACTGGGGACTTGCGCCGTGTATCGAATACAGGCAGTGGTTACAGGTGTAGTTCACCAACGTCACCACTGGGGACATTCGCCGCGCGGACACGCAGGAGGAGCGCCAGCCGGCTGAGTCGATACGTGGGCTGACGCGGCTCTGATTGGAGGGCGGCGATCACGCTCACGTTAGCACGTCTGAAGGAGGCGTGCGTCGTCCCAGCTGGCGGTGGTAAACAACAATGGCGCGCTCCAGCATGGAAGCGATCGGAATTCCTGGGCAAGTATTTAAGGCAGTACCTGGCACCTAGTGATCAACCCCATGACTAAGTCCTTGTGACGAAACATGTCGGGGCGTGGTCACTAGGTCATTGCCGCAATCTAACCTGAACTAGCTGGACGTGGGACGGTTCGATTTGACACCAGCATTTACCATAGCAGCTGCTCCAGTACACCATCACAGGGCTGTGAGTACACGTGGGCTGTTCGTTGGTCCGCCGTGACCACTAGTTCAACTGGAGGAGTTCGTTTTGTTTTGTGAAACACTGTGATTCTTTGGATTTATTCACTGCTTGATACAAGAGAGTGTTTTGTGAGTGCATCTTTTGGAAGATTTTTTAGTGTTTTATTAAAGTTGCTCTGCAGTATTACACTATTGTGCTCTTTTCTCTTCATTATTCATGTGGCTACCATCTTGGAGTTTATTCACTCTAATACGGATTTCCATCTACTATGCTGAGTGTTCCAGTTTAAAGCCTTTTTGCCTAAACACGAGAGTGTCAGGCCATTTATTGCGGTGAGTGCGCATTTCTGAAGGGTGGTGGAGTCACGCAGACACTGTGGTGTGGTGGAAGTACTTCCTCAGGATCCTGAAAAGATTTCCTCTGCTTATGAATTTTATTTATGTCCACATATTCAGTTCACAGATATAGACATTTTTGCCATATATTTTTATGTGTGTGATTTCCATTGCACCTATATATTGGTTCACATATAGGGTGTATTATTCACTTATTTCACTCTGTGATTCTATTCAATTATATGTTGATTTTATTTTATTTATTTGTTTAGATGTTAGCGCTGCTTTATATCACAAATGACACTTGATTCATACTAGGTGGCATTTATATGCATATTCCATTTTTCACTTTATCTATTTAATAGCGGCAGCTTTAGCACACTTGATTAATATATTTATTTATATTTATTCACTTTATATATATTCACTTATCTCCAGTCGAGCGCAGTGGGGGTGGTTCAGTTAGACGGCCTTTTTTATTTCCACCTTTTGCTCAAACGTGCAGTAAGAGCGACTGCGTTTATGTCCAAAAACACAGCAAACGTGCACTAACAGTGACTGCGTTTATGGGCAAAAACACAGCAAACGTGCAGTAAGAGCGACTGCGTTTATGGGCAAAAACACAGCAAACGTGCACTAACAGTGACTGCGTTTATGGTCAAAAACACAGCAAATGTGCAGTAAGAGCGACTGCATTTATGGCCAAAAACACAGCAAACGTGCAGTAAGAGCGACTGCGTTTATGGGCAAAAACACAGCAAACGTGCAGTAAGAGCGACTGCGCTTATGGCCAAAAACACAGCAAATGTGCACTAACAGCGACTGCGTTTATGGGCAAAAACGCAGCAAACGTGCAGTAAGAGCGACTGCGTTTATGGCCAAAAACACAGCAAACATGCACTAACAGCGACTGCGTTTATGGGCAAAAACACAGCAAACGTGCAGTAAGAGCGACTGTGTTTATGGCCAAAAACACAGCAAACATGCACTAACAGTGACTGCGTTTTTGGGCAAAAACACAGCAAACGTGCAGTAAGAGCGACTGCGTTTATGGGCAAAAACACAGCACGCGTGCAGTAAGAGCGACTGCGTTTATGTGCAATTAAATAGCCCACGTGCATTAACAGCGACTGCGTTTATGTGCAAATAAATAGCACACGTGCAGTAACAGCAACTGCGTCTATGTGCAATTAAATAGCACACGTTTTCAGCAAACAAGTGGAGCTGTGGCTGGTTTGTCACAATCCTCCATGAGCAGATGTGTGCACCAGGTTGTCCCCACAATCCTCAGACGCATGTCCCACCACATCATCAGACCCACCCAGGAGCATCAGCGGCAGAAGGCAATGGCAGATTTCTACAGAATTGCCAGATTCCCACGCACCATCGGGGCCATTGATTGCACACATGTGGCACTACAGCCCCCCGTGAGACAGAGCACATATACCGCAATCGGAAGCATTGGCATTCCATCAACGTACAGGTGATAGCCGATGCCCAATACCTCATATGGCACGTCCGTGCCAAACACCCAGGGTCCAGTCACGACAGCTACATATACCGTCAAAGCACCATCCCGATGGAATTTGAACAGAACGTGTATGGGGACAGCTGGCTGGTTGGTGAGTGACATGGGTGTCAGGCATGACTGTCCCCCCCCATGATGCAGACATCACGAGGGGCACATGCACAACTAACATCCTCCTGTCTTTTCCTTTCCAGGTGACTATGCATATGCACTTGGACCCCATCTCATCACTCCATTCAGGAATCCTGAAACCCCAGGAGAGAGAAGATACAATGAAGCACACACATGTACCCGTGGAGTGGTGGAATGCACCTATGGCCTCCTGAAGTCCCGTTTCCGATGCCTGGATAAGTCTGGGGGTACCCTGTTGTATTCCCCAAACTTTGTGTGCCAAATCATCGGGGCATGTTGCATTCTACACAACTTCGCCATGAGAAGGGGCCTGCAGATTGACCTAAGTGAGGACCTGGCCCCTGAACCAGACAGTCCCCACCAAACCAATGGTAACCCGTCTTCTGAGGGAAGAGCAGTCAGGAGATGCCCCACAGTAGGCATCTTTTCACGTTAAACACACACATTCATCATGGCACAATGAGAATGCACGCATGCACACCACTGTGGTCCCTAGCACACACACACCCCACATCCCCATTGAATTGGATTAGACCAAAGTACACTGCACGGTACTTGGGAGCAGCAACGCCACGTCAAGGTTCCAATTATGTTGCTGTATATTAATTCTACATAAAAAAAAAAGACTCATAACGAGTATAATAATTAAATTATAAGACTCATAACATGAGTATAATATTAACCAAAAAAGACTCATAACGAGTATAATAATTAAATAACAAGACTCATAACGAGTATAATAATTAAATAATAAGACCCATAACGAGTATAATAAACAAATAATATAACTGGCACTCATCTGCCCTGGCGAGGGCTACGCCTAGTGCCAAGGCTCCTGACCCTCTGTTGCCTAGGGGCAGCCGTTCATTGGGAGGAGGATCATCCCCGGTCTCTCCCTGGCTGGCTGGCTTCCCTCCAAAGCCAGGGCTATGCGTGTGAGGACCGCATTTGTCTGATTCCCCACCGCCTCAATGACTGCTGTATTGGCCTGTATGGCCACTGCCAGGCTCCTCACCTCTGCCACAAGGCCTGCATTTGTGGCATCCAGGTCCCTCAGGCAGGTCACTAATGCAGTGCTTTTTACACTGACCTCCTGCACACTTTCTGTGATGGCGGAAGTGTAAGCAGCCTGCTGGTTGAGGGCCTGCTGGACTGCCAGTGTGCTGGCAGCCTGGGTCTGCTCCAAGGAGGCCAGGCTGGCTGCCACCCGGCGCATGTCAGACGCAACCGAACCAACATGGTGGGTCTGCCTGGCCTTGTACCTCGACAAAGTGGCTTCTAAGGCCGCTGGATCACCCCTCGTCTTCCTAGTAGCCTTCCTGGGTGGAGGAGAGGCTTGGGGCCGTCTATATGGGGATGCCCTTGAGGGTACTTCCCTTATGGAGGAGGAGGGGCTTCCCAAAATGTTGGAGGCCCTTGGGGGGCTTCCCAAAATGTTGGAGGCCCTTGGGGGGCTTCCCAAAATGTTGGAGGCCCTTGGGGGCTTCCCCTGATGTTGGAGGCCCTTGGGGGCTATCCCCTATGGAGGTGGAGGTATGGGAGTGTCCTGGGATGGTGGTCTCGTCCCCAAGGTAGATTCCATCCTCCAGAGGACCGTGCTCCTCCTCTACTTCCTCTAAAGGAGATATGTGGACACTGTCCTCATGGGATGGGGTTGGTTGCCCAGCAGCCGAGGATGGGCCCACTTCATCCTGCACATCTGTGGATGACACAAAACATTCACATGTTGGAGGACCCAAACACTTGTCACATATTCCCTTCCCCCCCACACATGCTACACACCAGATAAAAGATAAAACACACTTACCTGTCCTCAAGGGCTGATCAACTGACTGATCAACTGATCTGATCCTTCCGGAACTTGCTGGTCATGCCACTTTCCAAACCATGGAGGTACTTGTTGTGCCTTGCCATGGCATCAATAATTATCGCCTTCTCCTCTTTAGTAAAAAATTTCAGCCTCCTTTCCTTAGGCTTAGGCACTGCTTCAGACATGTTTCTCAAATAAGAAGACAAAATTAGCCACACCAAACCAACCAAAGCTGCTGGTGTACTTTTGCGCTCAACAGGCACATGTCTGGGCGTATTCATACCCTGGACGTAAACGGTGGGCCGGCTTATCTTGGGGGATACGACAGGCGTAGTTGTGCACATGCGCAGAGGGACGCAGGACATGCTATCACGTGACGGCGCATGCGTCGTTCGTTCGGCCCTTCATTTGCATGGGGTCACGCTTCATGTAAATGGTACACGCCCACTTCCTTCCCACTTTAAATTACGTCGGCTTACGCCGTCTAATTTAAGTTACGCCGGCGCAATGCAGCGCGTATTCGCTTTCAGAATATGCTGCTTGCCTCTCGAAGTTTCGTCGGCGTAGTGCATCTTCGATGCGCTACGCCAGCATAAAGATGCGCCGAGGTACGTGAATCTGGCCCTGTGTCTCTATCTATCTCTCTCTCTCTCTAACTGTTCTTTTTTTTAACAAAGCCGGGAACACACTACACGCGGCCGCCTTACAGGTGGCCTTATATAGTGTGGGGCGTGTACTAAACCCCCTGAGCCATAATTGGCCAAAGTCACCCTGGCCTTGGTCAATTATGGCTCTCCGTTTTTTGCGCGCTGTGATTGGCCAAGCATGCAGGGTCATGATGCATGCTTGACCAATTATCAGCGCGCAATGCCGCAGTGAATTATGGGCCGACGTGCGTCACTCGAATTTGGTGCGAACGTCCCGTTTTGTTTGAAATTCATCGAACGTATGAACAGACGATGTTCGAGTCGAACATACGTTCGAGCGAACACAAAGCTCATCCATAGCACAGACCTTGTGGCATGATCTGCTGGGTTATGATCAGTTGAGACATAACGCCACTGGGTGGGCTGTGTAGACTTCCTGATTCTTAGGACTCTGTTGTGTACATAGACATAGAATCTCCTACTTTCGTTGTAAATGTAGCCCAACACTACCTTGCTGTCTGTGTAAAACTCTGTATCCTCGAGTTTTATATCCATCTCAGATGTAATAAGTTCTGCTAGTTCTACTGCTAGTACAACAGCACACAGTTCCAATCTTGGAATGGTGGTTTCAGGACATGGTGCTAGCTTGGCCTTGCCCAAAACAAACCCAATATGAATTTGGCCCTCGATGTCTACTGACTTGAGGTAGGTTACTGCTAAGGCCCTATACTCACGACCAAACATGTCTGCTGAAACTGGTCCGCGGGCCAGTTTCAGCAGACATGTTTGGTCGTGTGTGGGCGCGAGCGGGCCGAATTCCAGCAAACATTTGCCCGCCGGGCCTTTTCCCAGCGGACAAATATTCCTGGACTTGTTTTAAAACAGTCCGCTGGAATCCTGCCCGCTCGGACATGTACGGTCGTCAGTACAGACCTACCGTACATGTCCAGGCGCCCGCCGTCCCTCGCATGCGTCGAATGACTTCGACGCATGCGTGGAAGCATTTTAAAGGCAGGCCGCCCACGTCGCCGCGTCATTATCGCGGCGACACCGCGTCATCGGCGCGGCGACACCGCGGACACGCCCCGCGTATTGTTTACGCGCGGACTTCTGTACGATGGTGTGTACAACCATCGTACAGAAGCCCTCTGGCAGACATGTACGGTGAAAACGGTCCGACGGACCGCTTTCACCGTACATGTTTGTCCGTGTGTACCCGGCCTTATATTGCCTTGACTGAAGCATTGCAGAATACACATAACTTTCGAGACTGAACCCTTTCAGGAGGAAAGTGGGTGTATGGTCTATGTATGTGTAGGTTGGATAAAGTCTTTAAAGAGTCTCTCCATGTTACCCATAATGTATTTTTCTCAGAAGGTAGTGGAGAATCCCAATCACATGTGTCTGCAGTAAGCTCTCTAAGCAGAATCTTACCTTGGACGGTCACCGGTGCTGCAAACCCAAGTGGATCATACAGGCTGTTGATGGTGGATAAGACACCTCGTCGAGTGAAGGGTTTTGGCTCTTGGTCGACCTGGAAGGTAAGGGTGTCAGTCTTGAGGTCCCAGTTGAGTCCTAGGCTGTGTTGCATAGGAAGGGAGTCTGTAGCCAAGTCCAGATCTTTGAAGTCACTGGCATAATCTTGAGAAGGGAAGGCCTCCATGACGACCTTCCTGTTTGATGCTATCTTATGCAGTCTAAGATTTGAAGAGGCAAGTGTGCTTTGAGTCCTCTTGAGTAGACTTATTGCAGCTTCGGGTGAAGAAAGTGATTTCAGACCATCATCTACATAAAAGTCTCTTTCAATAAACTGTGTAACGTCTTTCTCACCTTCTTGGGCAGATAGCTTAAGTCTATAGATGGCAACAGCAGGGGATGGACTGTTACCAAAAACGTGCACTTTAATGCGGTATTCTGTAATGTCTTTAGTAGGGTCATTGTCTTTGAACCATAGGAATCTCAAGAAGTTCCTGTGTTCTTCCTTGACTTGGAAGCTGTGAAACATTTGCTGTATGTCTTAAACTATGGCAACTGCTTCCTTGCGGAATCTGATGAGAACACCAAGAAGTGTGTTGAGATCTGGTCCCTTTAGGAGGACATCATTTAGTGAGACCCCTTCGTGCTGAGAGCTGGAGTCAAACACTACCCGGATTTTACCTGGCTTCTTGGGGTGGTAGACGCAGAAGATTGGTAGGTACCAGCACTCTTCATTGTCTTTTAAAGGTAGGGCTATCTCAGCATGGTCATCCTCAAACATCTTACTCATGAATGTGAAGAAATGCCCTTTCATTTCTGGCTTCCTTTGAAGATTGCATTTAAGGGAAGAAACGCGCTTTAAAGCTTGTTCTCTGTTGTTAGCAAGACAGGGTCTCTGTGCTTTGAAAGGCAGGGGTGCTACCCAGCTGTTTTCGTTGTTTTTGTGGAATCCCTGTCTAATTTTTTCCAAGAAGATATGATCTTCAATAGATGGTGCAAGTTTGTGATCTTCTTTAGTCCTTTGGAAAACTGAGCATCCTAAATGATCTCTGTCTTCGTCACAAAGAAGATTAGCGGTGTAAGGGTTGGAATGAATTACACTGGCAAGCTTCTCTCCTACGAGGAATCTGTTGGTGCAAGGCTGAAATAAGGATGGACACCCACCCTCTAGTGTCTTTGTAAAGAGAGAGTTCACGCTGGTTGGTTTGTGAACACTCCCTAAACATACGTTGCCTATGATGACCCATCCGAGATCTAGCTTCTGGGCATAGGGGGAGTTGTGGGGACCATTGATTTGTTTTCTCACCTTGTGAACTCTGATGATGTCCCTCCCAAGGAGAAGTGCTATCTCAGCTTGGGGATCCAGTTCAGGGATGAGGTGTGCTATGCCCTTCAGATGTCTGTGATGAAGTGCCACCTCTGGTGTAGGGATCTCCTCTCTTTCAGTTGGGAACTGATTGCACTCGATTAGAGTTGGCAGAGGCAGGGTTGTCTGACCATCAAAGGATTTGATTTGGTAACCAATGGCTCTTCTCCCAGTTTCTTCACTTACCCCTGTACAAGTCTTGAGTAAGTATGAAGAGTTTGCTTTCTTGATTTTGAAGGTGTCAAAAAAGGTTGAGCTGGCGAGTGATCTGTTGCTTTGATCGTCCAGGATCACGTATAGCTTCACTGCTCTTTCTCTGTGACCTGTGGGGTAAACTGTAACAAGATAAGTCTTGGAGCAGGACTTTTTAGACAAACCTTCTCCACATACTTGGGTGCACTGGGGTGTAACTACAGGAGGTACTGTGTCTTGTTGCTCCCCACCGTGCTCTTCTACCTGGGGTGAGGGGGTAAGCGTCCATGGCGCTGGCCCTGGATGTAGAGCTGTGTTGTGCTCTGTGCTGTCACACTCAGAGCAGTTGATGCTCACCTTACAGTCTTTACCGATGTGAGAATTTGATGCACAGCACCTGTAACAAATTCTGTTTTCTTTGAGGAAGGTTCTGCGATCTTGGAGAGTCTTTTCTCTAAAACCTCTGCACTTTAACAATGAATGAGGCTTCTTGTGAAGAGGACACTCTCTGCTTGGATTCTCAGCTGGAGATGCACTTGTTTTGCGTACTGTGACAGGTGTGTCTTTGAAGTTGCGGGTTAGAGCAGGCTTACTTAACCTAGGGAAAGCAGAGTCAGATGATGAGATGACAAAACTAGGATACCCATACTCATTTACATCGGGGTGGCCGGGATCTGGGGACCTCCAATGTTGAAGGGGGCTTCCAGATTCCGATAAGCCTCCCACCCGCAACTCCCACAACCACCGGCTAGAGTTGTGGGAAAGAGGCCCTTGTCCCCCTCAACATGGGAACAAGGTGCTTTGGGGCGGGCAGCCTGCCCCAAAGCACAACCCCCATGTTGAGTGCATGTGGCCTGGTATGGTTCATAAGGGGGTGCTCACTCCCCCCCTTCCTGACCTGCATGCTTGGATAAGGGTCTGGTATGGATTTTGGGGGGCCCCATTGCATTTTTTTTTTACATTTTGGCATGGGGTTTCCCTTAAAATCCATATAAGACCACTGCTGGAATTCTTTTTTTTACATTCAGCTGTTAATGGGGAAACCTGCTGACAGCTGATTAGTCATCAGTTGTTAAGGATGCGGTGGCCAGCCTGCTATTTAAAGTGGAGGTTCACACAAAAAGTGAACCTCTGCTTTTTGTATCCCCCTCCGGTGACACATTTGGCACCTTTCAGGGGGAGGGGGGTGCAGATACCTGTCTGAGACAGGTATTTGCACCACTTCTCGGTTCTGATCTCCGCAGGGGATCCAGCCTGTGACATCACCCAGAAGAGCGGGGACCAGTGACGGCGTGCCGCGATCCTCGTGCATACGCAGTAGGGAATTGAGCAGTAAAGCCGCAAGGCTTCTGTCAGGAAAGGTTCCTCCCGCTGGTGATACTGCCTGATATTTGGCGTGCAGTACTATTATGTGATCTTTAGGCTGCAGTACTGGCATACAGCGGGGGTTCCTGGCAGTGTGGGGCCGACATCTCCTGCGATCAGGCGTCACCTGAGCCTGATTGCAGGAGATGTGTATAAATACCTGGCTGTGACAATTAGACCTTGCCTTGATATCTTTCTATGCGCCCTGAACCTGAAACCTGTACCTGTATCTGAACCTAGAATCCTGTGATCCTGTACCCTGTGCTCCCTGAACCTGAAACCTGTACCTGAACCTGGAATCCTGTGATCCTGTACCCTGTGCTCCCTGAACCTGAAACCTGTACCTGAACCTGGAACCCTGTGCTCTGTACCTATACCTGTTCCCCCCGTGATCCATCCATCCCCTCCTTGTCCTGTTTGTGCTCCCTTTCCCCAGCTGCTGACCTCCCGTTGACGATCCTGGCCTGGCCCTGTTGTGATCCCGGTTTGCCCCTATTACTTGTACATATTGGTCTATTACTGTTATTATTTGTGGTTTCTGTTGGTGTTGGTTGGAGTGTTTATTGGAGGTTGTTATTTTAATATTATTCACTATCCTTAATAAATTATATTTTCACTTAAAACACGTCTGGGTTCCCTCTGTTGCAGTCCACACAGTTCTGATCACATCTGATTCATGACAGTATATCAAGGCCATCCCTGATCAGAAGTGGCTGCACAGAGGAACCATATTGGTTTCGTTGGCTTGTTGAAATTAACCCTAACGTGATTCCCTATTATGCTTTGCTGGCATCTAAAAGTGGTGACTATCTACGCCAGACACTAAAACAGTGGACCCGTGACCAGCTGCTTGAGATCATCCGCTTGGCCTCCCAGGTGGACCAAGGCTGTGTTTTGTTTGGAGAGGTGCAGCCTTTGATCCAAATATGTGCTGAGCTAGCCCTGTCCTGTGTTCCAGGGACCTGTGATGATTTTTCTCCCCCTTTCAGTGCTGATCAGGTGGAATCTCTGGTATGGCTGCTAGAGGATGATCCCTCATGCTTTTGTGAGCACTATTCAGTTTGTACCCGGCAAAAGCTTGTGGAATGTATTCAGTCAGTACAGACCCTTGTCAGACAGGCAGCATGTGATTCATTCTTTGTCCAACCAATACTCTCTGCATGGTCTGATATGTTACAATCAATCCCAGCCAACCCACAGCAAACCACTTCTACCATCAGACACCTACCTGTTCAAAAGTCTGTTCTCCCATCACCCATGGCAACCCCAGTCGCAGCTCAGTATACACTGCTTCCCACCAGATACCAATACCCAGTGTCTGCTCCCTGTACCTATCCTGCATACAACCCACCTGTCTCTTCTCAGCTGCCTACAAACCCACAAAAACTTCCTCCAGCTACTGTTCCCTCTTCTTTGCCATATCCCAATCCTCCTTTCCAGTCTGCTGCACCCCTTACCTACAGAGCTTCTGTGGCTAAGCCCAAGAAAAAACGAAAGTTTTTCCCAACCAAAACGATCCTGCCAGTAAACCAACCTGTCTCCACACCAACCAACCTGCTCCAGTCTGCTTGCATGCCAGCTGAACCTGATAACCAGCCTGATTCTGCCAAACCTCTACCTGCTATCCGGCCAGTGCCTCCGCCTGAAGTTCCTGTATGCCAGCCTGATGTTCCTGTGCCAGTTTTCCAGCCTGACATTCCTGTGTCAGTTTGCCAGCCTGATGTTCCTGTATGCCAGCCTGATGTTCCTGTATGCCAGCCTGATGTTCCTGTGCCAGTTTGCCAGCCTGAAGTTCCTCTGCCTGCCTTCCAGTCTGATGTCTCAGTACCTGCCTTCCAGCCTGATGTCTTGGCGCCTGCCTTCCAGCCTGATGTCTTGGTGCCTGCCATCCAGCCAGTTTTCCAGCCTGAAGTGCCAGCTGCCCAGCCTGTTGTTCCTGTGCCCGCTGCCCAGCCTGTGCCAGCTGCCCAGCCTGTTGTTCCTGTGCCAGCTGCCCAGCCTGTTGTTCCTGTGCCAGCTGCTCAGCCTGTTGTTCCTGTGCCGGCTGCCCAGCCTGTTGTTCCTGTGCCGGCTGCCCAGCCTGTTGTTCCTGTGCCGGCTGTCCAGCCTGTTCCTGTGCCAGCTGCCCAGCCTGTTCCAGTGCCAGCTGCCCAGCCTGTTCCAGTGCCAGCTGCCCAGCCGGTTCCAGTGCCAGCTGCCCAGCCGGTTCCAGTGCCAGCTGCCCAGCCTGTTGTTCCTGTGCCAGCTGCCCAGCCTGTTGTTCCTGTGCCGGCTGCCCAGCCTGTTGTTCCTGTGCCGGCTGCCCAGCCTGTTGTTCCTGTGCCGGCTGCCCAGCCTGTTGTTCCTGTCCCGGCTGTCCAGCCTGTTGTTCCTGTGCCGGCTGCCCAGCCTGTTGTTCCTGTGCCGGCTGCCCAGCCTGTTGTTCCAGTGCCAGCTGCCCAGCCGGTTCCAGTGCCAGCTGCCCAGCCGGTTCCAGTGCCAGCTGCCCAGCCGGTTCCAGTGCCAGCTGCCCAGCCGGTTCCAGTGCCAGCTGCCCAGCCGGTTCCAGTGCCAGCTGCCCAGCCTGTTGTTCCTTTGCCAGCTGCCCAGCCTGTTGTTCCTGTGCCGGCTGCCCAGCCTGTTGTTCCTGTGCCGGCTGTCCAGCCGGTTCCAGTGCCAGCTGCCCAGCCTGTTGTTCTTGTGCCAGCTGCCCAGCCTGTTGTTCCTGTGCCGGCTGCCCAGCCTGTTGTTCCTGTGCCGGCTGTCCAGCCTGTTGTTCCTGTTCCGGCTGTCCAGCCTGTTCCTGTGCCAGCTGCCTAGCCTGTTCCAGTGCCAGCTGCCCAGCCGGTTCCAGTGCCAGCTGCCCAGCCTGTTCCAGTGCCAGCTGCCCAGCCGGTTCCAGTGCCAGCTGCCCAGCCGGTTCCAGTGCCAGCTGCCCAGCCTGTTGTTCCTGTGCCAGCTGCCCAGCCTGTTCCAGTGCCAGCTGCCCAGCCTGTTCCAGTGCCAGCTGCCCAGCCTGATGAGCTTCTGTTTTCTGCCCAGCCTGATGAGCTTCTGTTTGCTGCCCAGCCTGATGAGCTTCTGTTTGCTGCCCAGCCTGATGAGCTTCTGTTTGCTGCCCAGCCTGATGAGCTTCTGTCCGCTGCCCAGCCTGATGAGCTTCTGTTCGCTGCCCAGCCTGAGGTGTTTCTGTCCGCTGCCCAGCCTGAGGTGTTCCTGTCCGCTGCCCAGCCTGAGGTGTTCCTGTCCGCTGCCCAGCCTGAGGTGTCCCTGTTCGGTGCCCAGCTCGACGACCCAGAGCCTGCTGCCCAGCTCAACGACCCGGAGCCTGCTGCCCAGCTCGACGACCCGGAGCCTGCTGCCCAGCCCGATGACCCGGAGCCTGTTGCCCAGATTGATGTGCCTGCTGCTCAGCTTGAGATTCCTGTGTCTGCTGCCCAGCTTGATGTACTTTTTGCCAGCTGCCCAGCCTGTTGTGCCAGCTGCCCAGCCTGGTGAGCTTTTGTTTGCTGCCCAGCCTGATGAGCTTCTGTTTGCTGCCCAGCCTGATGAGCTTCTGTTTGCTGCCCAGCATGATGAGCTTCTGTTTGCTGCCCAGCCTGATGAGCTTCTGTTTGCTGCCCAGCCTGATGAGCTTCTGTTTGCTGCCCAGCCTGATGAGCTTCTGTTTGCTGCCCAGCCTGATGAGCTTCTGTTTGCTGCCCAGCCTGATGAGCTTCTGTCCGCTGCCCAGCCTGAGGTGTTCCTGTCTGCTGCCCAGCCTGAGGTGTCCCTGTCCGCTCCCCAGCTTGACAACCCGGAGCCTGCTGCCCAGCTCGACGACCCGGAGCCTGCTGTCCAGCTCGATGACCCGGAGCCTGCTGCCCAGCCCGATGACCCGGAGCCTGTTGCCCAGATTGATGTGCCTGCTGCTCAGTAGATATGTGCATTCCCGTTCGTACGAATGTTATTTTCGTACGAAAATGTTCATTTTCGTACCCGCAGAATAATGTGTACATACGAAAAAATTTAAGCACCAAAATACGAAAACGACGGGATTACGAATGAGTCGCATAACGAACAACCGCAAATACGAACGAACGATCCGACGAAAATACGACCAAACAAAAACGGCAAAAGAACGAATATGACATCTATAACAAAAGACTTGCATTCTTTATTTTGTTTGAATCCTTGTTCTGTTCGTATTTTGATTTTCAGTCGTATGTTCATATGACATCTAACAAAAGATTTTCATTCTGTATTTTGTTTGATTCCTTTTTCTGTTTGTATGTTCATATGACATCTTATAACAAAAGATTTGTATTCTGTATTCTGAATTCCTTTTTTCTGTTCGTAATTTGGTTTCAAAATACAGAATGCAAATCTTTTGTTATAAGATGTAATTTTCGTTTTTTTGAATGGACAGTGAGGCCCCGTACACACGGCCGAGGAACTCGACGTGCTTGGCACGTCGAGTTCCTCGTCGAGTTCTGGGATGAAGCCGCCGAGGAGCTCGGCGGGACGCCTTCTCCCATAGAACAACGAGAAAATAGAGAACATGTTCTCTATTTTCTCGACGAGCTCCTCGGCGGCTCCATCGAGCCAAAAGTGTACACACGACAGAGATTCTCGGCAGAATCCGGGTTTTGACCGAGTTTCTCGGTGAATTCTGCCGAGAAACTCTGTCGTGTGTACGAGGCCTCAGTGTAGTTAGTTAGTGATGCAGCTTCTCTTTTGTGCTGAGTAGTACAGTAAAGCCAAATAAACTTTTCTGTGGATTTTCGTCTGAAGGGAGAGATCAGTTGGCTAGACTTTTGAACCTGGAACCCAAAAATGGTTTTCTGATGGAGTTTAAAAACGAACGAACGTTCGGTAAAACGATCGTTTTTATGTTTGTTGTTAAAAAAGTCTGACCAAGTGTATGGGGCTTAACAATAGTTAATATGGATGAGCCGCGTGTTGAAAGTGCCGCGAATCCCGCGATATATTTATGAAAGTACAAAATGACGAAAATTCATGAAAATTATTGTCTAACAAGTAACGAACATGAATTAAACAGAATAACGAACCATCCCGCATGTACGAAAATAAAACGGTAACCAAAATACGAAACGATCGGAATACGAAAAAATTGCGTCGTACCAAAAACGAACGGGAACGAACAGGAAAATGGGCGTCTTACATAAAACGAACGGGAACGAACCTACGGAACGATACGAAACAGAACAAAAAAAACAAAAAAAATGTCTGTGCACATGTCTACTGCTCAGCTTGAGATTCCTGTGTCTGCTACCCAGCTTGATGTACTTTTTGCCAGCTGCCCAGCCTGTTGTGCCAGCTGCCCAGCCTGGTGAGCTTTTGTTTGCTGCCCAGCCTGATGAGCTTCTGTTTGCTGCCCAGCCTGATGAGCTTCTGTTTGCTGCCCAGCATGATGAGCTTCTGTTTGCTGCCCAGCCTGATGAGCTTCTGTTTGCTGCCCAGCCTGATGAGCTTCTGTTTGCTGCCCAGCCTGATGAGCTTCTGTTTGCTGCCCAGCCTGATGAGCTTCTGTCCGCTGCCCAGCCTGAGGTGTTCCTGTCTGCTGCCCAGCCTGAGGTGTCCCTGTCCGCTCCCCAGCTTGATGACCCGGAGCCTGCTGCCCAGCTCGACGACCCGGAGCCTGCTGCCCAGCTCGATGAACCGGAGTATGCTGCCCAGCTCGACGACCCGGAGCCTCTGTCTGCTACCCAGCTCGATGACCCGAAGCCTGCTGCCCAGCTTGACGACCCGGAGTTTGCTGCCCAGCTTGATTTGCCCCTGTCTGCTGCCCAGCTTTATTTGCCCCTGTCTGCTGCCCAGCTTGATGTGCCTGCTACTCAGCTTGAGATTCCTGTGTCTGCTACCGAGCTTGATGTACTTTTTGCCCAGCCTGAGATGTCTGTACCCGCTGCCCAGCTCGAGCTGCACTTTGCCCGGTTTAAAGTCATGGACCTTCCTCTGGCCCAACCTGATGTGACTTTATCCGCTGCCCGGCTTGACACCATGGACTTTCCCCAGCAACAGCTAGTTGGAGTGTCCGGAGGCCGCTCCTTTGAGGGGGGGTACTGTCAGGAAAGGTTCCTCCCGCTGGTGATACTGCCTGATATTTGGCGTGCAGTACTGTGGTCCACCACCAGGTGTCTCCTGGCAGTCTGGAACTGCCAGGGGAGCTCTCCCCTGGTGGTATTATGTGATCTTTAGGCTGCAGTACTGGCGTCCACCAGCGGGGGGTTCCTGGCAGTGTGGGGGCAACATTTCCTGCGATCAGGCGTCACCTGAGCCTGATTGCAGGAGATGTGTATAAATACCTGGCTGTGACAATTAGACCTTGCCTTGATAACTTTCTATGCGCCCTGAACCTGAAACCTGAACCTGGAATCCTGTGATCCTGTACCCTGTGCTCCCTGAACCTGAAACCTGTACCTGAAGCTGGAATCCTGTGATCCTGTACCCTGTGCTCCCTGAACCTGAAACCTGTACCTAAACCTGGAATCCTGCGATCCTGTGATCCTGTACCCTGTGCTCTGTACCTATACCTGTTCCCCCCGTGATCCATCCATCCCCTTCTTGTCCTGTTTGCGCTCCTTTTTCCCAGCTGCTGACCTCCAGTTGATGATCCTGGCCTGGCCCTGTTGTGATTCCGGTTTGCCCCTTTTACTTGTACATATTGGTCTATTACTGTTACTAGGATACCATACTCATTTACATTGGGGTGGCCGGGATCTGGGGACCTCCAATGTTGAAGGGGGCTTCCAGATTCCGATAAGCCTCCCGCCCGCAACTCCCACAACCACCGGCTAGAGTTGTGGGAAAGAGGCCCTTGTCCCCCTCAACATGGGAACAAGGTGCTTTGGGGCGGGCAGCCTGCCCCAAAGCACAACCCCCATGTTGAGTGCATGTGGCCTGGTATGGTTCATAAGGGGGTGCTCACTCCCCCCCTTCCTGACCTGCATGCTTGGATAAGGGTCTGGTATGGATTTTGTGGGGCCCCATTGCATTTTTTTTTTACATTTTGGCATGGGGTTTCCCTTAAAATCCATATAAGACCACTGCTGGAATTCTTTTTTTTACATTCAGCTGTTAACGGGGAAACCTGCTGACAGCTGATTAGTCATCAGTTGTTAAGGATGCGGTGGCCAGCCTGCTATTTAAAGTGGAGGTTCACACAAAAAGTGAACCTCTGCTTTTTGTATCCCCCTCCGGTGACACATTTGGCACCTTTCAGGGGGAGGGGGGGTGCAGATACCTGTCTGAGACAGGTATTTGCACCACTTCTCGGTTCTGATCTCCGCAGGGGATCCAGCCTGTGACATCACCCAGAAGAGCGGGGACCAGTGACGGCGTGCCGCGATCCTCGTGCATACGCAGTAGGGAATTGAGCAGTAAAGCCGCAAGGCTTCTGTCAGGAAAGGTTCCTCCCGCTGGTGATACTGCCTGATATTTGGCGTGCAGTACTATTATGTGATCTTTAGGCTGCAGTACTGGCATCCACCAGCGGGGGTTCCTGGCAGTGTGGGGCCGACATCTCCTGCGATCAGGCGTCACCTGAGCCTGATTGCAGGAGATGTGTATAAATACCTGGCTGTGACAATTAGACCTTGCCTTGATATCTTTCTATGCGCCCTGAACCTGAAACCTGTACCTGTATCTGAACCTAGAATCCTGTGATCCTGTACCCTGTGCTCCCTGAACCTGAAACCTGTACCTGAACCTGGAATCCTGTGATCCTGTACCCTGTGCTCCCTGAACCTGAAACCTGTACCTGAACCTGGAACCCTGTGCTCTGTACCTATACCTGTTCCCCCCGTGATCCATCCATCCCCTCCTTGTCCTGTTTGTGCTCCCTTTCCCCAGCTGCTGACCTCCCGTTGACGATCCTGGCCTGGCCCTGTTGTGATCCCGGTTTGCCCCTATTACTTGTACATATTGGTCTATTACTGTTATTATTTGTGGTTTCTGTTGGTGTTGGTTGGAGTGTTTATTGGAGGTTGTTATTTTAATATTATTCACTATCCTTAATAAATTATATTTTCACTTAAAACACGTCTGGGTTCCCTCTGTTGCAGTCCACACAGTTCTGATCACATCTGATTCATGACAGCTTCACTTCCTGATCCCCTCACTGAGGATGGCGGCGGAAGCATTTGAGGACCGAGCGATTGCTCAGTCTCGGCTCCTGACATCGCGGGCGAGCTGGACAGGTAAGTGTCTATTTTTTAAAAGTCAGCAGCTGCCGTATTTGTAGCTGCTGACTTTTAAAAAAAAATGGAAATTCAGTCATTTGGCTCAATGCGTAAATTCTATAAACTTCTTGACTATACATATTGGGTCTGGGATCTATAACTCAATACATTTTGTGGCTTTGTAGCCACTCTACAGGAGCAGGCACGTGAAGCAAATCTATAATAATATATATAGAATATACATAAATATATGAATTCCTAAATGATCTAACATGGTTGATTAATAACAGCAAGGGAATAGATCCACTAACCATAACATCGCGCGGCCTCCAAACAATCATAAAGACTCCAGGGATTGTATACCCTGATCTGTAATGTTGAGATATATATCCTTATCTGTAATGTTTAGCTACATACCCTGATCTGTAATGCTGAGCTATATACCCTGACCTATGAGGCTGAGCTGTATCCTCTGTATTGTGATGCTTGGGCTGTATACTCCTGTCCTGTGAGGCTGAGTTGTATACTCCTGACACTATGGGTGAAAGCAAGTGGAATACAGGGGGTGGGGGTGGATTCTATAAGGGCTGGGGCTTATTAGAAGTGGTCAAAAAGGAAGGGTGGGGTCTGGCGCCCCCATCCTAAAATTTCACCAGTCACCACTGATAGGAATACTGACCTTATTCCTCGCCCTAGTAAGCTCCCTACAGTGCTATGACTGGTCCCCTAAAGCTTCTTAGTAAGCTGCAACAAGCCACAGTCCCACTCTAGCCTCTTCAGCATATCAAAAAAGGTTTTTGTCCCTGTACTTTATTTGATGATGCTGATGTTTTGCCCAAAGAGCGGACCTTCGGGTGGAGGAGGATAGCACTGGAGTTGGCCAGAACTAGGCTGTTCTAGACACTTGTAAGGGTGGATATTTTTACTTTCCCAGAGTTGGGCTGTAATATTGCCTACTGGGTCAGCAAACCACATCCCCTACTATTTGCACTCAAATTCTTGAATAGGGTATTAATTACTGGGTCTTTTCAGGTGTTTTATACACGTATTTCATATACACACTACTGTATATCTTATAAAAAATGTATTCTTTTTAATTAGATGCAATGGGCCGGATTCAGAAAGAAATACAACGGCGTATCTCCTGATACGCCGTCGTATCTCTGAGTGCGCTCGGTCGTATCTATGCGACTGATTCATAGAATCAGTTACGCATAGATATCCCTAAGATCCGACAGGTGTAAGTGTCTTACACCGTCGGATCTTAGGCTGCATATTTACGCTGGCTGCTAGGTGGCGCTTCCGTTTGTTTACGCAAGGAATATGCAAATTACTATTTACGTCGATTCAGAAACGAACGACCGCCCAACGCTTTTTTTTACGTCGTTTGCGTTCGGCTTTTTCTGGCATAAAGTTACCCCTGCTATATGAGGGGTATGTGCGGCGTATCCTATGTTAAGTAAAAAAAAAAAAAAAGCAATGACATTTTGCGGCGGATTTTCGAGCATGCGCACTGGGATGTTTTCACGAACGGCGCATGCGCCGTTAAAAAAAACGTAATATACGCGGGGTCAAGCCTAATTTGAATAAAACACGCCCCCAACATCCCTATTTGAATTACAGGGCCTTACGCCGCAACACATACGTTACGCCGCCGTAAATAAGGGCGCAAATTCTTTCTGAATACAGAACTTGCACCCAAAGTTACAGCGGCGTAACGTATCTAAGATACGTTACGCCGGCCGGACAGATACGCTCAGGTATCTGAATCCGGCCCAATGTGTATGTGGAGTACATGTATTAAGCTCCTGAAAAGTCCCAGTAATTAATATCCTATTCAAAAAAAGTGCTTTGCTTTTTGGTAAACCTGCACTTAAAACCTTGTGTTTTTTCACCTTAATGCATCCTATGCCCACCCCCCGTTTTACTCACCTGACCGCCTTTGAACTCCAGGCAGAGACACGCTATACCTCTCTGCCTGGGGTTCTTGGCTCTTGACTGGATAGATTTAAAGCAATGCAGCCATTAGCTCTCACTGCTGTCAATCAAATCCAATGATCCGGGGGCGGGGCCTAGTCATACATTCGGCGTCTATGGATGCCGAATGCTGGACTCGGGAGCGCGCCCGCAAGGTAAACCCCCGGGAGAGCGCTTCTCCTAGAAGGTTGTACAAAATCAAGGAGGAGCCACGTGAGCTACCGGGGGACCCCAGAAGAAGATGATCGGGCCACTCTGTGCAAAACAAACTGTTTGTTATTTAAAAAAAAAACAACATGAAATCAGTAAAAATAAATTCACTGATCACATGCCGACAGCCGCAATTGTGGCTTTGTTTACTTGCGGGTACCGGGCGTGACGTCATTACGTCGCGCCCGGGCCTCCGACTGTCATAGAGATGACTGGTGACCATCTGGTCACCAGTCATCTCTATGCTTCCCAGGCAGCGCCGGCCGATTTGCTCTCCATGCCACTGGAGAGCCCGGGGAAGCACCGGATGGCGACGGGAGGGGGGGACGTCCCCTCCCTCCACCTATAAGAACGATCAATCAGTGGAACTGCCGCTTTGATCGTTCTTATCGTGCACAGAATCGGCGGCTGAAGACGGTGATATCTGAATGATGCCTGTAGCTGCAGGCATCATTCAGATATTACAGCACAAAGTCGAGGACGTTAAAAGACGGCCTCCGGTTGTAAAGTGGTTAAAAAAACTCAACGCTTTAGAGCCCATTCACACAGGGGCAACACGACTTCCAGCGTGACTTTGGGAGGCAACTTGGACACAACTTGAGTATGAATCACAGCGCGACTTGGGGCGACTTCAGCGGGACTTACAAGCGACTTGAAGTCGCCTCCAGGAGGGGGAACTTCATGCCAAATTTTAAATAAAAAACCGGCATGGGTTCCCCCTCCAAGAGCATACCAGGTTCTTAGGCCTGGTATGGATTTCAAGGGGAAACCCCTACGCCGCAAAAACGGCATGGGTGGTCCCCCCAAAATCCATACCAGACCCTTATCCGAGCACACAGCCCGGCCTGTCAGGAAAGGGGGTGGGGACGAGCGAGCGCCCCCCCCTCCTGAACCATACCAGGCCGCATGTCCTCAACATGGGGGGTGGGTGCAGCTCCCCCAGCACCTTGTCCCCAACACACTAGACAGGTTTTTAAAGTAATTTATTAGGCAGCTCTGTGGGTCTTCTTCCAACTTCTCCGCTCTCCGATTCTTTCTCCCTTCTGCCGGGCACCTCCGCTATCTTCTTCCAGCTATTTTACTAGCGGTTGCCCGGTCTTTTCCCTTCTTCAGGGGTCTTCTTCCGACTTTGGGGGTCTTCTGACTTCTCCGCTCTCTTCTCCCGCTCTCCGGTTCTTTCTGCCTTCTGCCGGGCACCTCCGCTATTTTCCTTTTACTAGTGGGGGCCCGGTCTTCTGCATCGCCTTCTTCCCTCTTCTCTTCTTCGATGTTGACTCGAGGCTTCCTCCAGCTGTAATGCCGGGTGTGCGGCGCGCAACGATTTATATAGGCCTCTTATGACATCACAGTCCCATCATGCTCCGGGTGGTGACGACATAATTACCCCACCCCCTTTTGTCATCACTAGGATGGGACTGTGACGTCATAAGAGGCCTATATAAATCGTTGCGCATCGCACACCCGGCATTACAGCGGGAGAAAGCGTTGAGTTAACATCGAAGAAGAGAAGAGGGAGGAAGGCGATTCAGAAGACCGGGTCCCCTCTAGTAAAAGAGCTGGAAGAAGATAGCGGCAGAAGGCAGAAAGAACCGGAGAGCGGGAGAAGAGAGCGGAGAAGTCGGAAGACCCCCGAAGTCGGAAGAAGACCCCCGAAGAAGGGAGAAGACCGGGCCACCGCTAGTAAAAGAGCTGGAAGAAGATAGCGGAGGTGCCCGGCAGAAGGGAGAAAGAACTGGAGAGCGGAGAAGTCGGAAGACCCCAAAGTCGTAAGAAAACCCCCGGAGCTGCCTAATAAATTACTTTAAAAACCTGTCTAGTGTGTTTTTTTTTCTTGGCACTTGTTCCCCCCCAGGTGAATGGGTAGGGGTACGATGTACCCCATACTCATTCAAATAGGGTGGGAGGCCTGGATTCCGATAAGCCCCCCGCCTGCAGACCCCGACAACCAACGGCCAGGGTTGTTGGGAAGAGGCCCTTCAACTTGGTGATAAGAATATGGTATGGATTATGGGGGGACTCCCATGCCGTTTTTTTGGCATAGAGGTTTCCCCTTGAAATCCATACCAGACCCAAGGGCCTGGTGTGCTCCTAGAGGGGAACCCATGCCGTTTTTTTATTTAAAATTTGGCGTGGAGTTCCCCTGTGGGGGGGAGGGTTTTGCCTTAGAACAGGTTCATACTGGGGCGACTTCCTGTAAAGTTGCCTCACTATGAACGAGGATCCGACTTGGAGGCGACTTCCATTGAAATCAATGGGTACAAGTCGCCTACAAGTCGGATTGAAGTAGTACAGGAACCTTTTTTCAAGTCGGAGCGATTGCAGTAGTGTGCATTAAGACGGCTCCATTCACTTACACTTGATTCATGCAGCGCAACTTGAGGCAACTAGGGGCGACTTGAAGTGGGATCCAAAGTCAGACCTGTGTGAATGGGCTCTTACAATCCCTTCCTGAACACAAAGGCAGCTACCGATCACTCCAACCAGCCGAACAAAAAACCCATACGAATAATTCTCCCCCAGATACGAGATGGGCTCTGTGCTGAGGGTCAAACAGGAAATATTTTTATTGAAAACAATGCAAGTTTTATAAACAGTAAAAGAGGATGTGCCTACAACCTGCTCATATTACTCTAGTAATACACCTTTGACCAGAAACCTTATTTACATGAGCTCATTAACTAATCCCTTTAGACAGCCTAGGCATGCTTAGCCTGGCTGTCTCCTAAACTACAATATACATTATCATACATATCAACACAGAACTCCTTCATACAATTGCAGGGTCAATTATCACAGATGACAACAGGTGAAAGAGAATCCACACTAGACTCAATTACATTATACAAACAACAGACAGACAGGTGGCTGGAGTTGACATCAGCACCTCCTAACATTATGAATCAATCAGTCTTTCTAATATGGTATATGCAGGGTTCCACTCCAAGTAACCCAAGCCACGTTCTTAAGGTCCATTATTTTCTTGCTCACCCTGTGCCCCTAATAGACACAGAGGCCCAGATTCTTTTACACTTTGCGTATCTCTGCGGCGGCGTAACGTATCCGATTTAAGTTACGCCGCCGCAAGTTTTTCAGGCAAGTGCTTTATTCACAAAGCACTTGCCTGTAAAGTTGCGGCGGCGTAGCGTAAATCACCCGGCGGAATTCAAATTTGGCGGGTAGGGGGCGTGTATCATTTAAATGAAGCGCCCCCCTGCGCCGAACGAGCTGCGCATGCGCCATCCGTAAAATATCCCAGTGTGCATTGCTCCAAATGACGTCGCAAGGACGTCATTGGTTTCGACGTGAACGTAAATGACGTCCAGCCCCTTTTACGGACGACTTACGCAAACTACGTAACTTTTTAAAATTACGACGCGGGAACTACAGAAACACAGGCTCAGGAGACAGTATTTCTCTTTTAAGGAACAGGTCATGGCTGTTGCCACAGGGAGGAGAATACCAATGGGTACAGATACATCGTCATGACTTGTGTAGGCTGTAGTAGTGACGGGGGTTGGGAAATTATTTGGTGTGTAAGCCAAGTTATTTTTGTGGAAAGATTCTTCTGCACACTTGCAACCCAGTGTCCCCCTCCATCCTTAAAATTAAACTGTGCGAACTGAGCAAAGAAAACAGGTACTTGTGGTTGAAAGACAGGCAGAGTGGTTCAATGTCAGTCCAGGTACAGAGGCAGGTGGAGTTCAGAAACTAGTCTGATATTCGATCTGAGGTCATCAATAAGGGAATCCAAAGAGCAGAGTAGGACAAACAGGCAGCTTGAGCACATGTAACCAGTGCTATCACAAGCATGAAACTGAAGGTTTGGCTGGTCTAAACCAGATTGGTGTCCACCCAGGGACTGGCCACACCAATCAGCTTTCAGGTGGATAGACAGAATGTATCAAGCCAAAACCAGGATGCAGGTGTAGCACCCTCTTCTTTACTAGAAGAATGGTACATGTTTGTGAGAGCAGGTACATTTCCAGGCTTGGCGTGTGTTTTTATATTGGCTGGGAGTGGCTCAGATTAGTGCTGGGTGACTCACAGGTAGCATCAGCAGGACCTCCCACTTCTTTCCAAAAATGTTTTGGTGTTTTCTGGAAAGAGAGGTGGAGAGGGGCGGTGGAGCTGCCTGGGGTGTTCTAAGGAGCCCTGACCAATCCCCAATCTGTATTGGCAGAGGGCAGGCCTCCTTAAATACCCTGGGTCAGCCCAGCTTGGGATGAGTTGATCGGGTGGAAGATGGAGTGTTTCGGCTGTCGGGGCCTTTGTTGGAGCTCCCCAGTCTGGGAGGGGGGTGACCTTGGGCCTGGGCTCAAGTGCAGACGGGACCCTCTTACAACCCACAGAGGTGTTCTGACTAGGAGGCACAGGAGGAACAAGAGAGGACAGCGGGAGAACACTGCTGGGCAAGTGTCAAGGAGTTCCACAGAGGCAGCCTAGAGGGCTGGTGTGTGTTCACATACTCGGAAGGACTGGGAGGCACGCCTGAATGGACTGAGATGCAGCAATCTGGGATGGGTGCAGAGCCAATCTGGAGGATTGTGGTGGTATGGGCAGTGGAAGGGGGCAGCTGCAGCCAGGAGGACTGGCAGTGCTTGAAGAGGCGGTACTGGGAGCAGTAGCCAAATGGACAGCTAGCACGGAAACTTTCTATATTTTTGCTACACCATAGGGGCCTGCCTGCAAAGGGACTCTGCTTAGGGCCTGGATGAGCCAATGTCAGGCTCATCCAGTGCTAGTTGTCAGCCAGTGCTAGTTGGTCCGGGAAGTGCAAGCAAGCGATGTGCTGGAGGAGTGAGGAGTGATAGTCTGCAAGTAAGGAAGTGCAGTAGGAGAAGAGGAGATTGTATATAACGTGGTGTATATAGTTGGTCCCAATTTTGACTGTTAAATATCTGAGCATCTCATAAGTTTCCCATCCCATACGAAGTTAAATTCCTCTCAATAAAATACAAGAAAACCAGTGAAAGGACTGCTTTCATGTCTCCGGATGCTTGAGAAGTGTGTGCCTGGCTGGGCAGGGTGACAGACAGACTACTACACACCTCAGCCCCTACGGGGGTACCGCTACACAGGAATAAGACCATTCGCTGTGATGCAGCAGGAGCGCTAGGCGCTCCTGACAACACTGACAACATATATGCATGACTTGGATTTTACCCATTATGCTGGGAGCCCATTAGACAGATGACCATAGAAAGAATAATACTGTATATAAAAGGCAACTCACTCTAATAAATAGAATGGTATAGAGAGCATGCCACAGGATCAAATGGGGTACACTGACATCTGACTGGTTTCATTGATATCCCAACTTCCTCAGAGATTGACCGGGTGTGGCATAACCTTCAGGTGAGTTTAATTTACTCTCAATTTTGATTATCTATTTGCTTTGACTTTATCTTATGTTTTAACTATTTGTACCATGGTAAAATTCTACCATTTTAACACATGCTTGATTGGGTACCTGAAAAATCCTGCTGGGTGAATTTTTTTTATTCTTGGTTCAATGTGTAATTAGGATGTGGTAACCATTTTGCATCTTAAACCCCTTTTTGTTTTACATACATGCTTTAATAAAGTATAATTTGTAGGCATAAGGGCTGTGATATACAGTATGTGATCTGTGCATACAGTGAGTAGACGCAGGTTACTATTTATACCCCCTTAAATATTAGTGCAGTGAAGCCACATCCACTGTTCTCTGTGGTGTGTTATGCACGCCACATCCTTCTTGTGCTCTAATAATGATTAGGTTTTCATTCATCATTCTCTAAAAAATATATTTTTTCCTTTACGGTATGTTTTTGGCAGTTACTGTAGGTTACTACCCTTTTCCATGGAAAACAAAACCTGTTATAAATAAACAGTTCAGTTCTTCCTGAGCTGTCCCTTGAAATAAGGAACAGATGGTACAAAAAGCTATATTTACACTGTGTACAATAGTTGCTACAGTAGCAATATTGTTTAATGTTTTATTTGCTTCCGCCTTTCTCTGAAATGTTGAAGGCTATGATCACAAAATCAATATAACACAATCAAATAATTCACAGGCAATTGGAAAATACTGTACATACCTGGAAAAGACTTATTGGTCTACAAGCACTCATCAAAGAAGCTAGACCATCAAAAGAAATGTATACCTTATTATTATAGCTGAAATCTAGGCAGGTATAAAGGACTCAAATTAATGCAGTCCTGAAATCAATACTCTTTTTTTTTTTTTTTTTTTATGCAAGGAGTTTAAGTAGGGGAGGGGAAGCTCTGAAATTAGGGGAAGCTCTGCTGATTTTTATCATCCAAACGTGTGCAAGCAAAAATGCTATTTTTTTATTTTCCTTGCATGTCCCCCTCAGAGCTACAGCGACTGCACTTCCAAGTGCACTTTAAGTGCACTTGTAGTGCAAAGTGGATTTGCCATTTGTAAATAACCCCCTGTAAGAGGAAGTAGCAGAACAAGGAACCAGTAAGCTTTCTGATAAGAAGAGAAAGTAGAGTGACAGGCAGGGTCAGATTAAGAACATCATGGGCCTGGTGCTGAAGATTTTGGTAGGGCCTTTAATAAATAATAAATAAATAAAATTAAATGCAAAAAATTTTTGTTATAACAAATTAAAGAGAGAGAGAGGGAGGATGAGAGAGAGAAAGGGAGGATGAGAGAGAGAGAGAGGAAGAGAGAGAAAAGGGAAGAGAGAGAGGGAGGATGAGAGAGAGAGAGAAAGAGAGAGAAATGGAAGAGAGAGAGGTGAGGCATAAGGGAGGGAGGATGAGAGAGAAAGGGGGGTGAGGGAGAGAGGATGCGCATGAGCATGTATGGGAATGACATCAACGCAGCTTGGCCAAGGCAAGTGACCGAAGGCACAGAACCCAGAAGGAAGACCAGGTGAAGATGGAAGAGCCCAGGCCCCGCCGGATTGATCACAGTGCAGCACTGGAGGGCTCAGTCTGACAATTTAACCACTTAAGCCCCGGACCATTTTGCTGGTCATGGACCAGGCCACTTTTTGCGATTCGGCACTGCGTCGCTTTAACTGACAATTGCGCGGCCGTGCGACGTGGCTCCCAAACAAAATTGCCGTCCTTTTTTTCCCACAAATAGAGCTTTCTTTTGGTGGTATTTGATCACCTCTGCGGTTTTTATTTTTTGCGCTATAAACAAATATAAAGCGACAATTTTGAAAAAAAAAATGAATATTTTTTACTTTGTGCTGTAATAAATATTCCCCAAAAATATTTTAAATTTTTTTTTTCCTCCGTTTAGGCCGATACGTATTTTTCTACATATTTTTCGTAAAAAAAATCGCAATAAGCGTTTATTGATTGGTTTACGCAAAAGTTATAGCGTCTACAAAATAGGGGATAGTTTTATGGCATTTTTATTAATTTTTTTTTTTTTGTAGTAATGGTGGCGATCAGTGATTTTTATGGATACTGCGACTTTATGGCGGACACTTCGGACACTTTTGACACATTTTTGGGACCATTGCCATTTTTATAGCGATCAGTGCTATAAAAATACATTGATTACTGTAAAAATGTCACTGGCAGGGAAGGGGTTAACACTAGAGGGAGAGGAAGGGGTTAATTATGTTCCCTAGGTGTGTTCTAACTGAAGGGGGGTGGGACTGACTAGGGCAGTGGTTCTCAACCTGTCTAGTGCCGTGACCCCTTGATAAAATTTCCCAAGTTGTGTAAAATTATTTTCGTAGCATGGGTTGTCAGCATCCAAGGCAAGACACTAAATTTGTGCCCCTAACCCACAGACATTTAGCGCTGACTGAGTCCTTTCCACTTGTACAGTATTAAAACCCCTTCTTGTACGTTTTAGGATGTACCACTCTTTCTCTGTGTTCTCCTTTCTTTCCCTTTTATCTCTCTCTATCCTAATTTCTTGTTTTTTTCCCCCATATCCCTCTCTCTAGATTAAGGTGACCAGATTTTTAAAATGAAATCTGGGGACATATTTTTTCTTTACTAGTAATGGCAACAATCAGCGACTCTTTGCCCGTCGCCGCTCGCCTCACAGCCTCTCAAGTCTTAAGCCGCGTACACGCGATCAGTCCATCTGATGAGAACAGTCTGATGGACAGTTTTCAACGGTTAACCGATGAAGCTGACTGATGGTCCGTCGCGCCTACACACCATTGGTTAAATAACCGATCGTGTCAGAACGCATTGACGTAAAACACGACGACGTGCTGAAAAAAATGAAGTTCAATGCTTCCAAGCATGTGTCGACTTGATTATGAGCATGCGTGGATTTTTAACCTATCGGTTAGGAATCCATCGGTTAAATTTAAAGCAAGTTGGCTTTTTTTTAACGGATGGTTAAATAACCGATGGCGCCCACACACGATCGGTTTTGACCGATGAAAACAGTCCATCAGACCATTCTCATCGGTTTAACCGATCGTGTGTACGCAGCCTTACTCTTCGGGCCCCAGCTACTACTGGATGGGGAGCGGAGGAAGATCACTCCGCCAGGGAAGGCAAGGAGATAGGCAGGTGGCTGGCCAGGATTTGAGCCAAGGCAGAAGAACATGCGAGCCAAGCTGAATGGCAATGCGCCCAAAACTGAAGAAATATTCCCTTCGACCAGCATATGATCATCAGAAAGGTGCACAGTTAATGGGAAAAATACAACCCCCCTATGCTAGTAGGCACGGCGGAGCGGGGGTGTATAATTCTAATTTTTTTATTTTAATTCTCCACTGGTTGTCTTTGAAATTGCCCCTGCCCCCTATTAAATCCAATCTGGGGACAAAACCAGGGCCAGACTTGGTCCGGGGACAGCGTCCTCAATCAGGGGACTGTCCCCTGAAACTGGGGATGTCTGGTCACCCTACTCTAGATGTCTTTCTTGTTCTTTCTACTAGTCTTTCTCTCCCTTTGTCTTTGTTCCTCCCTCTCTTTTCCTCTCCCTTCCATGTATTCTCTATTGTTATTCCTTCTCTTACTCCTTGGTGGTGGTGGGGGGAGTTCTGATTAGCCAACTTAGGTGCTCTTTATCAAGGTCATCTGCTGATCTGAGAATTGTAGAGGGGACTCTTAAGGGCAACTATAATCACAGGTAGTGTTACTCACTGTGTCTCCGGCTTCACTGTGTCTCCGACTTTGTGGTGTCTCGTAGCAGTGACACCTGTGTCGAAATCAGCCCCTCCCACTTCACATTCCTCACCAGTCAACTGACCTCTAGTCTCTGCCCCCACCCATGCAGTGAACTGAATGGGCAGCTGCAGGCTGCAGGAACAGCCTAGCTGAGATTCCCCAAAAAGGCTGGGAGAGTGGTGTGGGCTTCAGGAACAGCCCAGGATTCGGTGACCCCTGGCAAATCATCATTCGACCCCCAGGTTGAAAACCACTGGACTAGGGGAAATGACAGATCGCTGTTCATACATTGTATGAACAGACGATCAGTCATTTCTCCCCCTGACAGGACCGGAAGCTGTGTGTTTACACACACAGCTCCCGGTTCTCGCTCTGTAACGAGCGATCACACGTGCGTCGGCACCAGGGGCGAGCAGGGGGCGTGCACGTGCCTTCGGCGCAGCGCACGCTCCCCTAATGGCTGAAATGCAAAATTACGTAATATTACGTAGTTTCGCGCAGCCGAGTCAACCTGCTGCCGTAAAACTGCGGCGGCTGGTCGGCTAGTGGTTAAGTGTACCCCAAAATCCTAGGTGTGCACAGCCTAATGCATTAGGGTGTGCACCCTTTAGCTCAAACACACATGCATGTCTATGTATCTACATATATATATGACCCCGGCACATTGATCTCCCTGCTGGCACAGTAAAAAAAAAGAAGGGCATAAATGCTTCTCTTATGGCAGAGCCAATAAGAGGGAGATCTTTCCAATGTTCCTGTTGCTACATAGAGCGATAACACTAATGCGCACAGGGTAATTAGGGTGTGCCTGGGCGGCCTTTTGACCCGGTGGCCTTTTGGCAGTGCATAGTTGCCAAAATGTCAAAAATATTTTCAGGGACACTTTTTTTACAAGTGCTATATTTAGAGTAGCTGAGATCCCTACAGGAGAGGAGTGTTGAGGGTATCACAGTAGGCGGTATGTACAGGAGAGGAGTGTGGATGTTATAATAGTGGGCAGTATGCACAGGAGAGACGTATGGAGGGTATGATGGGGGCAGTATGTACAGGAGAGGAGTGTGGAGGATATGACAGTGGTCAGTATGTACAGGAGAGGAGTGTGGAGGGTATGACAGCCGGCACCAGGGCCATCTTAATAGCATCATGGGCCCCTGGGCAAAGTAATGCTATGGGGCCACTACAAGCCTGCCCCAATTTACGCACCTACTCTCAAGAATGAAAGTACAATATTTCTACTTTACAGCGTGTCACTTGCCACCGTCACCTGCCACCAGATTCAGTGTGTCACTTGCCGCCATCACCTGCCACCAGATTTAGCATGTCACTTGCCACCGTCACCTGCCACCAGATTCAGCATGTCACTTGCCACTGTCACCTGCCACCAGATTCAGTGTGTCACTTGCCACTGTCACCCGTCATCAAATTCAGCGTGTCACTTGCTACTGTCCCCTGCCACCAGATTCAGCGTGTCACTTGCCACCGTCAACTGTCATCAAGTTCAGTGTGTCACTTGCCACCGTCACCTGCCACCAGATTAAGCATGTCACTTGCCACCATCACCTGTCATAAAATTTAGCGTGTCACTTGCCACCCGTCCCCTGTCACTAGATTCAGCGTGTCACTTGTCACCAATCCCGTCATCAGATTAGCATGTCACTTGCCACTGGTTCCTTGTCACCAGATTCAGCGTGTCACTTGCCACGTCGTCTGTCACCAGATGCAGATTGTCACTTACCAAGTCACCTGCCACACGTTGCGGATTGTTACCTGCCACATGTTGCGGATTGTCACCTTCCTACATCACCTGCCACACGTTGCGGATTGTCACGTGCCACATCACCTGCCACACGTTGCGGATTGTCACTTGCCACAAGTTGCCACATGGGGAGCTGACAGAGAAGATGGGGGTCTGGCAGAGAGGAGGGGGGAGTACTGGCAGAGAGGAGAAGGGAGGTCTGGCAGAGAGGAGTGGGGGTCTGGCAAAGAGGAGGGGGAGGTCTGGCAGAGAGGAGGAGGGAGGTCTGGCAGAGAGGAAGGGGTCTGGCAGAAAGAAGGGGGGGTCTGGCAGAGAGGAGGGGAGGTCTGGCAGAGAGGAGGGGGGGTCTGGCAGAAAGAAGGGGGGGTCTGGCAGAAAGAAGGGGGGGTCTGATAGAGAGGAGGGGAGGTCTGGCAGAGAGGAGGGGAGGTCTGGCAGAGAGGAGGGGGGGTCTGGCAGAGAGGAGGGGTGAGCCTGGCAGAGAGGAGGGGTGGTCTGGCAGAGAGGAGGGGGGTCTGGCAGAGAGGAGTGGTGGTCTGGCAGAGAGGAGGGGGGTCTGGCAGAGAGAAGGGGGGTCTGGCAGAGAGGAGGGGAGGTCTGGCAGAGAGGAGGGGGGTCTGGCAGAGAGGAGGGGTGGTCCGGCAGAAAGGAGGGGGGTCCGGCAGAGAGGAGGGGGTCCGGCAGAGAGGAGGGGGGGTCTGGCAGAGAGCAGGGGGGGTCCGGCAGAGAGGAGGGGGGTCCGGCAGAGAGGAGGGGGGGTCCGGCAGAGAGGAGGAGGGGTCTGGCAGAGGGAAGGAGGGTCTGGTAGAGAGGAGGGGGGGTCTGGCAGAGAGGAGGAGGGGTCTGGCAGAGAGGAGGGGGGTCTGGCAGAGAAAAGGGGGGTCTGACAGAGAGAAGGGGGGTCTGGGAGAGAGGAGGGGGGTCTGGCAGAAAGGAGGGGAGGTCTGGCAGAGAGGAGGGGGGTCTGGCAGAGAGGAGAGGGAGGTCTGGCAGAGAGGAGGGGGGTCTGGCAGAGAGAAGGGGGGTCTGGCAGAGAGGAGGGGGGGTCTGGCAGAGAGGAGGGGGGGTTGGCAGAGAGGAGGGGGGGTTGGCAGAGAGGAGGGGGGGTTGGCAGAGAGGAGGGGTGGTCTGGCAGAGAGGAGGGGGGTCTGGCAGAGAGAAGGGGGGTCTGGCAGAGAGGAGGGGTGGTCTGGCAGAGAGGAGGGGGTCTGGCAGGGAGGAGGAGGGGTCTGGCAGGGAGGAGGGGGGTCTGGCAGGGAGGAGGGGGGGTCTGGAAGAGAGGTGGGGGGGTCTGGCAGAGAGGAGTGGGGGTCTGGCAGAGAGGAGTGGGGGTCTGGCAGAGAGGAGTGGTGGTCTGGCAGAGAGGAGTGGTGGTCTGGCAGAGAGGAGGGGGGGTCTGGCAGAGAGGAGGGGGGGTCTGGCAGAGAGGAGGGGGTCTGGCAGAGAGGAGGGGGAGGTCTGGCAGAGAGGAGGGGGAGATCTGGCAGAGAGGAGGGGGGGTCTGGCAGAGAGAAGGGGGGTCTGGCAGAGAGAAGGGGGTCTGGCAGAGAGGAGGGGGGTTGGCATAGAGGAGGGGGGGTTTGGCAGAGAGGAGGGGTGGTCTGGCAGAGAGGAGGGGGGTCTGGCAGAGAGGAGGGGGGGTCTGGCAGAGAGGAGGGGTGGTCTGGCAGAGAGGAGTGGTGGTCTGGCAGAGAGGAGTGGTGGTCTGGCAGAGAGGAGTAGTGGTCGGGCAGAGAGGATGGGGAGTGTGCTGCCTTGCTAATCGATCGGCACATTAAGGGGGGGAGGCGATCCGACAATGAGGGACTCAGGAGCACTCACCACTAAAAGCATGGGGTGCTGGTGGTGCCCGGCACCTATCTTCCGGGACTATGTTTCCCATGATGCTTCCCCGGTGTCTTCGGATTGGAGATAGTGGACAGGAAGGTGGGCGTTGTCGCTGCAAACAGAGCTGCTCTCTGTTCTTCGCTCGGCTGAGAGGAGAAAGGGGAGGGGGCGAGCAGTGGGGGGGAGTAAGATACACCCACAGCCCGCCTCTCCCCTGTGTCACATCGCTGCTGCTGGAAAATCAACCCACTTTAACCCCCCCGCCCCCCCCCCCGCGCCAGCCGCTGCCGCCGCACACCCTCATAGGGACGCTACCGTCCGTTGCCAGTAGTGCATCCGCATCGCATCCACCTAGATCGGAGCAGAGCAGAGCCGGCCCCGATGGGGCGTGCCCACTGGTGCCCGCTCAATAAGACGGCCCTGGCTGGCACTATGTACAATAGAGGAGTTTATGAAAGTGGGCAGTATGTACAGGAGAGGAGTGTGGACGGTATTATACTGAGCATTATGTACATTAGGGGTGTTGAAATTGATCGATGCATCGAGATTATACCCTTCTCGATTCTGCATCGATGTGGTATTCAGCAATAATTGATTGTGAATGACGTCATTGCGACCCCTCCCCCCGCACAGCAATGTCTTTGCTGGAATGTAGTGCCGCCGACCGGCTGGCTGCGCCTAGCACTGTCCCCTCCTCAACACACACAATATAGTCTCTTTGCTGCCCCCACCCACGCTCTCCCCCTCCTCTGGGATTTGTAGCTTTGGACACTGGTCATCTCCCCGATTGGCGGTGCTGAGCCGCACGCAGGGCCGGATTAACAATGGGGCTGATGGAGCTGCAGCTCCAGGCCCCTTTCTCAAGATAGGCCCATTTGCCCAAAAAAAAAAAAAAAAATTTTTTTTTTTTAAGAATTTTTTTTTTTAAGATCGAATTTGGGGGGTTGCAGCTCGATGACCAGAGGTCACAGAAACCCCACATTTGGGGGTAGGCATGGGAAGAGCTACCCCACAACTGGTTAAAATATGGGACGGCTATCATTTATGGTTCCGGAGATACGGGCCTGCTTGCACAGCCTGTCAGAAGCTACATTCAGAGCGGCCAATATAAATACAAGCTGACACACTGCAGCAGACTGATAGGATCACAGTGCTTATAATAATTATTTGTATATTACGCATGGTAATTAACCCCTTACCACCCAGGCCAATTCTGACACTTCTCTACTACATGTAAAAATCATCATTTGTTTTTTGCTAGAAAATTACTCTATGGTGGTCTTTGCACTTTTTATGTTGCAGGGTACAGAAGATAGATCACGATTCTCTCACGATTCTTGCGGCGTAACATCATCTTTCACATTAAAACAAAAAAAAATGGGCTAACTTCACTGTTTTGTTTTTATGGTTTTTATTATTCATTGAAGTGGGAAAATGCAGTGTGACATAAAATATTGCAGCATTTGCCATTGTATTCCCAAGAGTCTCTGCTAAAATATATATAATGTTTGGCGGTTCCAAGTAATTTTCTAGCAAATAATATTGCTTAAAAACAAGTGTTGGACTTTAAGTGGTTAAATTTAGTTACAATGTTAGTTAGTTACAATGTTTCATTTTGTTTACAAACTTCGCAGACTGCCCAGATTTGTTCTTTACACACAGAAGTGTATCCCTTTGATCTAAGAAGGAAGTGTCAGTTACAATGTTTCCTGTTAAAAACTTGGCAGACTGCCCAGATATTTCCTTTTGACAGCTGAAAGTCTCTCCACTTGTTATATGAAAGAATCGGCAAACTCTGCATTGAAGATCGTCAGGGGGGTTGAATCGAGATCACGATTTTTTTAACGATTAATTGTGCAGCTCTAGCACGGTATTTGCGCAGCAATTTTTCAAACATGTTTTTTTGGAAAAAAATGTTTCATTCATTAAAAAAACAGTTAGTTAGTTAAGTTAGCACAATTTTTTTTGGTATCCTAAGCGATGCTTTACATTTTTTTAGGTTACATGTTTAGAGTTACAGAGGAGGTCTAGTACTAGAATTATTGTTCTCGCTCTAACGATCGTGGCGTATGTAACCTGTGTGTATCTGGCTCTGATACTACCAGTGCCTACCCAGCCACTGACTAGTATCTCTCCCCAGCCTGTCCCCACACACCCTCTCACCTGCTGACCTGTGGATGGGGGAATCACTCCTGCAGTGTTATTGTGTTCTGCCAGTGCGTACAATGATCAGTGTTTCTAACTTTAGCTGGCAGCACTGATTGTTTTAAGAAAAAAAAAACAGGCTAGTTGTACTCAAGTTGATTAATAGATTGACTTGTGTAAAACCAGCTAGCCCATACATAGATTGACTATGGCTGGTCTCTGCATAATTGGCGTAATTTAAATCCATGTATGACCCGCTTAACCACTACTCAGTCCCTAAATATCCTTCCACTCCTGTACATAGTGCTCACTGTCATACTCTCCACACTCCTCTCCTGTACATAGTGCCCACTGTCATACTCTCCACACTTCTCTCCTATACATAGTACCCACTGTCATACCCTACACACTCCTCTCCTGTACATAGTGCCCACTGTCATACCCTTCACACTCCTCTCCTGTACATAGTGCCTGCTGTCATACACTTCTCTCCTGTACTTAGTGCCCACTGTCGCACCCTCCACACTCCTCTCCTATACATACTGCTCACTGTCATACCCTCCACACTCCTCTCCTATACATAGTGCCCACTGTCATACCCTCCACACTCCTCTCCTATACATAGTGTTCACTGTCATACCCTCCACACTCCTCTCCTATACATAGAGCCCACTATCATACCGTCTACATTCCTCTCCTGTACATACTGCCCACTGTCATACCCTCCACACTCCTCTCCTGTACATACTGCCCCATCATACCCTCCACACTTCTCTCTGGTACGTACTACCCTCTGTCATACCCCCTCACTCTTCCTGTACATACTGCCCATTGTCATACCCTTCACACTACTCTCCTGTACATAGTATGCCCACTGTTAGACCCTCCACATTCCTCTCCCTCACCTGCACATACTTCCCACTTATATACCGTCCATACTCCTCCCCTATGTCGCTTACCCACAAAAACAGTTCTTTAAAATTATACTGAATATCCTCAATGTTACCAGCTCTAGAATGGACACACTTTTGTTAGTTCAACTAAAGGAAATATCAGTTCTCATATTTGTTCTGCCCCATTATTAGTACTCATTTAATTTTGTGATTACTACTATGATGTATAGAGGAACATGGTGGATCTCAGCTACTCTAAATATAGCACTTATATAAAAAAGTGGCCCTGAAAATATTTTTTAAATGTTGGCAACTGTGCACTTAGGCACTGCCCAAGGGCCACTGGGTCAGTAGGGGGCCCCATGAGAGGCTCCTGGGATCCTGTGATAATAAAGCGGTAGTAAACTTTCCTGACATTATTACTTTTTAGAGGCCCTGGGGTAGGTTATGCCACAATGCTCCGGAGGTGAGAGATAAGCCTGTCATGCTTGATATATGGGTGAGAGTATAGAGGTGGCACACCCACCCCCCCCCCCCCCTTACCTGCTGCAGCTATGTGTGTGTACTGTGTGCCTAACACATTGGGGGCTGCACAAACTCTTTTATTGTCTAATTTCTTCCTGTGATTTCCCTCATCTCTGAGGCCCCATACACACCACCGAGTTTCTCGACAGAATTCAGCGAGAAACTTGGTCGGAGCCGGATTCTGCCGAGAAACCCGGTCGTGTGTACACTTTTCAGCGAGGAACCTCGGCGGCTTCCACACTGAACTCGACGAGGAACTCGATGTGTTTGGCACGTCGAGTTCCTCTGTCGTGTGTACGTGGCCTCACAGAATACAAAGCTCATCATCTCTCCCCTCTGGAACCATCTACTGATCTGCAAGCAGTATATTTCTTGCTGATTAGAATTTCTTCCTTTTTTTATTTTTGCAGTAATATTGACCTGTTTACTATGCAAGTGGCTGCCAAAAGACTCAATGGGTTTGTTAAAGTGATACTAAAGGGTATTATTTTTAAAAAAAATATACATACTTACCTGCTGATCTTCTGTATAATTTCCGCAGTCTCTGACCATTTCCTGTAGCATGTCCGCAGTCTCTGAACATCTTCTGTAGCATGTCGGTAGTCTCTGATCAGCTTTTGTATCATGTCCGCAGTCTCTGACCATTTCCTGTAGCATGTCTGCAGTCTCTGATCATCTTCTGTAGCATGTCTGCAGTCTCCGACCATCTCCTGTAGCATTTCCGCAGTCTCTGACCATCTCTTGTAGCATGTCCACAGTCTCTAATCATCTCCTGTAGCATTTCCGCAGTCTCTGATCATCTCCTGTAGCAATTCCGCAATCTCTGATCATCTCCTCCGTATTTTGAGTTCTCCTGACTACTTGAATATTTTTTGATGAAAACCATGCGCACTTGCGCTGTAATCGTGATGCATCGCGGAATCGCATCGAATCGCATCGTTGACATGATAATCGAATTGAATCGTGAGGCCAGTGAAGATGCGCACCCCTAATGTACATGAGATGAGTGTGGAGGGTAAGACAGTGAGCAGTATGTACATGTTACGTACCTGGATGTGAGCCTGATGCGTGGAGGGAGACCTACCGTACAACCCCGGCTCGGAGACCACTGGAATGGGGACAGTGGTGGTAAGAGCACGGTGAGGTAAGGGTGCCTGTTCTGGTAGTTGCTGTTGGTGAAGCTGAAACCGCTGGGCAGGAAGCAGGTGATGCAGGTCAGCAGAGCAGCAGATGCAGATCAGCAGAGCATGTGATGCAGGTCAGCAGAGCAGCAGAGTCAGGCAGGCCGGGTCATACACTTCAGAGCAACAGCATAAACGGCAGGCAGGGGAATAGTCGGAGTCCAGGCTGGGTCTAAGCAACGGGTAATCAGGCAGAGAACTGAGCAGGGTCAAACAAGCCGAAGTCAGGACTGGAGATAGAAGCAAGTTCAGGAGAAGCCGGGTCATACACTGGAACATAATTGTAACGGTCACCACCGTTTACGACCTTCCATCACATCCAAGACAGCTTATCGACACTCCAACCGACAGGACCCGATCCCATTTCATTTGCCCAGAATCAAGACGAGACACAGCTCTGTACTTGTTCCAAATGTAATGATCAACTTTAATGGTTTCTTTCAGTCTTATATACAGTACAAGGCATTAAAGGAACAATCAACTCCCCACCCACACACTAAGGCTAATTACTAACCATTCTAGACAGGTCGGCGCCGGCCTATAATTATCATGTCTAATCACTGCACATTCCTTCATTAACAGCATAACAAACAAAACATCATCACACACTGAGTTCCCTAGGCAGACGTTCCGTCTCCGCATACAGCTTGACACCTATTCACACCTCTGAGCATCACTAGGCTTTAGACAGTGTTATCACACATAAACAGTATTTAGCATACATAATTAGAGGTCTGGGAGCAGACCTGGATTAACACCTCTACAGCCTTACACAATGGTTAATGGAATATTTTAGGAGTCTATGCAATTAACACCCTTCACAAGGACAATGAAATGTCTTCCAGGCCCTGACTCAATTAGCATGTCACTAGTCAGGGCTAATCATAAAATGAGTCACCACATTGAATAGCCAACAACTTGTGATATCTCAAGACATCCTGCAAACATGATTTATTATTAATGTCCCATCTCATGTAATACATGAATTATGATTCACTTGCCACCCCATGCCCAAAGGGCACAGGGTGGACTCAGATCCAAGAGTTATCAGTGACGCTGACACAGGAGTATCCCCCATCCTCACAAAGTCTCTGGTTGTCCCGGGTCATTCCGTTACAATAATGCTTCAAACAGGAACAGGGATACAAGGAAACAGACGCAGATCAAGCCGCGAGATGCAGCATCCCTACAGCGTCTTTTATAGGCTGCAGGGCGCCTACTACTTTAGTGCTATTGCATCTACTACAATACAGAGCCATTGCTGGGGACAACCTTGGAGGCCTTTACTGAACACCCTACACCACGGAATCCCTATCTCCTACATTGAAGTCTACTAACGGATAAGTAGCTATTGTATCACTTGTAGTCCTATAGGAAGATCTGCTGCTTATGTTCTATCTAATACAATTGCTGTTATTTATTAGGCCTTTTGCCTATCAACATACTATTTGGGATATACTTTTGTGCTTATGGCTCATTTCTAAGGAATATCTTAAAGGGACATTTACTTCCAAATTACCTCAGCTATAATTGCCTCTCATATGCAACTATTATTACCTGAGCTATAATTGTCACTCTTATGCAATTATTAGTTGTCGCAACAACTCCTATTTACTACGTGTACTCTCAAAGTACCTGTGTCACGTACCTTACCAGAGACAGAAGTGCTGAGGGGGCTTTCCTTGCGACTAATTGCAGAACGCCCCCTGGAGGTGACACAGGGGGAGCTATGCCCAGAGATGCAGGAGTTGCCAGCTGCGACTTGCTGAGTAGATGTTGGAGATCAGCTGTAGACCAGGATACGCAGTCAGGCAGGGGTACCACGGAAGTAGTAGATGAGGTGGACTGGCAGGAAACCCAGGGGCGGAGTCAGGAGCCGAGTCGGTAGTCATACACAGGAAGCAGGAAGTGACTGGAACAGGTCAGAAGGCAAGCCGAGGTCATACACTGGATCCAGCAGACAGAAACAGGACAAGGATAAGCTGAGAGACAAGCCAGGGGTCATACACGGAGAAGTCTGGTCAGGCAAGCTGGGTTGTCAACAGGAATACAAGGAGAACAGGAACAAGGATTCAGAATCACACCAAGGTGAAGCTGAAGATCATGCAGCAGTTGGTGACTGCTGCAGCAAGCTTTAAATAGGGCACTGACGCCAGGAGTCCTGCCCGCATTGCGTTGGCGGGACTTGCGTTCTTTTTTTTAATCAGAAAAGTTTTTATTTTGAAAAATGAAAAAAAAGTACAGTAGCAGTACAGAATACCAGGAATGTACAACACGAATAGGCAACCAAAAGGAGATAAGCACCTTCACAGTACATAATTAGTCAAACCCATAGGCTATGAATGATACATATTCCCAGTGACGGTGCTAAAATAATATTTCCATAAACCTGGCATTCCTTCTGTAGGCACTACAAGCCTGAGAAAAATATAAGGCAGATAAACAATAATAAAAGTAAAGATCAAATAATAGGGAACAAAGAAAAAGCAAAAACAATAAAAAAGGGGGGGGGAATCAGCCCAGGCTACTGCCAAAGGCACCCTGTCTGTTAACCCATACATCTCATTAGCTCCTCGACTCACAGTCCTGACTAGTGACATGCTAATTGAGTCAGGGCCTGGAAGACATTTCATTGTCCTTGTGAAGGGTGTTAATTGCATAGACTCCTAAAATATTCCATTAACCATTGTGTAAGGCTGTAGAGGTGTTAATCCAGGTCTGCTCCCAGACCTCTAATTATGTATGCTAAATACTGTTTATGTGTGATAACACTGTCTAAAACCTCCAGGGGGCGTTCTGCAATTAGTCGCAAGGAAAGCCCCCTCAGCACTTCTGTCTCTGGTAAGGTACGTGACACAGGTACTTTGAGAGTACACGTAGTAAATAGGAGTTGTTGCGACAACTAATAATTGCATAAGAGTGACAATTATAGCTCAGGTAATAATAGTTGCATATGAGAGGCAATTATAGCTTGAGGTGCACAGAGAAAATTTTGTCACTGAGCAATTGAGGGACCCCACATTGCTAAGAGCCCGGGAGAATGTAGTGAAGATAGATGGGGAGTTAGTTAACCCTGACGAGAGGGTTGCCCTCCCTTACTTCATTATTGAAAGGGACCTGTTATATCGAGTGTCACAGAGGATAGAGGACACCATTAAGCAACTGGTAGTGCCTAAACTGTACCGCATGATGGTTTTGGAACTGGCCCATGGGCACATTCTTGGGGGACATTTGGGAGCGGAAAAAACCCAAGAGAGGATCACCCAGAGGTTTTATTGGCCTGGGATCACTAAAGAAGTGGAATTGTACTGCTCTTCCTGTCCAGTGTGTCAGATTACTGCACCCTGCCACATTTCCGCAGTCCGTTGGTACCCCTGCCCATTATTGAGGTCCCTTTTGAGAGGATCGCCATGGACTTGGTTGGCCCCTTACTGAAGTCCACTAGAGGGCACCAGCACATCTTGGTAATAATGGACTATGCCACCCGGTACACAGAAGCGATTCCTCTCCGAAACACCTCTGCTAAAACCATTGCCAAAGAGTTGTTTCAGGTTTTCAGCCGTGTAGGTCTTCCTAAGGAAGTCCTAACTGACCAGGGCACCCAATTTATGTCTAGGGTGACCAAAGAACTTTGTAAACTCCTGAAAGTGACCCAATTACGTACATCAGTATATCACCCTCAGATAGACGGGTTAGTCGAAAGGTTTAGTAAAACCTTAAAACAAATGTTGAGGAAGGTGGTGGATAAAGACGGAAAGAATTGGGATTATCTGCTCCCTTATCTGATGTTTGCAATAAGAGAGGTTCCCCAATTGTCCACAGGGTTCTCTCCATTTGAGCTACTGTATGGGAGGCACCCTCGGGGCCTACTGGACATTGCCAGGGAAACATGGGAGAGTGAGAGTTTCCCTCATCGAAGTGTGATTGAACATGTGGCCCAAATGCAAGACAGAATTGCCCAAGTGATGCAGATTGTGAAGGAACATTTAGCCCAAGCCCAATTGGCTTAACAAAGGATTTACAATCGTGGGGCCCAGGTCCGTTCCTTTGCACCTGGTGATAGGGTGTTGGTGCTGGTCCCCACGGTCGAAAGTAAATTCCTAGCCAAATGGCAGGGTCCATATGAAGTGTTGGAAAAAATGGGAGTGATGAATTATAAAATTAGCCAACCAGGAAGACGAAAACCTGAGCAGCTCTATCACGTGAACTTGCTGAAACCATAGAAGGATAGAGAGTCCTTGGTCGCTAAGACTACCCGATTTTCTGCTCCATTTAACCTGGCTGTCCCTGAAGTTGGCATAGCGGAGACTTTATCCAAAACTCAGAAACAGGAGGTTAAAGAATTTGTACTCCGTAATAAGGAGAAGTTTTCAGACCTGCCAGGTTGGGTCTCCGGAGTTGAACATGACATTATCACCACACCAGGGGATAAGGTCAAGTTGAAGCCTTATAGAATTCCAGAAGCCCGGCGAGAGGCAATTCGCCAGGAAGTAAAACAAATGCTTGAGCTGGGGGTGATAGAAGAGTCAAATAGTGATTGGTCAAGTCCCATTGTCTTAGTGCCCAAACCAGATGGAAGTTGGCGGTTTTGTAATGACTTTCGCCGCCTGAATAAAATCACTAAGTTTGACACCTATCCCATGCCCCGCATAAATGAACTGATTGATCACCTAGGCACTGCCCGGTACATGACAACGTTAGACCTGACCGAGGGTTATTGGCAAATTCCTCTCTCGGAGTCGGCCAGCAAAAAAACAGCATTTGTAACTCCTGACGGATCTTTCCAATATCGGAGGATGCCTTTTGGGTTACAGAATGCTCCCGCCACATTTCAACGCACCATGAATAAGACCCTTCGCCCTCATTGAGCCTATGCTGCTGCATACCTCGATGACGTTGTCATCCACAGTGATGATTGGGAATCACACTTGCCAAAAGTTCAGGCTGTGTTGGATTCCATCTGGAAAGCCGGGTTTACAGCCAATCCAAAAAAATTTACCCTTGGGCTAGAAGAGGCGAAGTATCTGGGGTTTACCATTGGAAAAGGTCTAATCAAGCCTCAAATAAATATAGTTGAGGCTATTCAGGATTGGCCACGTCCCACCAACAAGAAACAGGTTCGTGCATTTTTGGGGATCGCGGGCTACTATCGCCGCTTTATTCCCCATTTTGCCTCACAGGCTGTTCCCCTGACCAATTTGACCAAAAGGAAGGAGTCTAATGACCAAATGGACTCCCGAAGCAGAAACAGCTTTTCAGGCTTTAAAACAGGCCTTATGTAGTCAGCCAGTTTTAAATTTGCCTGATTTTTCACGGGACTTTGTGGTTCAGACAGATGCGTCAAATGTGGGCTTAGGAGCAGTACTGTCTCAGATTATCAAGGGGGAGGAACACCCTGTTATGTTCCTCAGCCGAAATTTGAAGGCCCATGAAGAGAATTATGCTACCATTGAGAAAGAATGTTTGGCGGTGAAATGGGCTTTGGATTCTCTCTGGTACTACCTCGTGGGTAGACAGTTTGAACTGGTGACAGATCATGCCCCATTGAAGTGGATGGCACAGAACAAAGAGACCAATAGGAGAATAAATAGGTGGTTCCTGGCCCTCCAGTAATTTAGTTTTGTGGTAACGCATCGCCCTGGTGATAAAATGGGGAATGCAGATGGGTTGTCCCGAGTGCATGCCTGCCTGGCAACCTGTGTCCCAACCCTAGGGTTGAAACAAGAGGGGGGGGGTATGTGACAGGAAGTCAGGTAAATCTGTGGGTGTTGACATTTCTGCCTTGTTTAGACAATACACCAATTGTTATTAGGCGTTGGCTGCAGAGGTGGCCAGAAAAGGTCTGGGGGCGTTGGAAGACTTCAGCTGTTCAGAATGAGGCAATTAAGGCCCCTATAAGTAATCCAGAGGATTACCACTGAATTGCTGCATCCTGAGGCTTTCTGAGTGAAAGAGAGCAGTAGCTGAAAGTCTTCTGAGGAGGTGAGGAGGATTGATTTTTCTGTGTGATAAAAATCAAAATACTATTGTTTTTCTGCTGTATGACCAGCCGTGTCTGCCCAGCACTAGGCTGTACCAGACTTCGTAGATAGGTTCCTGTGTGGTGAAGATAGACGCCCCAAGTGGCCAGGTTTTATTTTATGTTTGATTTTGTTTATGCTGTTTGGATGCTTGCACTTGTTTCCAGCAAGATGGAAGAATAAACCAAAATCTTTGTTTTCAACCGTCTTCGACTGCCTGTCTGTATAAATTCAGTGTGTAGTGAACCCATCCAAGGGGTCACACACCCCGCTACCGAGCTAACCCTTTACAATATATATATATATAATGTGTGTGTAAATTAAATAAAAAAAATCACAAATGCATGCTAACAAAAGCACCATGCATTTTTTTGAGAATCGTGAGAGAATCGTGATTTTCATTCTAAGCAAAAGAATCGTGATTCTCATTTTTCCCAGAATCATGCAGCTCTACTGCCTTTAGGAATTAATATGAGAAACACCAGCAAATTTATTGACGTAGCTTTAGGTGCATACTGTACAGAGGACACAGACAGTACACCACATGAAAATACTGCAGCTAGCACAATCACCTGCTTGCCTGTCAGTATATTAGGAAGAGCGGATCTATCTAAACTCAATACAATGTATAAATATATATACAACACCTGGGATGCATATATATCCTCTACACACTGTAACTCTAACTGACTAGCCTGCCTGCCTGCTCTATCTAACTCCAAAAAATGACACTCTCTCTCTTTCTGTCTCTCTCTGTAAACCACCATTACACTACACAAGGCCGACTTCCAGGCAGCATTATATAGTGTGGGGCGTGTACTAAACCCCCTGAACCATAATTGGCCAAAGCCACCCTGGCTTTGGCCAAATATGGCTCTCCGTTTTTTGCACGCTGTGATTGGCCAAGCATGCGGGTCATAGTGCATGCTTGGCCAATCATCAGCCAGCAATGCACTGCGATGCCGCCGTGAATTATGGGCCATGAGACGCCACTCGAATTTGGCACGAACGGTCCAAAACTTTCGAAATTCGACGAACGATCGAACATACGATGTTCGAGTCGAACGTGATAACATACTAAGGGACAACCAGGGCCGGTGCTACCACTAGACTACCTCCGATGTGTCCCGTTGTGTGCCCTGTCACATCTCCTCACACATCGCCGCTTCAGGACTCCAGCCTGTCGCTTTGGTGCTGCGCTTTGTGTCTGTGTGAGTGCAGTGGAGGGGCAGGGCTCGATGGAGATTGGAGCATTGAGAGGTGCAACATCTGTAAGTTGACCTACCGACCAGCGGGACACCATGGAGCGGCTGGATGGCAGCGCTGGCAAGGACTCCTATTCTATACTGCCCGGCGAGCCCTGATGTTTTAATCAATCAAGCCATGAAGAGCAGAGGTAAGGAGGAGGATGGATCCTCCCCGATCTACATCGAGCTGTGTGTGGGGGATGGGGGGTGAGTAGTGCAGAAAGTAGAAGTCAATGTGTCAGGTAGGTGGGTCACTGTATGTGTCAGTTAGGTCAGTGTAGTTGTCAGATAGGTGGGTCACTATATGTGTCAGGTAGGTGGGTCAGTGTATGTGTCAGGTCAGTGTATGCAGGTTGGGGAGCACCAACTGTGTATGGAATATGTGGCCGCCCAAGCCATTGGGGACAGTCCCGTCCCTCTCGGATCGATTTACTATACTGAGATCTCTTCAATCACTACAGCAGTTGGTTGCAACTGTGAAGACACTCCGATATTCTGCTTGAAATCGTATCTGGTTTGAGGTAGAGTTTATTATATCTGTGCTATATATATATATATATATATATATATATATATATATATTTTCTCACCATTATTTGTGCATTTATTTGGAGCCCTAGTGTAGTTGGCTGTGCAATTTATACATAAATTGTCTTTCCCTTTATAGAGTGACTCCAAACATACCAAAAATCTGTTTCCATACTCCCAAGGCTGCTGTAGTAACTGCCGATGTGAGTATGGGTATAGTTGACATATAATTATGTTCACTATTACCCTTAGCACAGTATTTTACTATATTACTTTATATTTTTCATTATTTGTAGTTACCTGGTGCACCCCCGTATTCTAATACTTAGGGTGGATTGTGCCCCCTCAATCGGCGCCGGGGTCCAGTGGCCTTCCTCTCTGGCTGAGTGGTGTGTGTTCTCTGCTGCTGCACGTTTAGGGCAAGGGCGGATGTTTAATGTTCTCTAATGCACCATTTATTGGTGAGTTTACATGTATTTATATATGTAGATATCAATCTGTATTATCATGTATTTATACTCTAATTGAAGTATGCTTTTTTCAAAATTAAGAAGCTCCTGGGGAAGCGACACAATTTTTAGTCACGAAACATGTTAAGCTGTTTTAACCCTTCAAAGAACACTTGGAAATACCCAGGAGATACTTCCCTTTCAGCGTGGGCTTTTGCTTCTTGATACAGCCACGCAATAAGTATATATTGGCCCAGATTCACAAAGCACTTACGCCGACGTATTACAAGTTACGCCGACCTAAGTGCAAATGTGCGCCGTTGTATCTGTGCGCCAAACCCACAAACAGATATGCGACTAAAACCAGGCTAAACCCTGCCAACGTATTTTGCTTACGCCGGCGTAGGGTGGGCTTACATTTAGGCTGGGAGCATGGTGCCGCTCCCATTGATTAGCCATTCAAACATGCAAATGAGGGAAATACGGCGATTCACGAACCTGTGTGCGCCCGATGCAAACTACGCGAGGTGCGCGTAAGTTGTACGTCCGGTGTAAAGTTATTCCCCATAAAGGAGGTGCAACCCAGCAGCAGACATGCAAAGGTCTGCACCAGGGAACACAAGCCGGCGTATTTTACGTTGGACAGTTGTCTGGCTTGGCGTAGGTTACGTTCACGCCGTATGCAGTGATCCGGTGTAGTTTAGGCAGTTATTCCGCTGTGAACATGCGCATGGGGATGCATCCACGTCGTGGCGCATGCACAGTTCGTGATAGGTATCTGTCTGGCGCTCGGCCCATCATTTGCATGGGGTCATGCCTCATTTGCATGGGTCACGCCCACTTCCACCTACGCCGGTGTATGCCTTCGAATCCCACGCTACGCTGGCGCAGCGTTGTAAGCAATACCTTGCTGAATGCATTGCTTGCCTCTCTGCGCTGTGTTGGCGTAGCGTACATTGGTTACTCTACGGCGGCGTAATGTGCGCCTGCTCTCTGTGAAGCTGGGCCATTGTATCTACTGAGTAATATTCTCCGGGAAAACCATTTGGCCTTTTCTAATTTTTGTATTTCTGATTCTAGATATATTCTGTATTATATATGATTATGTGAACTATTAAAATGTATCTAAACTTTTCATACGTGCCTACAAAGTCAATTTTTCTATAAACCTCCATTTCAATCTATTAGGATGTGGCACTTTTCTATTTCGGGTGTTTGAATAGCACCCAAGGGCATTTGTAATCAATTTATATTCTAGGTCAGTGTATGTGTCAGGTAGGTAGGTCAGTGTATGTGTCAGGTAGGTGGGTCAGTGTATGTGTCAGGTAGTTGGGTCAGTGTATGCGTCAGGTAGGTGGGGTCAGGTAGGTCAGCGTAGTTGTCAGGTAGGTGGTTCGGTGTATGTATTAGGTAGGTCAGTGTAGTTGTCAGGTAGGTGGGGTCAGGTAGGTCAGTGTAGTTGTCAGGTAGGTGAGTCACTGTGTGGGGTCAGGTAGGTCAGCGTAGTTGTCAGTGTATGTGTCAGGTAGGTCCCTGTATGTGTCAGGTAGGTCAGTGTAATTTTCAGGTAGGTCACATGTGTTACAAGGGCAGGGCAAAGGGTGGAGTCAGGGGTGGGGCCAAGGGGGCGGCAAAATTTGGTTTTGTCTAGGGTGTCAAAAATCCTTACACCAGCCCTGGGGACATCTGACAACACAGTATGTAAAATATAAATTTTTAGAGAGAGGTGATTTTTAGAATTTATATTTGAAGAGTAATGTCACTTGATATAAGGTGTACTAGGATGGAACTCATAACAATCTGAGAAAACTAAAATAGATGAGGGTGTACATACCAGTTTATATAATCATCTTCCTTTGTTTCATATTTTTCTCCCTTTACATAAAATGATTACATAAAACAGTTTGAGAACTCCTCTGTGGTCTCCACATTGCTTGTATTATTTTAACATATCCCATTATTTATTTATGTTTCTATAGACTATAGGCATATTTATTGCTACAATTTGCTGCACAATTTGGAATAAGTCTGCATTGCCATCTGGTGGTATTATAAAATATAGCGACCTTTATCATAAACAAGGTTAAAACGTTGGGCTAGATTTTATGTTATGGGGGTATTGTAGAATCCAAGGTTAAAAAGTCATGGTGACCTATGAGACTTTACATTAACAGTATTTAAAGTGTTGTGTAGCGAAAGGTACATTCCAGTCAAACATTAAACATGCTTTTAAACTTACTAAGAGACACAGCCTACCAAAGGAATGTATTTAGCTTTCTCTCTAGCATTTAGCTTGTGAGGCCTCGTACACACGGCCGAGGAACTCGACGTGCCAAACACATCGAGTTCCTCGGCCAGTTCAGCCCTGAAGCCGCCGAGGAGCTCGGCGGGCCGAGAGCTCCCATAGAACAACGAGAAAATAGAGAACATGTTCTCTATTTTCTCGACGAGTTCCTCGGCGGCTCCATCGGGCCGAAAGTGTACACACGACAGAGTTTCTCGGCAGAATCCGGCTCTGACCAAGTTTCTCGCCGAATTCTGCCGAGAAACTCTGTCGTGTGTACGAGGCCTTAGAGAGTTACATGCACAATAAGTCAGGCTGAAAAAAAACACATCTTTTAAGGTCAAAAGAAGGAAAAAAATACTTATATCCACAAAAAAGCTAAAGCCGCAGCTGATCCAAAAATGACAAAGAAAACCCCTACGAAATGTGATCCAAAGGCATTTCTTATACATAGAAGTAGCTGTTTATATTTTTTGTATTTAGAAATACAGCCATCATCCAATCTACCCCAATACATCTGTAAATGAATGTTCTCAGGCACAGTGGGCCAGATTCACGTAGAGCGGCGCAAATTAAGTTACTCCAAACGTATGTAATTTAAGTTACGGCGCCTTAATTTTGTGTCGTAAGTGCCGCATCCACAGCGCATTTGCGCCCAAATTTGCGCCAGCGTAACTTAAATCCTGAGGCGTAAGGCAGGGTTATTGCAAGTGGGAAGGAAGTGGGCGTGCTCCATTGTAATGAGCCGTGACCCCATGCAAATGAAGGGCCGGCCGTACAGCGCCCAGACAAACACACTTCCCTTGCAAAAGTACATCCCTGTTTTCCCCTTCCTAAAGCAAGTTGCTTTTGCTCTGTCGTCTGTTGGTGTGTGTTGGTGAGTGTATTGCTAGATAAAAGATTTTGAGGAGTAGTAGATTGTAGTAGCTGTGTTTTTTTTCTGAGTGTTTTTTCTGTTTGTTTTTTTCGGTGTTTGTTTTTTCTGATTGTTTTTTCTGATTGTTTTTTCTGTTTGTTTTTTCGGTGTTTGTTTTTGAATTTGTATTAGCTGTCTGCTTGTGCGGTTTGATTTTTGTGTGTGTTTGTTCTGTGAGTATTTGTGTTTGTTTGTTCTGTGAGTATTTGTGTTTGTTTGTTGTGTTTGTTTTTTGTGTTTGGTGCTGAGTGTTGGGTATAATGGCACCGAAGCGCAGGAAGTTGAATTTTTCTGTGAGAGAAAAGCAGATACTTGCTAGGGCCATCACCCGTTTCGGGCGTTATTTGCATGGCCCTAAGAGCCGGGACACCACCCCGGTCAGGAGGAAGGAGATCGTTCAGCGAATTACTGACGAGATCAATGCGGGGGGGGAGACGAGGACCCCCAGTGGGATTCAGAAGAAGATCAACGATCTTAGGAGCCTGAAATGAGGAAAGGTGTCTCTATATGGAAACACTAACAGCGCTCAGATAAAAGATTAAAAAATCTAAAATTACCCCTCTGCTTATGGTGATAAATAATCACCCTTGGTGAGAGCAGTTGTCACTCCAAATCAATCATATACCATGAGTAAAAAAAGAAGAGAACAAAACCTCACTAAAATGATAATGGTTAAAATTGAAAAAGAATCAATGATACAAAGTCCATTTACCAAAAAAACTCATTAGCATGATCTTAGGAGCCTGGTCCGTGACAAGATGGCCAAGATAAGTGCCCATGCCATGCGCACTGGAGGAGGACCACCCTGATATGGACATTGCCAGGAAAATACTTTTGGCTTCGAATGTGGTTCCCCCTGAGGCTGGCAGCAGTCAGGCCACCATCAGGGGTAGCCCCTCCCACTCCTCCCCCAACAGGCCTCCCCCCACAAGGGTCTCTCTCTCCCCTCCTCCCAGGCCACAAGACTCAGCTGCAGGCAGGAAGGCGACCCAGAAGACCAGGGGGTGGCCGAGTGTCTGCCGGCCAATCTGCGGAGGGACCATGCCCTTCAGACCCGCCATCTGGGTCAGATCAACCGGACTTTGACCCAGATGGAGGACAGCCTGGGCTCAATTAAGGAATCACTCACTGATGTGGCCACAAACTCCTTGGCGGTCATCACATGCATTTGTGACCTGCAGACCGCAACAACAGGCGTGGCCCAGGAGGTGAGTGCCCTGACCCAGGCTGTCCACGACAACACCCGGGCTGTCCAGGCCAATACGGCAGCCTTCACACTGAGTCTGAACAGGATAGCAGTGGCCTTGGAGGGCAGGCCAGCATGAGGACAGTCACCAAGGGAGGCTCCTCCTTCCCCTGCTCACCCCCCCATGAGTCTCCTCCTTCCCCTGCCTCCCCCCCCAGGAGTCTCCCCTGGTTGGCCGTGGCCGGCCCAGGCGTAGCTCACGCCGCCGCCGTTAAGTTTGGGGGTACTTTTGATTTTTTTTTTTTTATTATTATACTGTGCTTATGATTTGTTTTATGTGTGTGAATGATGTATGAATGTGGGGGTGGCATTCCTGATTAAATAAGGGTGTCACCCTCAGTTTTGGTGGATTAGGCATCCCCAGGACCAGGGAGAAGTGATCCCAGGTCCATGTGAATGGTGTATGAATGCACAGTGACATAATTGGAGCCGTGGCGTGGCGTTACTGCTCCCAAGTACCATTGGGGGTACTTGGATCTAATCCAATTAGATGTGCATGTGATGTGTTTGTGCTAGGGACCACAGTGGGTGTGCATGCATGCATTCTCATTGTGCCATGATTAATGAGTGTGCTTACTGTGCAAAGATGCATTCTGCGAGGCGTCTCCTGGCTGCTGTTCCCTCAGAAGAGGGGGTACCCTCGGTTACTAAAGTCACAAGTATAGTTATGAGCATGGATGCCCCTGGCATGTTGGCATACAGATTGTTGTCCTGCAAGTGTGTGTGCTCAGCTCTTCCTTAATGGTGTTGCTTTAGCTGACATTTACACGGCTGGTGCAAAGTTAGGGCACCTTTTATAAAGTGTAATTTTACACCATGAAACTAGCAGATGCGCACAGGGCGTAGCCTACGCCGCACACACTTAATTTTGTGGATCGCCTTATCTCCCTCATTTGCATCTTTGCCTATCAAAACAGCGGTGTGTCTAGCGTATTTTGCGCTCGAAGAAGCGCTGGTGTAATTATTTTAGGTAGGATGGAAAAAACTGGATTTCAGGCGTATCTCGTTTTGAGGATACGGCGCAAAGATACGCGCGGCGCATTTTTCAATTACGCCGCGCATCTCGAGATAAGTCCGCGTAAGTGCTTTGTGAATCTGGCCCAGTGTCTCATGCTGAGAGAACATTTACCTTTCATCTGAAAATTAGGATCATGCACTTGTTAGCACTCCCACCTCTGGGACCATGCAGTCATTGAAAGCCGCAGGTCTCATTCAAATGATCAGAAACCATTAAGGCGCCATGCACACAAGCATTTTTTTAAGCTCCTAGAAGCTGTTATTAGCATTTTTTTCTGCTCCCAGAAACTAAATTGTGTTATCCGATGTGTCCATGCATGCTACTTTAGGCTATTAGCATTTTTTGAGCTTCAGCTTCTAGGAGCAGAAAAAAAATAGTAAAAAAAAATAGTAATTTTGTAGAGTTTCTTGGAGTGTTTTTCCCCTTCACGTACTACAAAAAGCCAATAAAATGCTAATGCTCCTAACACCCCCCGACCAACTCTCCCCCATTCCCCCACTTTTCCCCATTCCCCTCCCCCTCATTTATTTATTCTTTTTCCCACATTCTTTTACTTCCGACTCCCTGATTTCTTGATTGTACATCCTTCTGTCCAATTTGATTAGACATTCTTTACCTTCTATTGTGCTAAGATATGCCTAGTCAAGGTATACCCAAAGGGCCAACCTGAGGAAGCTATTAGGATGTATGCCATAATAGATGAACAGAGCAACAGATCCCTGGTTAAGCCTAAATTCTTTGAGCTCTTTGGTATAGAGCAGTGGTTCTCAACCTGGGGGTCGGGACCCCCTCGGGGGTCAAATGACGATTTGCCAGGGGTCCTTGGGTTCCTGGGCTGTTCCTGAAGCCTGCACCGCTTCACCAGCGTACCAGCTGGGCTGTTCCTGGAGCATGCGGCCTCCCACTCAGCTTCATTGCAGCCGCCCATTCAGTTCACGGCATGGCTGGGGGGTAGAGACTAGAGGTCAGCTGACTGGTGAGGAATGTGAAGTGGGAAAGGCTGGAGGAGACCCTATCTCCTGATTTCTCGCATAGGTGTCACTGCTACAAGACACCACAAAGTCAGAGACACAGTGAGTAACACTACCTGTGATTATAGTTGCCATTAAAAGCCCCCACTACAGTTCTCAGATCAAGAGCACCAAAGTTGGCTGATGAGAACCCCCCGCTGCACTGCCACTCATCCTATTCCCCTCACCCCCCACCAAAGAGTAAGAGATGGAATAAAAAAATAAAGAATTCATGAAAAGAGGGGGAGGAACAAAGAAAAAGGGAGAGGAAGAATAAGAGAACAAGAAAGACGGCTAGAGAACGAGGTATGTGGGGGGGGGGGGGTGGGACAACAAGAAATTAGGATAGAGAGAGATAAAAGTGGAAAAAAAAGAGAACAAAAGAGAAAGTATGTACCATAAGGG